>NC_052042.1:2839062-3157912 GCF_015832195.1 Motacilla alba alba | reverse complement strand
TTATCGGCACCGAAGAGCGGCTTCGTGCCGCCTGGGCGGAGCAGGGGTCCGGGGACTGGCGCACAGCTCACGTTTCACAACCCAAAAGGTCCGTCCGGAGGGAGCCACCGGCCCCGTCCTCCCTCTCCTGGGGGGCTTCGCCTCCTCCTGCCGCAGGCGCTTCCCCGCGGGGCTGGCAGCAGCCGGGGGACGAGGAAGGGGCAGCTGAGCAAAGGACAGAGCAGGGGCGAGCCCCGCGGGGCCGGTACCTGCAGCTTGGCCACCCCTTGCTCCCGGAGGGACCGGATGATCTCCCGCACACGCTCGGGCTGCCGGATCCGGACCGTGGCTTTCTCCAGCTCGGGCACCTGCAGGCAGAGACCCCGCTCGGTGCCGCCCCGAGCCCCCCAGCTCCGGGGGCACCGAGACCCTCCGGGCCCCTCCAGCTCCGGGGGCACCGAGACCCTGCGGGCCCCCCAGCTCCGGGGGCACCGAGACCCTCCGGGCCCCCCAGCTCCGGGGCACCGAGACCCTCCGGGCCCCCCAGCTCCGGGGGCACCGAGACCCTCCGGGCCCCCCCAGCTCCGGGGACACCGAGACCCTCCGGGCCCCCCAGCTCCGGGGACACCGAGACCCTCCGGGCCCCTCTGTGCCCCGGTGCTGGCGGCGCTCCCGGCCGCAGCCCCGCTCTCACCATCTCCCCGATCCGCTCCGCTCGCTCCGGCCGCGCAGCCGCGGGGCGGGACCGGAACGGGGCCGCGGGGACCGGAACGGGGCCGCGGGGACCGGAACGGGGCCGCGGGACCGGGCGGGGCTCCGGGAGCGTTCGGTGGTTGCTGCGGCCGGAGAATGGGAGAATCCTCTTCCCGTGCTCCGCCCCGCGCCCGCTCCCACCGGCGGTTGTGTTTCCCCCGCGACGAGCCGGGAAGGCGAGATATGTTACAAAAAATAAAAATAAAAAAAAAAAAAAAAAAGGAAAAGTCGCCGGCCGTGCCCGCGAGGCTCCCGGCACTGAACCCGGCAGCGCTGAGTCACAGAGCGCTCCCCACAGAGGGGAGAAACCCTCAAAGAACCATCCCCCAGCATTGCCAAGGCCTCCGCTAACCCATGTCCCTAAGTGCCACATCCACAAGATTTTTGAACCCCTCCAGGGATGAGGATCTACCACTAGTGCCCTCGGCAGCCTGTAACATTGGGTGTTACAACGTCCTGTTATAAGGCGGCATTAAGAACATAAAAAGCTCTAATTCCTTGGGATTGGGTTTGTTTTCAGCCAGAGTATTCCACAACACACAAGATGAGCCAAGAGTTTGGATTTTAATGCCAGGGCTAAACAGGCCACTCAGGAAAAAAAAATCCCCAGCATTTCCAATATGCAACCTAAACCTCCCCTGGCACAACGTCAGTGACAAAGCAGCAGGGACAGCGTGTGCGACAGCACTGACACGAGCTGGACTGTACCTCAGCTTCCTCCTGGGCCAGGTGGCACAAGACGCTTCATCGGGAGTTCATGCCCACATCTGGAGGCAGTGAAATGTTACTGAAGGGCTGCCAGGGGATCGAGCACATGGCTGGTTCTGCTCCGTCAAGGCAGTGCAGGTCCAGGGGCCAGCAAAACCCGGGGCTGTGGGGAAGCAAGGGCTGGGGGCAACCACAGAATGCTGGGCCTGGGTCACCCCTGCATCTGTGATGTCATTATGGGGCACAACCCAGAACCAGCAAGGGGGTTCAGTGCTGGATGTTTGGGGACAACACCAGAGTGCTCCACACACCTCAGCAAGGTCCACTGCCTCTGGCTCCAACGTGCGGGATAGCTTGGCACCTACCAAATATTCACCCTCCACCATGGAGAGGAAGATGAGCGATAGGAGTTGCAGCATCTCCAATGAACTCCGCCTGGAAGGGAGATTCTGTGATGTGATCATCAGTGTAGATGGGGTGGAATTCAAGGCTCACAAGCTCATCCTCTCTTGCTGCAGTATCTACTTCAGGTCAGTCCTTGAAACACAAGGGGAGGGGGACAAACAGTATGCCCTGATTGAGGTCACCCCACCTCAGCACTTCTCCAGGACTCCCACCTGCCCTGAACCTCTCACCAAGTGATTTCCCATACTCCTCACACCTCCCTGAACACCAGGACTAATCCATGGACCAGTGGCTCTTGGCAGTGGTGTCGGAGGAGCCCCAGACACAGGGCAGGGCTGGAGCCTGGCCAGCCTGGCTCAGCTGCCATGGGGCAGCTTTGCCTTCCCACACCCTGTGACTCCCTGGGGTTCAAGACCAAGTGTTGGTGCTGCACCTGGGGTATGAATGGACTGAGAGCAGCCCTGGGGAGAAGGACTTGGGGTGCTGGTGGGTGAGAGGCTGAAATGCCCTGGCTGTGTGCACTGGTTCCCAGAAGACCCCCATTGTCCTGGGCTCATCCCCACAGCGTGGGCAGCAGGCAGTGGGGGGGATTCTGCCCCTCTGCTCCTCTCAGGTGAAACCCCCTGCCCTGCTGCCTCCAGCTCTGGTATGCTCCAAGGCTGTGTCTCCTTTTTTAAACAACCAGCAAGTAAAACATTAATCCATAAACCATGGGGCCTCCCAGAATGGCCCCTACCAGCGCCAAAACTGGTGCCCTGGGGGCAGGGGGAGCACAGGGCATACAGGGGCAGGGTTTAACACAGCTACACCATGTTTTCAGGACTCTGTTTACCAACTGGGACAGCGCAGACAAGATGGTCTATCAAATCCCTGGCATTTCAGCTGAAATGATGGGTCTCATCATCAACTACGCCTACACCGGGACAGTACCGATCACCGAGGACAACGTCGAGAGTTTGCTGGCTGCAGCAGATCAGTTCAATGTCATGGGCATCGTCAGCCTGTGCTGTGAGTTCCTCAGTTCCAGGCTGTGCTTTGAGAATTGCATTGGCATTTGCAGACTCACTGACTATTACCACTGCCCCGACCTGCGCGCAGCTGCCTGCGTGTACATCCTGCATCACTTCGAGGAGGTGTCCCAGGTGTCCGAGGAGTTCCTAGACCTCTCTGCCGAGGAGCTGGCACACATCATCGAGAAGGATGAGCTGAACGTGCGGCGAGAAGAAGCCGTGTTTGAGGCTGTGCTGAGGTGGATCGCTCATGACCCGCAGAACAGGAGGCAGCACATCGCCTGCTTGCTCAGCAAGGTGGGTGCAGCGCAGCTTTGGAGCTGTCCCCAAAGGCTACCGAGGGGGAAGCCATCAGTATCAGTACTCCAACCTCCTCCTTGCCTGTTTCAGGTTCGACTGGCACTCCTACAATCCGACTACTTCATGAACAACGTCAAAGCTCACGAGTACGTGAAAGACAATGCCAACTGCAAAGATCTCATCATCAGCGCCCTGTCCGAAATCTACGACCTGAACTCCTACGGCCAGAGTTCCTCAGTCAACGCCAACCCCCTCACCCGGCCGCGCCTGCCCTACGCCATCCTCTTTGCCATCGGCGGCTGGAGCGGCGGCGGCGCCACCAGCGCCATCGAGACCTACGACGGCCGCACTGACAAGTGGCTGAACATCCCCTGGGAGCAGGAGAGCCCTGTTGCCTATCACGGCTCAGCTTATTTGAAAGGCCACGTCTATGTTATCGGTGGATTCGACGGCACGGATTATTTCAACATCGTCAAACGGTTTGATCCGCTCCAGAAGACGTGGCAGCAGGTCGCGCCCATGCACTCACGGCGCTGCTACGTCAGCGTCACCGTCGTGGACAACTTCATCTATGCCATGGGAGGGTTTGATGGGTACATGAGGCTCAACACAGCAGAGCGGTATGACCCAGACACCAACCAGTGGACCCTGATCACCCCCATGCACGAGCAGAGGAGCGACGCCAGTGCAACCACGCTGAACGGAAAGGTAAACTAAGCCCAGCTAAGAGTAGTTGGGGTTGCAGCAGGAAGAAAGTTCACATAAACCTTCACTAAATTCGTAACACTTAAATTCATAACAATTCATGACATAAATTTATAACAATTCATGAAACCCTGGAGCTGCAGATATAAAGCAGCCTGCCTGGTGTGGCAGAGAGGCGACCAGGAATACAAAAACTCTTCCAGAGCTGCTGCTGACCTGGTGCCCAACAGCCCTTTTCCTGGCCATAGGTGCAATACCAGGCCTGTCTGCTTCATGCAGCTTGGAAAATCAAGAGCAGAAATCTTGCTGGCATCAACTTTTTGCACTGCTGCTACTTTGAACCCAGGATGACAAGAACATTCCCACTCTAAAACAAAACACCCCAAAAATCCTGCCACACCAATAATTTTCTCTTCAACATTTCCTCACCAAGGGTCTAACCACCCCATTCGCACTTCTGCACCTCTCCTGTCCCCAGGTGTACATCTGTGGTGGGTTTGATGGTGATCAGTGCCTCAGCTCAGCTGAAGTGTTCAACCCCACCACAAACCAGTGGTCCCTGATCGCCCCAATGAGCAGCAGGAGAAGCGGAGTTGGGGTGATGGCGTATGGGAACCAGGTGTACGCGGTAAGGGCCAACACCACCCAGCCCTGCAGTCCTCTGGGGGGCTGCAGCTCCCAGACCTCCAGGGTGGCCATGTGTTTAGGTGAGGTTTAGGGAAGTCAGAGCCAGAAGGGTTGATGCACTTCCTGAGAATGTTATCAGCCATCACACGCTTTTGAGTATGAAAAGGGTGTTTGGCAATGTTTAAGCAGCTGCAGCAAAGAATGAAATTTCTGCCACTGCCAACGGCATCAGCAGCACAGAGCAGGGGCTTGGGCCTGCTCATCCATTGTTTATCCTCTCCATGGACTGCATCCAGCCTCTGGAGAAATGTCAAAATTGACAGTTGCATAAAGAGCTTTGGAAAGCTCCTCGGAGAGCAGGCAGCAATAAGCAAGAGCCGTGTTCAGAGATCTCAGGCTCTTGGCCGTGCTCAGGCTGCAGCCAGGGAGGCAGCAGCAGTTCCCATCCCTCTGCGCATGCCAGGACCTGCCTGAGGAAAGGCCCCTTTCAAGCTCTGTCCCTTTGGCATTCACAGGTCGGAGGGTTTGACGGGAACAGCCGGCTGCAGAGCGTGGAAGCGTACAACCCTATCGCCAACGCCTGGCACGCCGTGCCCTCCATGCTAAACCCACGCAGCAACTTCGGCATTGAGGTGATGGACGGCCTGCTGTTCGTGGTCGGGGGCTTCAACGGGTTCAGCACCACCGTTGCCACCGAGTGCTACGAGGAGGACACCAACGAGTGGTACGACGCCCACAGCATGGGCATCACCCGCAGCGCCGTCAGCTGCTGCGTGGTGCCAGGACTCTCCAATGTCATGGAATACATCGCCAGGCAACACTACTACCAGCACAGCTCCTCCATGGACATCTTGTTCACCAGCTCGACTCGGAGCTCGCCGTTGTAAATAGTTCCCCTTAGCTAGGAGTGTTGTGATCAGCCATCACTGGATGCTTGTGTAAATAGTTCTGCGTATCTAATAAAGTCTTCTGAGCATCCCATCACTGGATGCCTGTGTAAACAGTTCTCTTCTGAGCATCCCATCACTGGATGCCTGTGTAAACAGTTCTCTTCTGAGCATCCCATCACTGGATGCCTGTGTAAACAGTTCTCTTCTGAGCATCCCATCACTGGATGCCTGTGTAAATAGTTCTCTTTAGGTAATAAAGTCCCCATGGCAGCAAGGGAGAATGTTCTCTTGTTCTAAACTAGGAATAATTGTAACAGGCTAAAAGGATCATTAGGAGTTCAAATTTTCACTCAACAGCACTACCCAATGTATCAGCCACACCCCTATACATTAACTTAAAAAAATCAGAAGCACAACAGAATGCTAGAGAAATAAAAGGTTTATTTTCATTAATTCACCTCTTACAATAAACTTTAGTACAGTGTATTTAAGGTCAAGAACAGGACAGCAGGATCTGTTTCAAAGGGCCTGTGACACACACAACTTTACCACACAGGTAAGGACAGGAGTGCTGCTCCCCAGGAAACTGCTGTCCCTCTGTTAATGTGCCAGGAGAGCAGAGCTGCTGCCACCCACAGTGACATGGACCCACGAGGAGACTCTGATTATTAATGGTCATCAATCATCTCGTTAGTTCCACACTCTACATTCATATTAGTAACAGGGTTAGATCCTCAAGAGCACCTGTTTCATCAGATTCCACCCAGGAGCGTCAAATGGGAGATGGCTTGTACCCCAGCCTAAGGTGGACTGAGCTGAAAATAAATCCAAGCCACAGACCACTTTCTCTACACTTGCTTTTCAAAGCCCATTGGATGTTATATCCTGTTACAAGGCTGTAAAAGGAATAACATAAAAAGTTCTAATTCCTTGGGACTGGGTCTGTTTTCAGCCACCAGAGTATTCCACAACACACAAGATGAGCCAAGAGTTTGAATTTTAATATTTACTGTAATGGAGAAAAATGTCATTGCAATACAAAGCAGAACGCTGGGTAGAGTTGTTCACAGCACATGTGACATTGGGCTGTTTGCTTCATCTCTGGAATGACTCCCACTGTGTGCAAGGGAGTCATTAAAAACAACCCCTGGCAACTAATGGAGTATCCGGGTAGTTATAAAATTTTATGTACACATCTGGCCCCTGGGAGGTACTAAAGTGACCACCAGCACCTGGCAAGTGCCACTGGTACTTTGAGCAGAAAGCCAGGACATGACACGTGTGTTTGGTGGCAGGAATCAGGACAGGTGTAGAGGTGTGATTGTCCTAAGGAGGAGGAAAACTCCCCCCAATGTCCTTTTCCCTCAGTGAGGCAGCAGTCAGCCTTCTCACCCTTACTGAACACACACTGGGATCCTGCTGACAGCTGACCAGCCTCCAGAAACGCCCGGGAGGAATTCCCAGGCTTCTGTTTATGGGATCATTTGATAAACACCCAGCAAGCTATGGTGGTCAAGGGCACAAGGAAATTGTTATGGATTCACAGGCTTGTGGGCTAAACTGCAGCCAGAGCCATGAACGCAATTCTCCCAACACCTCATGTGATGCAGTGGACTATCTGACCTGTCGGTCACAAACCTTATCAGTGCCACTGGTCCCTCAAGGCTAAAAAACCCCAACTGCTTAAAAATACCCCAGAACTGGCAGAGCAAACATTGAGAGCAGCCTGTGCTGCTGCCAGGCCCCACCCCAGCACAGGGAGGAACAGCACTGCCCACACAGCATGCAGCTGGCACACACGGGTTACCTGTCCAGGGATGGGGCAGGGCTCACACTGGCTCTCAGGAGAGTGCTTTGAGTAAATGCCACAGCTTGTCCATCAGCCCAAAGTCCTCCTGGGAAGTGCAATATCAATTTTGCTTAGAAAAAGCAAGACTGCAAGGTTTGTTCTTGCCTCTTTGTGGCACAGAGTCATGCAATAAATATTCAGCTCCTACTCCAACAGAAAGAACCAACTCGGTGTTTCTCCCTACAGATTGTCTGTATTTGATGATAAACTACAAGAGAGCTTGGAGAGAGCTGTGGTGGTGACCCACCACTCTCCAACTGCCTGTTTAACCCTGCCAGCTGGTTCAGCAGGGTGGAGGACAGCAACTCCTTTCAGTTGCTTTGGTGTAAAGGCTGGGAAAGCATCTTAAAATCAGCTCCCACAAATTGCTGTCACATTGATGGATTCAGCACCAGAGGCATTTGCACTTTATCACAAACTGCTGCAGGAGCAGCAATTCTGCCCCTACTCCAGCCAGACCTGCAAGACTCCACGGATCAACCCCCAGCTTACAAGCCTGCAGCAGCTGTTTGGGAGCAGCCACCTGCAAACATCACCTTAAACTCACCTATTTCCTCTTGCATGAAGCCAGTAGCATAGACTTCACCTGCCCCAACAACCAAACAGGCAAAGAAAATAAAACATGGTTACCACAGAGGAGTAAACCAAGACAAACTGTTCAGAATTTCAAGTTTGGTAGTTTTTTTTTTTTTAACTAAGGCTGGAGAGACTCTCACAAACAGCTGTTGATATCAAAGTGGCCCACGAACCACAGAGTGGAGCATTAAGGGACGTACACATCAGAGAAACCTTTACACACTAAGTGGTGGAAAGACTTACCCCAAGTTTCAGATATGATCTGGGCTGCCTGTTGAACTGGAAAAGGAGAATGAGCAGCTCAGGAAGAAAAACAATTAAGACCAAAACAAACCCCAAATTGGTTAAAAGTTCTTTGTAAAGAACTCACCCACACAGCAAAACCACCAGCAAATCAGCAATGAACCAAGAACAGTAACAGATTTTCCACTAAGGTTTGTCTACAGAAATTTTGTAATACCCAGGTTACTCCTCCCATTCCCTTCCCTAAGATCCTGAGTTAAGACTGCATGGAAAGACCTGGAACATTCAAAAGAAGGGAAGGATGGGGAGAAAAGGAGGTAGGAAGTATGCACTGAAACTGTTGGTAAATGAAAGGGTTCTGGAGCTTCTTGGGCTGGGGAGAAGGAGTGTTCAGTGGGACAGAGAGGCAGGGATACTCCAAAGGGACTATCCCACATTTTGGAAGTGCAGCAGGAAGCATCCAGAGCCAACCAGGGCACTTACGTGTACGGCCACCTCAAAATGCCAAAAGATGTTTAAATGAGCTTAAATCTCAGCCCACAGCACGTGGGGAAGCTCAGATAGATACCTGGAGACTCTGGAAGGCCAGCTCTCCCCCCTGCAGGAGCACTCGTGCCAGCCCGGTGCAGAGCTGCAGCACAGCTGCTGGGAGTCCCCTGGGAGGGCAAAGGCTTCTGATTGTCAGAGACAGGCTGGGAACAGCAGGGGCTCTTTCATCACTTTTCACTAGAATTAAAACGTGCAACATTTTGAGAAAAGACCTACAAGTAGCTCAGGTTTCACTATATTCCCATGAAATTATCCCATTCTCACTGATCCACTCTGACAGAACTGAACAACCAGTGTGGGTGGGTGGCTCATTGCCTGGTGTCACTCCTTTGCTCAGGCTGTTGACCCAAGTTAAGTTTGAGTCACAGACAGACTCAAACCTGCAAATACACCTGAAAAAAAAATCCACTGCCTTAAGCTCTCTTTTAGCAAGTGTCTTGTGTCCAACCAATCATCCACCTATAAACAAACACTGCAGCCTCTCTACAACACACAAATACAAAATATTTAATACACATAGAAACATCCTGAAATAATTTCATAAAGAAAGATTGTGCTTTTGTTTCATACAGAACTATTGCACTTGCCTCCAGCTTGGGAAAGCCAAGTACATCAACACCAATCCTGTGAAGTTTAGTCACTGAGGAGAGAATCAAAGGAATGTCAAGAGATAAGTGCAAATGAAACAGGTGCTTTCAAGCACACACAAATGTAACCACTAAATTATTAAGAGAGAGATCTTTGATTTTCCAAGTAGAACTGTCAGAGACTAACTCTACAGAAATCCTTGGAACCAAAGATCTGAGGAAAGAAGTAACAGGCTTAATGCTCCCAGAGACATTTCACAGCCCAATACAGGCTACAGCTTTTCCCTGGGCATCATTAAGGAATACTGTTGGATTCACGGAGTGTCTCAATTCCCACCCACCCTCAACTTCTGAGCTTCTGAATTTTCAGTACACGACAGATGCTGGTTTTATGCATCAAATCAAATCCACACCCTCATGTCTTATAAAGACACATCAAGCCTAACAAATGGGTTTATTTCCTAGGCTCATCAGGAGTGATACTGCAGACACTAGCACTCGATCTGGGAGCGCGGCATCCTCCGTAAGCTCAGCGAGTATCGGTGTATCTCCTGCATCTGCCTCTCCTGCATTTGCCTTATTCTATCTTTTTGCCACATGAGATTCTGTGGCATGGGGTACCTCTGCGTTCCCTGCAGGCACCTGAAGGGGATTCTCACGTGGCAGGCAGTGGCTCTGCAGCGGGGCTGTGGCATCGGGGGCAGGAGCATCCAGCGCTTCCGCTCGGCGCAGTAGCGATAGGCCTCCTTCCTGTACTGCTTGTCGATGTCGTCGCTGTTCTTCCACCCCCCAATGATGAACACGTCATCTTTGTAGTAACAAATAGCTGCTCCTTCAATGCTCAGGACCTCGGGGGGCAAGGATTCCAGGATTTCATCCGAGGCCCTGCTGGAGATCTTGCCCTTGGCCTCCTCGTTGTCTATGGGGTAGCTCTTGGGGCAGCACGATGCCGTGTGGTAGAAGTTGGTGCTGGCAACAGACATCTGGAAAGAGCAGTAGTTGTCGATGAGGGGCAGGGACTCCACGTCCTGCCACTGCCTGGTTTCAGCATCGTATCTGATAATAACAGCCCTCAGCCCGTCCTCGCTGTCGCTGTCGACCGGGGTGCGGGCGGCCACGTACACGTAGCGGTCCTCCACGGAGACAGCCTTGACATCCCGCAGGATCTTTGGTGCCGACTCCAGGTTCAGCCATTTGTCCTGCTCAGGATTATAAATGGCCACATCTTTAAAGCCTGGACTGAAATTACCATGTCCACCGATACTGTACAAGTTGCCTTTCACTTCAGTAAGGCCAAAGGAATGTTTCCTGGTGATTAGGTTTGAAACCTGCTCCCAGATATTTCTGTTCGGATTGTACCTTTCCACAGTCTTGGCAAAGCCCGGTTCCATGGAGCCAGCCACGTACACGTAGGACTCTGTCACGGCCACGGCATGCCCGTCCAGGTGGTTGTGGATGTGAGGCAGGTTGACCCACCTGTCCTCGTCGATGAAGTAGCCCACGCACTCGCTCAGGTAGTCGCCGCCCTCGGACACGCCGCCGATGACCATGATGACGTCCATGTTCTGGCCGAAGCGCGGCAGCAGCGCGGCGGGACAGGCGGAGTGCTGCAGGTTCCCAGACTGCAGGTTCTCAGAGCGCAGGGCGTGGCTCTCCACGGCCTCGGACACCAGCTTCACACAGGCCTCGCTGCTCAACACCAGCCGCTCGGATTTCACGTGGCGGGTCAGGTACGTGGGTTTCATCTGAGATAATCTTAGCAGCTTAAAGAGATCTTCAAAGTACCTCTCTCTTTCCTCAGGATTTTTCTGAACCCACTTCAAAACAGTCTCAAAGAGGATTTCTTCAGAGTCCACTGTGATCTCCGAGTCTGAGAGCCAGTCCCGGACAAGGTGAAATGGCAAAGTGTAGAACTCCTCATCTTGGATGACTTTGTGGAAGTTTCTCCTGATCATGTCCTGAGCTTTGAGGGCCAGCTGATTCAGGGAATACATATGGGCCAAGCTGTGAACCGCCACACAGTTGGAGAGGTTCAGCTTCTTCTTCAGAAACTCTCCACAGAAGTCCTTTAACCGGGTCAGCAGAAACCTGCAGGGCAAACAAGGGAGTTATACATCCCTGGAGGTGTTCCAGGCCAGGCTGGATGGGGCTTGGAGCAACCTGGGATAGTGGAACGTGTCCCTGCCCATGGCAGGGGATGGAACGAGATGAACTTCTAAGGTCCCTTCCAACCCAAACCCGTCTGTGATCCCCTGATGCTGTGGCCCGGTCCCCGCCAGGGCCGCACTTACCTGTCCGCCATCTCCAGCACCTCATGGACGTTGCCGGGGCTCACACGGATGGTGCCGGTGTACATGAAACCGATAACGGCCTCCACCGTGTCGGGGTCGGGGCCGCCCTCCGAGCTCCACTTCTGCAGCTCCACGCGACCCGAGCGCGACTCCGCGAACCCCCCCGAGAGCAGCGGCGAGAAGTACTCGGTGGCGGCGGCCAGGACGGACCGGTGCGCCCGGTACTCGCGGGCCATGCCCGCGCCGCCGAAAGCCAGCGTGATGTCGCAGTAGAGGCCGTGGCGGCGCTGCTCGTTCTGCCGCCAGGCAAGGTCGGAGCAGTGCGCCGGACACCCGAACTCCTCCGCCTCAGCCTCCCCGTCCGCCGCGCTGCCGCGTGGGGCCCCGCGCTCCGCCTCGGCGGCCGGCGGGCCGGGCCCGGGGCCGGGGCCGGGGCTGGGAGCGGCGCTGGGACCGGGCTGAGGCTGCGGACAGGCCGCAGCCGCCGCCATCTTGTCCGACATGGCGGGCGGGGCGCGGCGCTGCCCCCTGGCGGAGAGAGCGCGCCGCTGCAGGGCAAGGGCGGCGGCGCCGTGAGGGGAGCGGCGGCCCCCAGCGCCCGGGACCCGCCGAGACCCCGCGGCCCCTCGGCCCGGCGCCCCACGAAAGCCCGCCTCCCCTTAACTCGGGGCCTCCATGCATCCCCATCCCCTCAGCCCGGGAGCCCCCGGGACACCGCATCCCCTCAGCCCGGACCCCTCGGGACTTTCCCGTAGCCCCCGTCCCCTCAGGCCGGGAGCCCCCGGTTCTCCACTCCCTCAGCCCGGAGCCTCCGGGAGCCCCCCCGGTTCTCCATCCCCTCAGCCCGGACCCCTCGGGCCTCCCCGGATCTCCATCCCCTTAGCCCGGACCCCCCGGTTCTCCATCCCCTCAGCCCGGAGCCCCCGGGAGCCCGCGTTCACTCACCCAGGACCCCTCAGGACTTTCTCGTATCCCCCGTCCCCTCAGGCCGCGACCCCCGCTTCTCCATCCCCTCAGCCCGGAGCCCCCGGGAGCCCTCCGGTTCTCCATCCCCTCAGCCCGGAGCCCCCGGGAGCCCACATCCCCCCAGCGCCCCGGCGTGGGGAGCTGGTGCCTCGGGTGCCACAGACCCTTTCCAGGCCCTTTCCACCCGCAGCCTCAGGCAATCCTCATTGTTTTCTTCCTCCCCGTGCTCTCCCTGCACCTGGGCAGAGAGGAATGCTCTCACTCCATGGTACATTGGGTTTTTAATTATAACGCAGTGAGCTGTATAGGTGGTTATTTCATGTTTGCTATGCACACAGTGCAGTCCCCTAACTCTTGTATAATGCTATCTTAACTAGCTTGTGTCCTTCTATTTACTCTCTACTTAACTAAATTTCTATCTTTTTGACCTACACTGAAGCAGGCAAGGTGAAGTCTGGATGCAGTTTGATTTTTATTTCTCCCCTTTTAAATCACCTGAAACAGAGCCTGAGGAGTAATTGCTTTGAAGGTTGTTTTGTTAAGTGACAACTTATATCCCCTTAGCCACTGTTTAGGGACAACTCACAGAAGTCACACATGGAAAATGAATAAATTAGTAATGTGTATTTATTTGTGTTTGGTTACAGTACACAGACAAGGAGGACACTGAAATTATTACTGAGATATTTTTTGCAGCTGCAGATTACATGAGTGACAGCGCACAGAGCAGCAGTCAGAGAAAAGGAGAGGTTGTTTGCATAAATACAGACACTGGAATACAGGGATTTCACAGTTTTCACAGCAGTATGTTACAACTTTACACTTTAAATTACTACACCAGCTTGAGTAACATTGGTTATACTTTAGCAGTGGTCCCAGGATTCAGGCACAGTCAGACCAAGGATAAGAACATAGTAAACAAATTGAAAAACAACAGACAACAAAAAAAAAAATCCAAAGTGATGGCTTTGGGAATGACAGGCACGTTCCCCTCATGGGAAAGGTACAGCTTGTTACCAGAGTTCAGTAAGGCATACCTATGAGCCAAACTCTACCCCCCAAACCCTAAATCACTTCTGGAAACAAAATGAGAATAGAAAAAAATAAAAGTGTGAGAGACAGTATTAAATACAGCAGGGAACAGAGGGAATAGCACAAGTTTTGGTTTTATTAGAGAAAGTTTCTATCCTTATAAAACAGTCGCTTTGCACAGTTTGACCAGGCAGCTCGACATCTCTGTCCCAATAATCATCTTTACACATCACAGTCCCACTGTGGCTGTCCCCTGGCCAGGCTTCTGTCCTGGTGCACTCCGAGGCAGCAGCAGCTTCTCACATGGTCATGTGCTCGGGCAGGACGTAGGATATGTCATCCCAGGGGTGACGGTACAGACCCTGCTTCAATCTCTTCTGGTCCAGGTAGTGTCCTGAAAGGAGAGTGGCTTATGTCACTAAATCCCCATCCCTCCTCTTAGTCCTGAGCTGGATTTCTGGGGTGCATTGAATCCCCCCTGGGTTTCAGGTTTGTCTGGTGCTCCTGAGGCAGGCAGTCCCACGAGGAGGGAAGGGGCAGGGAGGATGTGGCAAACTCACCAATGAATCCCATACTCCTGCCCAGTACAAAGATGCCGTTGAGAGCTCCTATATCAATATATTCATCTGCTTCTTCCCTGCAAAACAAAGGAAAATAAATGGCTCCTGGTAATCAGGTAATCATCTATTTAAGGGATCAATCTCAGATGGGCTGCTACCTGCTCTAGTGCCAGAAGCCACACAAATTCCCCTGGCAGATTTCTGCCCCCAAAAGCCAAGCCAGGCTATGTTTCTTTCCCATGTCATGGAATTCTGCCCCTCAGGAGCTGGCAGTGCAGCTTCACAGGGACCACGATGCAAGAACAGCTTCCCCTCACTCACCGTGTGAAAGAGCCACAATTCCTGAGCACGTCAACAAAGGCCACTCCAATAAAGCCATCTACATTCAGGATAAGGTTTGGTTTCTGCAGGAAACAAAACACACCCCGATAGAGATGTCAACAGTGCAAACGGTGTTCACATGGCACCTTCCCCTGGTGATTTGAGGGCTGCCTGCAGCTGGGGACACACCAGCCCAGCAGCCTGAGCAAGAGCTACACCTAATGGGAATGCTGGAAAATCAACCCAAAACAAGGGGTCCCTTGGGTCAGCCCCCAGAGGTTCCCTGCCATGGAACACGTGCCAAGAGCCTGGGATTTGCACCCAGCAGTGCCACTGTGGCCACACAGATGATGGTTTGGCTCGTTCAGCATTTTCCTGGTAGCCAAATGCCTTCAGCCTTCCCAAACTGCAGCTGTACTTGGCTTCAACTCCACCCCAGGCACAATCCCCAGCAACAATTTATGAAGCAGTGCACTGAGAATACAGCTAAGGCCCAGCCACTTTCCCTCCCGTGAGAAGCAGTGCCCAGAGCAGTTCAGAGCTGGCGCCTTCACCTTGGAAGTTGTGATTTTTTCTACTTCAAGCGCGTAGTCCAGCAGCGGAGTGGCTGGGAAGTGCTGCTTCACGTAGTCCTTGAGAATCTGAACTCTCATGTCAGGGTTGTTTATCTGCAAGTTCAGAGCACATTCCAGTCAGTGATGTTGTCTCTCACTGATACTCTTTGAATTTTTGGGAGAATTTGGTCAATAGCTGCCTCTGAAAGTTGCTGATTTTCTTTCCTTTGTTTTTGCTCTCCCCCACCCATCCCTCAAAATCCCTCCAAGTTTATCCTAATGCAGTTTTCTTACTGATTTCACTCTGTGTCCAATGCCCATGATCAGCTTCCCTTCTTTCTTCATCTTATTCACAAATTCCATGGGGATAATCCCACTGTCAAAAGCTTTGCTGAACATTTTGGCTGCAGCATCAAGTGCTCCCCCAAACCGGTCACCCTGGGTGCAGAACAAAGGCAATTACATCAAAGGACTCCACAATTAAGATACAAACCCAAGATTACCTCCCTCACCCACCCTCCTGCTCTCTGGCATTCATGACATTAGAATTGGGCAGGCACCTGAGAGAAAGCATTTGCTTATCTCTCACACGAGTCAGTGCATCTCTGCTAGAGACAACGAAGGGAAAAATGCAATCCAGTGCCTGTTTTAGCAATTCTTGTCAGAGTTCAGGCACCAGAGTCAACACTGACAGCAATTTGCCTGCTACCAAATATTTCTAGACTCAAAGGAGACAAACTAGTCTGACTTACTGGAAAAATGGACCAGATTTGAAACCAAAACCAAACCGTAAGAGTTGAAATTCAAAGTGTGAGTGGACAGACACCACCAGTCTGTGACTCTGCAGCCAATCCAAAAATTAGTAGTAATAAAACCTAGAAGAGTAAGGAGTAACAAAGCTATGCCTCCTGAATATCAGGTACTCACAATTGTAAGAAGGCCTGAAGTGAGGCTTGAAACCAGATCTTTGCCAGCCCTGGCACAGACAATGGTGTTGTGGGCTCCAGACACGGCTGGCCCGTGGTCTGCTGTCACCATCAGGCACATCTCAATGAACTGGCAGGCGTACCTGGGTAACCTGGGCACACACACCACATCAGTCAGGGACACAACACAAATGCAAATGTTTGTCAAGTCCCCAGCCTCGCCAGAGTTGAGGTGACACAAGTAGTCACAGAGTGTGAATCAGGCCTAGAATACAGAGGTTTCCTCAATGCACCACAAGACTCAGGGAAAACTTCATCCTGAGATTAAAACACTGTATGCAACCCAAGATGCTCATATAGTGTCATGGAGGAAATACAGAGATGGCATTCTAGTCAATCTACCTTCACAAGGGAATCCTGGAGTTACTCTTTTAGCTTAAAAATCTATTAACAAACAAGCAAAACTCCAAAGAATCCGCAAGCTTTCAGAAAAACCACCTCACCTCCTCTGAAACCAGAGCAGGCCTAGAACCCCTCCAATTCCCATCTCCTCTTTGAAGACCTCGGTGATGGGCATCCCAGCATAGATCAGCTCCTGGCCTCGCTCGTCACAGATGCTGGTCATGAAGGAAGCAGGTTTGCGAATCAGCCCCAGCTCCTGGAATTGCAGGGTAAAGACAGCACGTTAAACACCCCCCTCCAGCAGAGAGGGGCAGCACGAGGCAGAGCAGGCAAACAGCAGCGCCTCAGGTTTGCCCTCAGAGCAGCTTCCACAGCCCAAAATCAGCACAGCTCACAAGTGACTCTACAAAGCACAAGGTACAACCCCAACGTGGCATCCAGAATCACGGCCAATGCCCTGAGTGATTCCAAGAAACCCAAAAGCAGCTAAACCAGCACAGCTCACCCTTGCCCAGGAGTAATCCATTGGCACAGTTGGAGGAGGCACTTCCTCAGCTGGTTCAATCACTCTTTTGGCCACAAGATCCTGGTACACAGACCTAGGGAGAGAATCCATTCAGTAACTTTGGTCCTTCTAAGAGATCCAAGCGAGGTGCTCTAACCTAGACCTTAAAACCCCACAATATGTAGAATCTGCTTTCCTTAAGCAGAAATATATTCCCTATCAGGCCAGAATCAGTGTGCTGACAGCTTTTATCCACTGCTGAAGGTGCCCTGTGAGTGTGACTTACTGAATGACCTCTCCCAGCTCATCAAAACTCCGGGGAACAAACACTCCAGCTTCCTTTAAGGCTTTGTTCTTTGCTACAGCAGTTTCAGAGGCCTGGTTGGCACAAGCTCCTGCATGGCCAAACTGCACCTACAAACAGGAAAAGAGAGCACTAAGGAATACAGACTGTTACCTGCAGAGAGTGCAACAGAACAGAGCCCTGACTGGGCTCACATCTTCACTTCACATCTGTCTCGTCTGGGCTACCAAAACTCCTGGTCTGGCTGCAGTCAGAGCCAACAGGGCAATCACAGGGCTGCTCTGAACTGGAATCCCTCTAGGCTCATTCACTTTCTGCCTCCCTAAACTGCCCCACTTCAGAGCTGCTTAACACAGATCTTTGCCATGCCCACTCCAGAAACAGGCAGCTACTGGAATTTGCTGCTTTCTCTGACATCTTTGGGCTCCCTTCACATATAAGCAGAATCCCCTGGAAATTTCCTGTGACAGAACTACAGAAGCACAAGATATCTTTATAATTTGTATTTATGAACTTTTGCACATTTAAGTTACTACTGCAGTTCTGGAAGGTTTAGGTACAGTAAGTGAAGTTGTATTTTTCTTCTTGTTGTGGATATTTTCCTATTTTATGCATTTGCCCCCATTTTTGCACATACCTCTGAGGAGAACATGGTGGCACAGGTACCAATGCACCAGCACACCACTGGCTTGGTGATTCGGCCTTCTTTAATGCCCCTGCAGATCTTGTACTCTTCTGTGCCCCCGATCTGCAGGGAGAGAGAGATGGTTCTGAGCTGCACTTTTGATAAAACCAGCTCCAAGACACACACAGAGGCATTGCTGGGAGCTTTTCTCCTTTTTCACAGAATAATGGCTGAAGTGTCAGAACAAAACCTCCTGATTTTTCTTTTCCTTTTATTTATTTTAAACAGGGAAGACTATGCTTGCCTGTGGAATACATTCAATTTCTTTTGATTCAAGCAGCAAGAAATAAAATTTGGAATATTCAAGAACAGTAGAAGCTGTTAGTTAGCATCCTTGCAACCAGGTCAGATGCTCCCAAAACAAAAGCCACACACAGGTGTTTCTCAGAGGTAAGTGGTCTCACTCACCTCCCCCAGTACTACAATCATCTTCACTCCTGGAGTATCCTGATAACGCAAGACATGATCCATGAAAGTTGAACCAGGATATCTGTGTACAATCAGGAGAAATGGTAGAAATTTATTTCATATACTTTTCTGAAAGAAAAACTAACACCCAACCTGCTTTTCTCCAAATTACCAACAATTCCTCTGCTGACCAACTTCAAAACCAGTGCCTGCTGAAGGTGCCAACCCGTACCTTGTGCTATTTTCAGGGTTCCCCAGGAGGAGGAATCGAGAATCTGACTCCCTGTTCTCAGAAGGCTAATCTATTATTTTATTATATTATATTAAAGAATACTATACTAAATTATACTAAAGAATAGAGAAAGGATACAGACAGAAGGCTAAAAGATAACAGTGAAAAACCCGTGACTCTCTCCTCAGAGCCCGACACAGCCTGACTGTGATTGGTCATTAAGTCAAAACAATTCATGTTGGGTAAACAATCTCCAACCACATTCCAAAGCAGCAAAACACAGGAGAAGCAAATGAGATAATATTGTTTTCATTTTTCTGAGGCTTCTCAGCTGCCCAGGAGAAGAATCCTGAGCAAAGAGATTTTTCAGAAAATAGGAATGTGACAATACCTGTCTCCTCCGATGGCCACCCCCTCGTAGACCCCGTCAGTGGTCCTGGAGATGATGTTGTTGAGCTCGTTGGACATCCCTCCAGAGCGGGACACGTAGGCCACGCTGCCAGGGCGGTACAGCTTCGATGCCAAGATGTTATCCAGCATGCCTCCTGTGTTGCCTATTTTAAAGCAACCTGGCTTGATCCCACCCACCTATAAGAGAATAAGAGAAAGGTGTAAAGCCCTTTGAAGTCGTGAAACTGAGGAACATTTGTGTAAGGCAGCATTTCTGTAGAGAAGGGAGGATGGCAAAGACTTCGAGGTGAGAGACTAGCACACACTTCCTGCGAGTAAAGGCAAAGTGGATTGTAGGATACACTTCATCCATTGCAGAAAGCTGATCTGAAGGTTAAGAAAGACAGGAGAAGGGGGCCATCAGTACTTACAGTTGCAGGCCCAATGATGGTGACTCCCTTTTTATCAGCTGTCTTGATCAGTTTGCGTGTCAGGGCCTCTGGAATGCCCTCAGCAATAATGGCAATGGTGCGGATCTGCCAGTGGGGAGAGAAAGAAAACCATTGGTACCCCACAGAGCTGCCCCTTGCCAGGCCCCTGGGAGGTCACTCTGTGCACTTTCATCCAGGAGGGCCCAATGCACGAATCTGCAGGGTGCCATGATCTTCCCAACAGACTCAATGCTCTGGCCAGGGAACTTCCTCCCCCTTGCCCATCAGAGCAGCACTGTATTATAGTCAGTCTGAAGTAGTTAACCCAGAAGCACCAAGAGCCTCTTCAAGAAATTGCAAGTCCAGCATTAGGATTTGCCAGGGACCCCCAGCACCCTCCTTACATTCTGTAAGGGGTTAGAATTGGGGGTTATCTGCTGAGTCAGAAAACCAGGACAATTTGCTAATGCCATCATGGTTTAAGAAACACCAGTGCCCTGCTGACAGGGTCTTCCTTCTTCATTTGGGCTTCTTCTGGATCCTGCACTCACCTGAGGGTAATTCATGGTTTCAACAGTGCTGTCATAGGCAGAGCGCAGGGACGCAAAGTTGATGAGAACATCCACCTCCGGGTGCTTCCTCATGGCATCTGACATGTTCTTGTAGACTGGGATCAGGATTTCTTTGTGGCCCCAGTAGAACTTCTGCCTGTGGTCACCGCTGTGGGAGAGAAGATGGGAAAGCCCTGACCTGAAGGCTGCTGGAAAGGCAAAGGGACTCAGTGCATGCAGACAGAGGAGTTTACAAACCCCATATTCTCAGTCCCTGAGACTGACTGAGACACTCACGAGCACGTGAGCGTGTCTGGGGAGGGACCATATGACAGCAGAAGGTTCTTCAGAGAATAGGACAGAGCAGCAAATGGAAGGAGACGGGCTAATGGGGACAGAGGCATCCAGCAAGATGAATAAGCTCTCCCACAGTGAAGTTACCAGAGCCTTAACTCTACTCCAAGCTGGAAGACAGAATGAGGCACAGAAAGAGTCATGAATGAGAGGCATGCAAAGCTGTGTCACTGGGCTGGTGCTAACACTGGACTGAGGGAACAGCAAACCAGTATCTGTGGTGAACAGCCAGGACAGCAACGGGAGGGCCAGTCAGCTTCCCAATCCTGCTACAGGGGGATTCTGTCCATCCACAGGCACCCGGGAAGGTTTCACTGTTGGTATTTCATTTACAGTCGATGCTCTGACTGGAACTGCAGTGAAGTCTGACTGGGCAGGCATTTGAGTGTGTGGATACTGGCTGTGCTCCCATACCAGTACATTCGTGACAGAACATTCCAGGTTTTGCCAGCCTGGCTCCCTCCAAAAGGTCAAGCGGAATCAGATAATTACAGGTAGCCTTTAGCTTCAATCCCTATTGCTTTTTCCTCCTTAATCAAGTGCAGCACTGCCAGAGGCTGCCACTCACATATGGACATGGGTGTGCCTGCACTCAGTACACCGAGGTTTGCACTTGCTGAGAAGTTATTACAAAGCTGCAATTACCATCAGAGCTGCAGAATAACAGTGCAAGGTCTTAATTGTCAAGAGGAGAAATTCTCTGCAGGACAGAGGCTGATTAAACATCAGCTCTCCAGGATGTCTGTAAATACCACAGGAATGAACCAGAGCTCCTGCCTGGCTCCGGGCTCCCACCTCACTGTACTGGAAGCAACAGCTGCTGCTTCCCTTCTCCCTGCTTGCCCTGGCCCACAGGGAGACCCCCCACATGGAGGAGGTACAATGAAAACAGCTCATGCACACCCAACAGCCCTTCTCATCCCTGTAGGGATGGGTAAAAGAGGGTGAACACCACAAGGGAGCTCTCTATCCCACCAAAGGATCCTCAGGCTTCCTGCCTGCTAAGAAATCCCTGCTGCTATTGGAAAGAATAGGAACAAGATTTTATATTTTTAAATTTTGTTTGGCTATATACCTGCTTTGGTTTGTCAGCAGAGCTGCTATGATTGTGGATAATATTTGGAGGGGTAATTCCTGCTGCTGCAGGCACAAATCAAGGTGTCTTAGACAAGCACACAGCCAACAGCAGGTGAGTGGAAGAAGCCTTACCCAGCCTGCCTTTGCTGAGCCAGGGGGCTGGAAAGAAAGCCCAGGTAGCCACACCTGCCTTACTCACTGAGTGAAGAACAGAATTTGGACATTTAAAAAGTGGAACTTCAGTTCTGTGGTGAACACTAAGCTGTTTCAACAGCACAGCCCGAAACCAATGGTTGAAGAAAGCAGCCTACAAAGCCAACCTGGGGGTGGAAGGGAGCAGAGGAAAAGCTGTTCCAGCAGGGACAGAGACCAGGGCAGAGCCCCACTAAAGAACCACAGAGACAGAGAGGAGGAAGGTCACGGAAGAGCTGCAGGGAAATGGAAAAGTGACGCAGGCATGGGCTACTTACGTGAAGGGATAAACCATGGCAGCCACCGAGGGCTCGTCCCGGGAGCAGATGTAATCAAAGTCCAGCATGCCTTGGACAGCCCGGGTCTGCATCCCCCACACGATGGCCTTGGTGTGGCGGCTGAACAGCGTTGTGGCTTTACCTGCTCAGAAAGAGGGGAAAACAAACAATCCAGAAAGAAACCTAATAAGTGATCTGATATCTTTGCTTTTTCAGGTGGCTCTAGATTCACTGAAGCAGATTCTCATCTGAAGTAAATCAACATCCTTCATTAAAATCAATAAGCAGTGTTTTCCTGATTGTCATTGGATGGTGGTTGGGCTGCTAAAATGCCTGAGGTCAGAAGCACTCAGGAAGCCTCAGGACACACATCATTGTTGGAGACTTGCTGCTCCCCAGACAGGCAGAAACCACTGCTCAAGAAAGAGCAGATATCCTTATGAAAGGTGCTTATATTTAATGGGACAAAGATAGATTCTCAGAAACTTGAGCAAGACACAAACTGCAGCTTTGCCAAATGCCTGCTGAAAGGCTCCTGGATGAGGTATTCCCCCCCTCCAAACTGAACCCAGGAGATGAACTGCACTTTGTGCAAATTAAGGAATTGTAGATGAATTAGTAATCCCTTCCTTGGATTCTGAACACAACAGCCAGGTTTTGGGGTTCACTAAATGGGCAAGTGAATCACAGGAGGGAGCTGGTATAGGAGAGAAGTAAAAACTGCCTCTCCTCTCAGGGGCCTTCCACATTTCTCCCAGTTTTCTTATGCAAAGCTGAAGAGAACTTTGAATTTCATGGATTATTTGCATGTAGCCCAGTCTGGGCAAGCCATGGGAGGCTGGTCAGGGCACCGTAGTAAAACAATAGAAAACTTAAAAAAAATAAAGGGCTGGAAATGGGGGAACAAAGAAAATAAAGGAGCTCAACATACTTGGGTATTCTTTTCTGTTTGTTTTTTAAATTATCAGAATCCAACACAAATTTCATGGCTCCAAGAATTTATATATGGCCCAAAACTTGGCTTCAGGGGACAGAGTCACAGGAAAAGCAACAGTTCAGCCAATGAGGATGGACTGTTGGCTTAAAGTCTATTTACACCACTTGTCACAGCACAACAGTGAGTCTCTCCTTCTGACTCCAGGCAGAATTAATTTTAAAACTTGTAAAAACTCAGAGCTGATCCACCTGCTGATGCCAACTTGGGCTACTGCTGAGTTCTTCCTGGATTTGGATCAAAGGCAGACAGCATTAGGGATTAAACAGGACACTGTTCCTCTGGCTTCAACAGAACATCAGTCCTTGCTCTCCTACACACTCACAGTTCAGATTCACTGCAACATGACTTGTTATGAGGAAACTGAAAATTCTGTTTATCTTGCAGGTGCCTACAAGGGGGTACCATGAGTGTTCCCAGGAACACCAAAATGCAGACCCAGAGAGGCAATGGTGCTCGTCTGAGAGCAATCAAGCAACAATCCAGGAATTCCCCTCCTGCTGTCCCTCCTCATGATAAGGGAGGTAACTTGAAGCTCTACTTTGCCTTCAGCAGTTTATTCTCACACAGCACAGAGCCCAGTAGAGTTTTAAAGTCCCTATAAAATAACTTCACTGAGCACAAGCTTTAATGGTTTACTGAACTGTTAAGGCAATATTTAGTTAATTTGTGACTTTTCTGTACTTTCCAAACCTGATAACCAGCACCCCTGCACTACTTTGTTTCCCTTTGAAATAAGATACCAGTTATTGGTCACTCCTCCTTTTGGAAAGCAAAGGGAACAGAGCTTTTCACTATGTGCCTCAGGCTGTTCTTCTCTGTGATGGTTGTGTGGGGAAAGGGAAGAAAAAACGAAGTTTGAGACCTGGCCCTCTCTCCCCCAGAAACAGGAAATATTTGTGCAGAGGCAGATGTGATCTGCACTTGAAAAATCAGATGAGAAGTTCACACAGTGATAGCTAAAAATGCTGGGCAGGAGGAAAGGACCAGACAACACAGCAAACTTTTGGAGAGATAAAACAGCAACAAAACTAAGAACTAAAAAAGTCAGCTGCCAGCCAGGCCAGGCACATTCAGCAGGTCACACAGGTCCTACCTGAACCAGGTCTCGAGGCTGGGACTGAATCTGTTGAAGAGAGAATCACTCATGCAATGGAATGACAGAGCTGACTGCTGCCAGCCCGCTGGCCAGGCACCCAGGCAGGTGCTGCAGCAGCCCTCCTCTCCTCTCCACAGGGCTTTTGGGTTTGCTCTTGTCAAAAACCAAGCAGACTGGAGCCCTCTCACTGTGTTTCCTCTTGTGCTGTTCCTGAACATGCCAGATCAGGGCAACTCTGACTTGCTGTGTGTATGAGCTCATGGCACAAGTGAGCTGCTAAACCACTTAACTACACTCCAGACAAAGACAGGCAGGTACCACAAAACTGCTTCCCCTTACATCCAGGAAAAAAAAGCATTTGTCTCATGCCCATCCTGCCTTTGGGACCAGCAGAGCATTGCCAGCAGCACTCCCAGGGCTGGACTTACCAAGAGGTGCTGTTGGTTTTGCCTTCTTAGCTGGAGCAATGCCATCTGGTTTGGACTCGGAGAAGGAGGCAGTTCTGCTCGGTGCTGGAGTCTGAAAGATTCAGAAGCCAAGTCAGTGAGGGACAGTGCTCCAGGGATGGCCTGGAGCACAGCAGAGGAGGTGGCCTTGCTTTGGCTACACTGCTCTACTACAAATAAAACCAAAGTGAGTTTTCAGTCGAGCAACAGAAAACTGAATGACCCAGTAAGTTCAACAGTCCCCCTGCCAGCTTGGAGAGGCCACATTCTGTGCATGAGTGAGATGGGCATTGGGGTGGCCTCTCCTGATAAACGGTGCCATGTTTGCTTTCCTAAAGCATCCTGCCAATACACTGTGCCCAAAATGCCTTTCCAGCCTGTTTGGAGGGCAGCTGCCTCAGGAGGCTCCTCAGGCTGTCCCCTGTCACCACGGGGAGGGGCTCACCGAGGGGCTGCCACTGGCATCGAGGAGGAAGCCGAGAGGCCACATTTTGTGCACGAGCGAGATTGGGGTGGCCTCTCCTGATAAACCGTGCCATGTTTGCTTTCCTAAACCATCCTACAAATTCCCTAGTGGCCAAAACGCCTTTCCAGCCCGTTTGGAGGGCAGCTGCCCCAGGAGGCTCCTCAGGCTGTCCCCTGCCAGCATGGGGAGGGGCTCACCGAGGGGCTGCCGCTGGCATTCAGCAGGAAGTTGGCCGTGTGGGCGGCGGCGGGCGGCTGGTTGGGGATGGGCCGGTGGCCCAGGGCCATGCCCACGATGGCTGTCATGTGGGTCTCCGTGCCAAACACGTGGATGGGGATCCCCGTGGTCTTCCCTGTGGAAGAACACAAGAGCAGTCAGCATCCTCAGGAGAAAGCTCTAGCAAAGTGGAGTGTTTCACCTTGAGAAAGTGTGGTATTTTCTGGGTGCCCTGTCAGAGGAGTCAGATTCATCATTCCCTTCCTCCATGTTCTTAGAAGGCTCATTTATTACTTTATATTATATTGAAGAATGCTATACTAAACTATGCTAAAGAACAGAGAAAGGATACAGACAGAAGGCTTAACAAGATGCTAATGAAAAATTTGTGACTCTCTCCAGAGCCTCGATACAGCTGGGCACGATTGGCCATTAAGTTAAAACAATTCACATGAAACCAAGCAAACAATGACCTGCTGGATAAACAATCTCCAAACCACATTCCCAAGCAGCAAAACACAGGAGAAGCAGTCAGATAATTATTGTTTTCATTTTTCCCTGAGGCTTCTCAGCTTCCCAGGAGAAGAAATCCTGGGCAAAGGGATTGTTCAGAAAATACGATGGTGACAAGAAAGCTCAGCAGAAAGCAAGAGGAAGAAACAAGATGCAAGAATACAACTTAAGGACAAGCTTGGTCCTTACCAACTTCTCCCATGACACGTAGCCCTTCCTGATAGTTTGGGCCTCCTCTTCTTACAAAGATCCTCACCTCATGCTCCTTCAGAGGGCCTTGGTAATCCTTAATTGCTCTCACAATGCCCTAAAAGAAACACAGGAGGGGTGACCCAGGCAGCCAGACATTCACCCTGTCCCATCATCTCAGAAACTCCTGGAAGAGATGGACTGTGAGCCTCAGCCAAACGTGGAGCTGGGAAGAAGGGCTGGGGGCTGACCACTGTGTCTTTGCTGGTGTTTGAGACTGGTCACTTACTTTAAAGGTGGCTGCTACATTGGTGAAGTTTGCAATGCTGCCTCCAATAATCAGGATCTTCCCTGAGGGAAGAAACACAGATAAGTAAAGCATTTCAAGAGCAGAGTGCTCCTAGATCAGGTAGCAGTGAAGGACAAAGTAAAACAAAGTTGCAGAGCTGTGTTAAGTAGAAAAAAAAAAACCCTAAAGCAGTTGAGTTCAGTAGAGCCTGGAAGATAAGAGCTTTGTACCAAGCAAGAATGTCTGATAAGGATCTCTCAGGCCCCATGAAAAACCACAAGTCCTCTCTTTGAAGCAAGAGCTGACAGAAATACAGCCCTGATTTGCTCAGAAGGCAGAAGTACATCGAAAGCTCTGCCAGGGAAGACCAAGCACAGCAACAGCCCAGATTTATCCAGGTTTTTCTGCCAGACAGGTTCACAGCTTTGGAATTGCAGCATCTCCCTTACCTTCTGGGTGCTTCTCTCGGGTCATGAGGGAGAGGATGGTTTTAGCATAGTCGTAGGTCTGCTGCTCGCTCGGGGCTCCTGAGTACTCCCCGTAGTTTGCCAGCTCATTCACACCCCCCAGGTCACAAATGGTGTCACTAACAATAAAAAAAAGCAGTTATTTATGAGATTAGTTGCAATTTGAGTCACTATAAAGTTCCTAAAGTATTCCAAACCCCTGGGGAAGTGGGACAGTGCTGTCTGCTGGAAACAAAGCTGCTCTCATCTTGGTGCCAGCCATGATTAATCCTGCCATGCTCCCCAGATGCAAACTCAGTGACCACCACAACAATCATATTGCCCTCAACAGCCTCCAGCCAGCTTGTTTCTTTGTCACTCAGAAAGGAACGGTATCTCTGTAAGAAACTGTACCTAACCCTAACCCTTGCAAAGTTTAATTCCACAGCTGACCCTATGTTCCATAGCCTGGTGAAAAATCTGCACAGCATCTTCCTTCTGAAGAGGACCCAAACAGCCACAGCTCAGGAAAAATGGCTTTAGGAGAGTGTGCTTTCCAGAAGCTGCAGCAATTATGTTCTCCCAGCACTTGAAATCCTCCCCCTCTGGAAACCTCATCTCCATTACCTGTACACCACTGAAGCACCACCACCAGCCACCATGGTCCAGATCCTGCCTTTGGGGTTCAGGATTGTCAGCTTCAGGCTGGCCCCACTCTTGGCATCCAGGTCAGCAATGTAGGCTTCCTGCAGAGAGAGCAGCACAACCTCAGCTTCCTCCTGCCCCTGCCTTTTCCATCCCAAGGGCTCCACAGTGCTGGCTGCATCTGGACACACGGAGCAATCACACCTCAGGGACAGCAGAGCTACAAACTCAGCATTGGACAGAGGCCCAGCTCCATCCCTCCATCACACAACAGGCACAAAATCTGAACACAACTGTCAAGTCTTGTCCGAGACTGAGACCTGAGGAAATCTAAAAATCATCTCACCCACGGTGACCACTCTGGCTGCGCTGGAGCCAGGAACATAATCACTGAGAGCTGTAATTTGGCTCAACGTGGTGCCCCTGCAGCCCAGCGTGCCAAGCTGCTGAGCAGCACTTCATCAGAGTTCATTAACATTCCCAGCAAAGACTCTGCCATAACAACCTTCCCAGGGACTCAGAGAGGGATGATTCAGGGACAAAAACTGAACTAATCCTTTTAAGAGCAAACGGATTTGAGTGTTGGCATCCAGCAAGCTACACGGAAAGGAACAGCTAAATGGATTTCCTGGCCACAGTACAAAAACCTTCCAACTGAAGCATAATTATAATGATTAAAATGAAAAAGTCAGGACTGAAGTCTTTTTGGAGAGAGAAGAACAGACTCCTGAAATAAGTAACAGAATAATTAAGGAGAGAGCTCTACTTCCAACAGCCTCTGAAGCTGCTGGGACCTGTCTGGAGCAGTGCTTGTGCATCCAGCAGTACAGACCCAGGGAATTTGGAGAGGGAACAGGCACTGCTAGCTTTATTGTAAAGTGCTCATTGTAAATTGTCCTCACTTTCTGGAAAAATAGGTGTATTAACATCTTCTTACTTATAAGTTCCAGAAATGGTGATTATTTTCTCTGGATTCATCCTTGGATGCAGCATGTGCACACAGCTGCTGCTCTGCTCTCAGAACTGGCACTGAAACACCAGTAACCACTGCTCCAAGAGAAAAATAGTGATGCTGGGAGGAGCAGTGTGGGCAGGAACCACAAAAGGAAGCTCTGCACAGGCACAGAGCTCTGGAACACAGCTGACAAAAGTTAAATATCAGCCTCCATTAAAAAAAAAAAAAAGTCAATTCTGAATTAAAGAACTGACCAAACAGAGCTGGGAAGCAACTGCAGTTCAGAGTGTGATTCTGAGCAGTGCTAGGACTAGAGCTACCCATGCACAGCTTATCATGGACAGCACTGCCAAGGGGCTTGAGACACAAAACCACTGGAAACAGCAAGGCCATGGAGGTGGTAATCACATATCCTCTGAGCAGAGAGACATAGCTCCCTCCCAGGATTTTCCTGGGAAGCTGTGAGAAAGCTCAGAGAAAGAATCAAAACAATTATTATCTCAATCTCTGTTTGTCAGAGATGTTTACAAGAAGGAGTCGTCCCTTCTTGACCAATAGGTGAGAGAAGATTCCTAAAGGCCAATCAGGTCTTAGGTGCACCAGTTTCTATAAGAAGTGTGGATTTCTAATAATAAAGTGCTTTTTCATGCCTTCTGATGATGGAGTCTCTCTATCCTCTCATAGAGTCTCTCTATCCCCTCTGTCTGTCCCTGATAGCCCTTTGGTGATACATGGGCATGTAAGCAATGATCAATTCAGGACACAGTGAAGGAATTCAGCTGTCACTTGCCTCAGGGTAAGCTTCCCTGCCAAAAGGAGGGGGGAACTCCACATCCCCCCACTTCACTTTGCAGATGTAGTCAGCCGTGGCGTCGATCTTCGCGGCCAGGTCAAGGATGTAAACACCATCCTTAGTCACCACTGCAGTGCAAAACATCACAGTTAGCTCTGGGTTGTACAGAGACATATTACAGATTTACTCCAACAGCTGGCACCACACAGGCATCATTGCAAAAGCTGGGTGGCTGCTGTTTCCCCTGGCACTGGGCAGTATCCACCAGCCCCAGCAAGTTCCCTGAGGAATTAACCAGAAACTGTGGCCATGGTCCAGGCTCTGTCTCAGGGGCTATTTTGTTCTACAGTGCAATTTTTACGTTCTTCAGTTCTGCCTTGACAAGGGAATTTTTCATTTCCTCATTTTTAATTCACTGAATGAACAGCTCAAAGACAGATCACTGCCACTTCTGTGCTTCTGCACATGGCACCTGCTGCTGTTGTGGATTACAGAAGCAAAGGAAGGATCAAGAACACATTTCAGTAGTTCAGAACAGAAAGTTCTGCTTCCGAAAATATTCATTACCTAATGGATTGATCTCGAGGTACGTAAAATACAGATCTTCATATAGGTTGAACAGGCCACAGATGAAGCTGGCCAAGATGCTGTAAAATAAAAAGGAAAAAAAATTAACACAAGTTCATGAAAGCAGCCAAATCTAAGTACAGCCTGCTCTGTTCATTGGTATTAGTGGCAATCTGCAAATCTACTTGGCATCACTTTCTTTCATTCTCATTCATCTTCTCTGGATGGAGCCTGGGTGATGGATGACTCAAGGGAAGGAAGACCTTGATGACTCATCTGAATTACCCTCCACCAAACTCTGCTGAGGACACAGTTGCTCACAACTGTCAGAGCTGTGCAGTCTGATTTATCTCCCTACAAAACAGAAGCACATCTTTGCCTCCCTGCTGATACCCATCTTTGTCAGATCTGAGCTTCCTTAGCTGTGATGGGGAGGAGGCTGCAGTGAGCTGGTGGAGTGACAGGCTCCTTCACCCCTCAGTACTGCACAATGTCAGCAAGGATTAAGTTATGCTTGGAAAAATCGTGACTCTCATTAGGTTAACTAGGTATGGGCATCTAATTGAGGGAGATGCAGAAGCCTTGAGATCTACAGATAAGCCTGCAGAAGGAAGAACAGGAGAATAACTCTGGAGATCAAGCCAGAGCAAGGGAGAGAGAAGTTCTGAATTAGCAGTCAGAGCCACATCTCATCACCAGCTCACTAAACAAAAGAAACTTCTCTGCTGGCACAAAGGATCAGAATTCAGCACATGTCTCCAGTCTCAGGTTGAGACCTAAGCAGGCTGACAAGTGCTGCTGCCAAGTAAAGGCTCAGCACTAGGAAGCCTTATTTTAGGGTTTTACAGGCAGCTGAGATAAGGTCAGACAGCTTGGATTCAGGATGCATGGCATATTCTGGAAACCAGCAAGAAGGGCAAGAGAGTGAGCTTCAGGGTTAAGAAAATAGAGAGATGTGGCACTGAGATAAAAGAGAGCAGCTGCTGCACGGCTGCTCCTACCCAGAACTGCATCTCTACTCACTCCTTCTTGTCAGGTGGTGCATGCTGCAGGAGATGCTTCTTCACATCCGACTCGCTGAGCTTCTCATCCACTGCCACGAGCAGCTTCTGGGCTTTGGCGTCCACATCCCCCACATCCACACCCCCTTCGTGGTGGAAGAGCACATAGTCTCCCTCACGGGCAGCATAGATGCACACATAGAACTCTTCCTCCTGTGCCACACAGCAGGGACAAGCATTTAGCAGTGACCCTAGAGGCTTCTGTGCCAGTGCTGGGACTGGGGAAGCTGAGCCCAACATCAAGCTTCCAGTGCTTGAGGGGCCCTGACACTGAGAAAGACTTGCCAGTCATTTTTATTTAGATCAGGAAAAGGAAACAGTGATATTATCAAAAAGATCTGTGTGCAGAAGTGTCTGGCAGACCCTTCTTTTGTTATAATTGCAGTTTGATTTGTTTTGTAGTGGCCTTGCTATGATGTACTCTCTTAAGGGTTTTCACTGCATTGGCAAACTGATTAAAAATTATAAGGAATACAAAGGTGTATGAATTTGTTTTCTACTTAAAATTTCAGTATGGAAATACAGAAGATGTTTTTGCCCAGGGTGTGCAGCAACACTGTCAGCTCAACAGCACACCCCCAAAGTTCTGCTTTCTCCACTGTACCAATCCAGCTAAGCATGCAAGCCCAAGGAGCTTTAAAAGCCTGCTTTGATGGTGTACTAACCTGCTTGTGAGGCACGAAGGGCTCAATCAGAAAGTTCTTTAGGATTCCCTTGGCATTACCGATCTGGGGACAGAAAACAAGATAAACACCCATAACCACTTGGCCAGCACATTTGTGACAGCAAAAGGAAAGCTTTGAGAATTAATCAGCACTGCTCTAAAATTGCTCCCTCTCCACTGTGCCTGCTGGGGAACCTGGAGAATTCCTCCCTGTCCAGCACAGCATTCAGCACTGCCACCCCGGGATATCTGGTTACAGGAGATGGTCACCTTTCCCATTCCTAACAGGACAGAGGGGTATCAGAATTACACCAGGACAGCTGCTCTCCTCTCCTGTCCCAGAGACAGCACTGTCACTGGGCCCTGCTCAGCACAAGCACTTGAGAGGCTCTTAGGGTAGTGGGAAATTCAGAAGTGAGGAATTCTTGAGCTAGTGGCAGGAGCAGAGGCCTCAGAGCAGTGCTGACCCTGAAATGGTATCAGGGGGCACAGAAGACAAGAGAATCCTTTAGCCTCTTCCTATGGGTGCAGGAACTGTTCTGTGCAGGCACTTTGCTGTTACCCAAACCCACGTTTCCAGGCTGAAGAGACACTGGGGGACACTCCCTGCTCCTGAGGACACCCGTTGTCCCAAGTCTGTGGCCCAGACCTTGCTTTTGATACGGCTGTTGTGTTGTGCTAAAGGAGTCACTCCCACACCCGTGGTTTTCCCAACAGGGAGCACTCACAGGGCTGCTCCTGCTGTTTCCCAATTCCTGCTGCACCGGCTCAGAGCCGGAGCCAAATCAATCCCAGCAGGGCCAAAGGCAGAAATTGCTTCAGGCAGCACAACTCCATCAGCTCCCAACACACAGCAGCAGGGATGGCAGGCACTTCATTATCATTAGCACTGCACTGGCCTTCCCAGGAAAATAAACATTACACAGCAGCACTGAGTTAAAATAAGGGCCTGAAGTTGAGTTTGCAGGGTTCCCAGGACGAGGGAGGAACTGATGAATCTGACTCCATGTTTTTAGAAGGCTAATTTATTATTTTATATTATATTATATTAAAGAATGCTATACTAAACTATACTAAAGAAAGAGAAAGGATACAGACAGAAGGCTTAACAAGAATGATCATGAAAAACTCGTGGCTCCTCAGAGTCCAACAAAGCTGATGGTGATTGGTCATTAAGTAAATTTACATTAAACCAATCAAACATGCACCAGTTGGTAAACAATGGCCAAACCACATTCCCAAGCAGCAAAATACAGGAGAAGCAATCAGATAATTATTGTTTTCATTTTTCCCTGAGGCTTCTCAGCTTCCCAGGAGAAGAAATCCTGGTGAAGGGATTGTTCAGAAAATATGACAGCGACATGAAGTAACACTCAATCATCAGCCAAAACACAGGAGCTGGCTGCAGGAGAGGAGCAGGGATTTTAGAGCTTTTTTCCTGTCCTGGGAACAGAAGTGAAGCACTCACCGTGGTTTCCTGGCCCAGGCGCTGCTTGAGCCAAGCCTTCACCTGCTCCAGAGTGAGGTTAATCCCAACCAGTCCAAGCTTCCCACGTCTCTTAATGAGCTGGTCTGGCTTCACCACTAAACGCTACAGAGGGTGGGCAAGAGAGTTAAAGGAAGAAGCATTAGAAAGTGATTTTCTCAGCTTGAGTGGTTCTCTACAAATAGTGAAGTAAAAACTTAAATCAGTTCTGCACAGCACTCCTCCTTGCAAAATTCTTTTAATCTTGGCAAATCAAGCTCCTGGCACAATATGCCTGCAAGTTTGGGTTTTCTTATGCTGTACTTTGAGAAAAGCCACCTTGTTTCTACTCAGCTGTAAGCACACATTATAAGGAATGAGGTGACAGCTTGTCCTTTTTTTGATGAAAACCACAATACAAGTCACGACAGACACAGACAGTTGCTGTCACTACACTTTGTTTATGACACTGGCTAGGGCCAGGGTCATGCACATCTCAGCCAGCTGACTGTGGCTCTTTATAAGATACCCATGGATAGCTGCTCCTGGGTTACACACATCTCCAGCTTGCAAATATCCTTTTAAAGAACCAAACTAGAACTGGGTGCCATTCTCCTGTACCACTGATATGTCCTGGAACTTCAGCAACTCAAGAGTCAGAACACACTGTGCTGCAGTAAAGGACACTGAGCATGGTCTTGCTGTTGGACCTGAAGCCCCTTCCAGCCTTAAAGGCCCAAGAGCAACCTTGCTCCCTTCTGGCTTCCTGCAAAGCTTTCAGAAGCACTGCTGATCTCCTGCTGCACTTCACTCAGGCACTTGAGCATGGAACATCTAATTAGTGCAGGGCTTCTATCAGTCAGTCAGTCAAGGACTATGAGACATTCGTGTTCTCCAGCCAATGACTTAATAGAATTAACCACTGGAAAGGAGCCAGCTTGGACAGCTAATAAAAAAGAGAGCTCTGGGTATGTTTTCTCTACAGAAATTGTGAGGATATGAGATAGAGATAAATGATTTTGCAGTGAAAAATTTAAAAAAAAAGGAAGTTTTCCCTGACATTTTTCTTGGATTCAAGAAAAGCAGTGTCCTAACTTGACATTAAAGCCAGACATGGAGAGAGCACTCCCTCATTTCAGAGAGCAAGGCTGTGACATCTCTGTCTGAATCAACATCCTTTACTTTCTGTGCAGTTATGAGCAACTGCTTCACAGCTATCTCTGCTCCTGTTTTTCACAGTCTGACAGGAGCAATCAGCCCCCCATGAGGTGACACTGAGCCTTGAGGCAAGATTTGTTTCTTCATCGGGGTTGGGACTGACTGGTTATAGGAATGTGCTCTTTGTTGACAGAGTGACAAAACCATCCCTTGTCCCCATAAAAAGGAAATGAGCCCAGAAGTTTCTCTCTTCAACGAGGTGAAACAGCATTTTATAGGACTTGGGGGACTTCACTTTAAACTTAAGGATAGCCAATTGGACAGGAGCCAAAAAGTCCTGCTTGGGCAATTTACTAGAAAAAGAAGAGAACAAAGAAACCAATGGCTTTTGTGAGGTGTTTTATTTACTAAGGGCAGGAGGGCCTCTTGCACCTAGATCGGTTTTTCTCTGTAAAGAGTTTGTTATTTTGCCTTTTATTAAACCTTTTTTGTTTCCAACACTCCCACAGAAGCCATCCTGCTGATTTTATGCCTTCTAAGGCAGCTGAGCTATCTTGGGTGTGAAACAGACCTCCAAGAGCTTATGAGACCTAACTTGAAGAAAATCATATTTCACCTGGTCCTCCAGGAAGGGTCTGGAGCAGCTCTCAGGTGCTGCAGGAAGGCAGATGCTCCTGTCCCTGCCCTTACCTCGCTCAGGAGCCAGGGGTGGTCCTGGGTGAGCCGTGCCCAGTCCGTGGCTGGCGTGACCCGGGCATACTTGAAGCGGTTCTGGATGGCAGAGGACGTGCAGATGTACTTGTACAAGAACTCCTTCCCTGTCTGCTCAGAGATGGCTTTGGCTGACATGGCTACCTAGTCTGGATGGGGAAAAAAAAACCAAAAATCCATCAGGAACAGAGTCCTGTTCTGGCCAAGAACTCAGCATCACTCAGCTCAACACAAACCCAAAGCAAACCAATTACACGTAAGATGATAAAATTCCCCTGATAAGCAAGAACCACTCACTTTGCTTAAAACTTCTAACCTGTTCCCCTGCCATGCACAGGTTTCATCCAGCCCTGTCTGCAGGGAAAGGCAGAATCCCTGCAGCCTGTCCCAGCCACCACCAAGCCTTTCCCAAAGCCACAGCTTGGAGCATCCCCTCACATCCAGGGCAGTGCCCAGCTCTCCCCAGTGTTGCAGCACCCCAGGATTGCCCCTGGTATAACCCACCTACCCCTTTTCCTGGTGCATTTCTAGGGAAGGATCCCCTCCCTCCTACTCATTCCTCTAAGGCATCCCATATTCCCAGGCAAGCCTGACTGTGGGCATGTCAGCAATCCCCATCCCTTTTCTAAAGGGAAAAGAAAACACTGCCAGGATTACCAAAACTAGAATTGGTTTACATCACTGCTTTTTCTTGTTTCAGAACCAGGTTTCTTGGAAAGAGCTTTACATCTGAGAGAATAAGATGCTCAAGACAAAGATTAAGGTTAAATAGTTTGTTTTTTTAAGAAAAAATCCTAATTCTGTCCCTTTCCTATGGATGGTTTTCTTCTCTTTTCGAGCATATTCCAAACTGATGTAAGCAAATGATTTCTGCCCTCAAGAGCGTAACTTTTCTTTTTGCTACGGTGTCAAAGATCCATTTATTTTCAGCTGCCACAAACACTTATTTAAAAGAATACTTCATCCCAGTGACCCTGTCTGCGTGTGTCACCCACCAGAACCGAGTGCTGTGATCAGCCAGCAGGTTTGGTATGTCTGAGGGGTCACACTGCTGACAGGGAGGCTCAAGCAGCAGCTCCTCCTGCATTTTGAGTGACTGGGGTCAAGTCAGTGCTCCCCAAGCACTGTCAGTGTGGCAGGAAGCAAAAGCACCCTTGGGATGGATTCTGGGAGAGCTGCAAAGCAGAGGGACACCAACACAAGAAAGAGGAATCCAGATTCCATTTGAGCACCTGGACAGCCAAGTACTAGAACTGCTCAGTAAGACTGCCTGCCCTCACAAAACCCCACTGCAGACCCACAGAGGGAACAGTTAACAAATTCCAGTTATTTCTTGTGCTGCCCTCTGGGTAATAACCATGATAATCAGCTGGGCTACTCATCCTACGAGCAAACACAGAACAGGCAGCGATTAACTGGCCATAATTAGAAATAAAGAACTTTTCTCCCTAGAGCACAGAAGGACGTGGGTCCATCCCAACTCCTACTCCATAGTAGGAGGCAGGCTGCATTCCCTGAGCTTCCAAAACCACACAGGTCAGACTAAGTGCTGTTACTGAAAGCTGAGAACTGTGCTTAAGGACCAGCAGCCAACTTTGCCACTGCCATCTTTCCAAATGCAATCGCAGGGTTAAAAATCACAAAGGCAAAGCTACAGCAAAGGCAAAAGACAAAGAACAGCAGGCCCACTTTCAAAGAGCTCTGATGTAAAACCTGAACAGGATTGCAGCACAGCTTCCAATTTAATCTCATTTCAAAACAGGATCGGGCAATGTTTCTGCAGCACCCATCTTTCATCAGACTCAACCCCCACTCCTGCCACTAGAAACACTTGCCCCAGCTGCCTACTGAAACAGCCCCTGTTAGTTTATTTGCCCCAAGGTGGCCTGACAAGAAAGGAGCTCTTGTGAGCAGCCAGAGGACACCAAACCCCAAGCCAAGCCCCAGCCTGATGCTGCAGGCACACACAGACACGTTCCCACAGGCACCACAGCACTGCCCAGCCTCACAGCTGCACACACACCTCATCTGTACTGCAGAGCCCGAAACTTTCCACTGGAATTTGTACCTTAAGCAGAGCTATTTCTGAGAGCAAACCTGCTCCCACAATACCTGCAGCCACCATTTGTTCTGCCTGAGAGGGAGCTGCAATATTCCTGCTTCAAACCCATTTGAAATCCATCAACTCCACAATCTGTGACCCTGTCCCAGAGAAACTGTCACACCTCACTGCAGCAGAAGCAGATGGGTAAAAGGAAATGGCAAACATATTTCTTTAAGAAACCTAAGCATTTGTCATTTCTCCAGGGTGTCACGGAGCCTCCGAACAGCACTGCAGAACTTCAGTCCACAATTACAAATTAAATCACTCAGGTTGATGCTGGTTATGCCAATGAATGCCCTGTAACTGCAGGACACTGGAGCCAATGTGTCCCTCAGGTCTTACTGAGAATAGTCCTGTAAAAAAGCCTCAGTGGGAACAAGTGACATGCACGGGATTCCTTAAACCTGAGCTGTTCCCCTCCTAGAACCATTTCTGGTCTTTTTTATGTAGCTCCATTCTGCTGCTCCCCTGCTCTCCCTCACACTTCATCACCTCATTTTTGCAGTAACACTACTGGGGTAAAGAAAGGAAACTACAGAATTCTTACAATAGCAGTAGATGAAAAATAACATCCTTGTGTCATGGCAACAGAACAGCAGGAATGAGGCTGTTCCGACCTTATCTGCCCGAGTTTCACATTTCCTAAACATTAGCAAGTCTTTAATCATGCCCCTCACTCAGTTTTTCCACTGTTCTAACCCTGCCTTTCTCGTGGGACAGAGAGCACAAAGCGATTGCTCCAGTCTGCTGAACTGTTAAGCTCAGAGATCAGCAGGAAAATAATCCATGGGGCATCAGCAATTCCTGATTCCTGCGTGTGCTCCTGCAGGCCCATCCGAGCAGCTCCATTAACTCACTGCACCTGTTCTGCTAACAGCAAGCAGGGGCACAGACTCCTGTCACTACAGAGGAACTGAATCTCCCCAGGAATGAGACAGGTTCAAACTCTCACCGGGCAGAATTAATCTTATTTTCAGTCACATTTAGCACCTGCAGTGCTGGGGAGAGCAGAGGCTGCACCTCTGAAGGTAAACTCAGGGAAAATATCCTTTTCTCTGCCCAAAACACAAGCTGTGGGATAACAACGTTCTCTTCCACTGCTCTGTTCAGCATTCCCTAGCCAAGACTCAGCTGCAATTTTCTCAGCACTTCAAACCCCAGACACTGCAACCACCACACACAAGGGCAGATTCATGTCAGCAGGACAAGCACCACAGATTTCCATGAATGATTTGTGTCCATTTAGTGAGGCTCCAACACCAACAGCTTCCCTGCAACGCCTCGGAGAACTTCCCCTCACCACCCGTACCCACTGATTCAAAAAGAGCTGAATTCCAGCCTTTGCTAGCAAGTAGGAGACATGGATTAGATCATATTTTCAGCAGCTCAGCAGCATTTATTCCCTCAAAACAACACCTGTGAAATATACACAAATAAGCTGATGCTTGGGGAAAGTTTCCTGAGTGTATAGACAGAGAAAAATCAGTGGGACAGGCAAGGCAGGCAAGAGTCCTCGAGCTGGATGTTGTGTTTGCTGTGACACAACTGATACATCTGCCCCAATATATCAGCAACCAGTAAAGGGTGCACCCAAAAAATCCAAAGGAAACAGAGATGGAGAATCAGGGAGGCATTCCTGACACAGAACTCGGCAGGAGTCTCCCTGACTCCCAGGAGATCAGTGATGTGGCACTGCTCAGTGTGACACGGGCTGCTCTGCGAGGGGAGAAAAAGCATTACAGACATTGATTTCGTTTGTTTTTCTTTTAAGAAGAAGAAGAAGAGGTGTAACTCAGCTTCACCAGTCTGTGTTCACACAGAATGTGGCGCTCACACAGAGTTCTCTGAGCTGTGGATGGGTACTGTGCTCCAGCTGTAGCAGAGCAACACCTCAGAGCAGGAGGAAAGGACTCCCTCTCCAGTGAAGGCTTGACGCCCACTCTCCCAAGACCTGTGTCAACAAACCCGCACCATAAAGCAGCCCCTCCCCTCCATTCTGGGTAATTTATTAACACAGTTCAAGCCAAGCCAGTATTTTCAGCCCATGGCAGCATGAAAAGTTACATCAGCTCCCACCTGGCAGACCCGTGTGTTTCATCAGAGGACGGCGAGGGCTCAGAGCTGCAGCCAGCGTGAGGTCATGGTCCCCCAGCTGCGGTTGGGAAATGCTGTGTGGGGTGATGCAAACAGGTGCTGCATGCCCAGCTCTGGGGGAGGCTCCCTGCACACACACACAGTCCCTGAGAGAAACACGGCAGCCAGGGAGGAGCAGGGACCACGGGCTGGCAACGTGCGGCTAACGGAGACCTGGTAGGCAGCCAGTGCCACAAGGGGGAAACTTGGGAATCCTGTCAATAAAGATCACCTTCTTCTGCAGCCTCGGGGCTCTTTAACAAGCTTATTCCCTAAATCACTTGCAGAATGTACAGAAGTTAAGGGCTCCCTGGCCACCATGGCTGGGCAGGACTTCCAGCTGTGGCTGTCCTTGCTTGGGAACCACTTTGGGCAGCGCTGGAAGCGTGGGAAGAGCCCTGATACCTGCAGAGTCTGACATGCAGGACACCCAGCGGGGTTCGGGCAGCAGCACTGGAGCGCAGAGCTGATACTCAGAGCTCCAAACCCAGCGAAGGATGAGAAGGAGCACAGACACCACAAACAGCACAGCCAACAAACTGCTCCACAGAGAGAAGGGAGAGTCTGCAGAGCAGGATGAGAGTTTCGAAAGCAGCAAGGCAAACAGAAGGTGTTTGCAAGCAGCAAACAGGACAGCTGGAACACAGCCGGCCGGCCCGGGCAGGGAGCGCCGCACGGGCCGGGCACACCGGCGCGACCCCGGGAACGGCGCGATCCCGGCGCGGGGCTGCTCCTCGGGATGGCCACGGGATTCCCTCAGGGCAGGGCAGGGAAGCGCCTTGGCCAAGGCTCCATTGGACCAGGGGGGAAAAAAACGCATAAAGCCGGACCCTTTCCCAGCGCCGCGGTAATCTCTGCGCTGTCACCGCCGCACACCGCCCGTGCCCCGGAGCCGCCCCGGCCACCGCCACCCGAGCGCGGCAGCGGCACCGCGGCCAGGAGCCGCCGCAAGGGCAGGGGCGGCCCCGCCGGCGGAGCGAGGGGCTCCACGCGGACCGCACCGGCCCGCCCGCCGCTCGAGCGAGCCCGCGGCGCTCCCGCAGGCTGCGGGCCGCCCCCGGGGCTCGCCCGCCCCACCGCCAGCTACGGGCGCCGCGGGCCGGCCACAACCGGCGCGGCTCCCGCCTCCTCAGACGCGTGGGCGCCGGCGGCAGAGGGGCCCCGCCACGCGCCGGGCGCTGCAGCCGCCCCGCACTCACCTGGGCCCCGCTCGGCCGCTGCCGCCGCGCTCCGCTGCCGCTCCGGCCCCGCTCGCGCCGCCGCCGCCGCCTTTTGTTCGCGGAGCGCGGCCTCCCCGGCCCATCGGGCTACGGCCGCCGCCGCCGCCCATTGGCCGCCGCCGCGGCCACGTGCGCGTTGCCTGAGCGCCCGCCGCGCGCCCATTGGCCGCCGCCGGTGGGGTGCGGCCGCGTGGCCTTGTGGGAGTCGTAGTCCCGGCAGCCTCGCCCCGCCCCCGGCGGCGACCGCGGCCGTGACCCCCCGCGCCGGACCCGCCGCCGCTGACGTCACTGGCCGCGATGACGTCAGCAGGCCCGCCGCCCAACGGTACCGGCGGCGGGAACGGGGCTCCTTCCCAAGCACCCTCCCACGGGGGCGGGCGGTGCCCGGTGGTACCCACGGGGTGTGACAGCATCGCCGGGTCACCGGTGCCTCCCGGAGCGCCGGGAGCGTCCTGCCGCCGCGCTGCTCCGTTTGCTCACGGCCTCTCCGGGCAGCCGCCACCGGAACCCCCACCCCAAATCGCTTTTCGCCGGGGTTCCCAGCGCTCATCACGGCGCTGAGGGAGCACCGGGCGCGGCGAACGGGCGGCCTTGTCCCGGTGTGGTGGCACTGTCACCGGGCCGGGCACAGGCCCGCGGCAGACCCTCACGAACACAGGGTTGCTGCCCGCCCGGCTGGGGGGACGGCGTTGGACACCCGGCGGTGCCAGTGGGGGAAAATGTCCCGACGAAACAGCTCCCGGGCGCTTGATCCACCTGGAATCGCCGGCCCGGTTCCCCGGGGACGGGGTGTGTCAGCCCGGCCGCCCACTCCGCCGCTGGGCCGTGCGTGTCTCCCCACCCTGGCGTGACCCCAGCCCGCCTCCCGCCCCGGCGGCGGCCGGCCAGCGGCGCTGGGCCGGGGCCAGGCCCGGGGCAGGGTCCGGAGCCGGGCAGCGCCCCGTGGTGCCAAGAAATGTCACCGGTGCCGAGCGGGACGGACGCCGCCTCCCCCCGCCCTCGCTCTGAGTCACTTGGCAGGAACAAAGTGTTTCAGGCGCGGATCCTGGCCAGAGGCTGAAGCGGCGCCAAGATGAAGCCAGCGCTGGAGCGCTGAGGGGCGTGAGGGAGCTGCGTCCGCCGTTCATGCGGCCGGGATTACACCCCTGAGCGGCGAAACCGGTACCGGGGCCAGCGGCGAGCACCAGCACGGACTAACCGACTGCAGGGAGGCCGCCCTGGTGCTGCCCCCGCGGAACGCACGGGCTGCGGCAGAGGAACCGGCTCTGCCCGGTGTTCCGCAGCCGCCGCGGCACCGCGGCTGCACGGAGCGGCCGCGCTCGGTTCCGGGAAGGCGGGCGGAAGAGCAGAACCCCGCGGGCACGGAGCGGGGCCGGGGCCGCCCGGGCCACCGGCACCTCCCGGGACACCGGCACCGCACGTGGGCACCGGCGGGACCGCTCGTCACTTCCGGGGCGGGGCTGCCCACCGGAAGCGGGCGTCGCCCGGTAACCGTTGCTCGGCAACGGCGGCCAGCGCGGCCATGGCGGACGATGACCTGCCCGTCGTCTCCTTCGGGAGCCTCATGAGCGAGGGGACGGCCCTGAGCCGGCGCGGCCAGCACGACAAGGCTCTGGGCTGCTTCAATGACGTGAGGGCGCCGGGATGCCCGCGGCGGGAGGGGCCTCGGGGGGCGCCGCCGCGGCGGGACGCGGTTCGGTTCGGTTCGGTTCTGTGGGGGAAGAGGCGGCGGGGGGACCCGTGGCAAGAGGGGGGACACGGAGGGACGTGTCCCCAGCAGGTGGTGACCCAGACGGGGCAGTTCAGGGACAGGGCAGCGCCTGCAGCGCAGAGAACCTGTGAAAAACGAGACTCTTCAGGAAAATCCTTGCGGTTTTATCCTCATCCATCATCCAGATCCACGTGGGAGCCGCGGCATCGAATACCCGCACTTGTGTATTTGTGGTGTTGAGCCAGCACTGGTGACATGTCCGTGTGCGGTGGCATGTCCATGTAGGGTGACATGTCCAGCACTGGTGACATGTCTGTGTGTGGTGGCATGTCCAGCACTGGTGACATGTCCGTGTGTGGTGACATGTCCCACACTGGTGACATGTCCGTGTGTGGTGGCATGTCCCGCACTGGTGACATGTCCGTGTGTGGTGACATGTCCAGCACTGGTGACATGTCCAGCACAGATGACGTGTCCATGTGTGGTGACATGTCCAGCACTGGTGGCATGTCCCGCACTGGTGACATGTCCAGCACTGGTGACATGTCCGTGTGTGGTGGCATGTCCAGCACTGGTGACATGTCCAGCACTGGTGACATGTCCAGCACTGGTGACATGTCCGTGTGTGGTGGCATGTCCAGCACTGGTGACATGTCCTGCACTGGTGACATGTCCGTGTGTGGTGGCATGTCCCACACTGGTGGCATGTCCTGCACTGGTGACATGTCCATGTGTGGTGGCATGTCCAGCACAGATGACGTGTCCGTGTGTGGTGACATGTCCCACACTGGTGACATGTCCAGCACTGGTGACGTGCCCGTGTCTGTGGTTCCAGGCACTGAAGCTGAGAGCAGGAGACAAGCACTGCCTCATCACCCGCTCCAAGTGTTTCCTGAAACTTGGAGACACAGAAAACTCCCTGAAGGATGCTGAAGCCTCGCTGCAGATTGACAGTACATTCTATGAGGTAACCGGCTGAAGGGGGAGGAGGGGATGGCCAAGGATCTGTGAGACCCTGCGGGGTCTGAGGCAGAGCTGTGAGGAAACTCCAAACCCTGCTGAGATTTCTGCTGCTCTCAGAGCTGTTGAGGTGCTCAGGCACCCCCGGGTCTGGGGTTTAATGTAGGCAAGCTGTTACAGCCCTGGGCTCTCACACGTGCCTGACAGGAGTTACCTGAGATCCATCAAAATTCTCCCTCATTTTATCAGTTTCTTCCCCCAAATGTCGTTGTAGGGGCTTTACCAGAAAGCAGAGACCCTCTATGCCATGGGGGACTTTGAGTTTGCACTGGTGTTTTACCACCGAGGCCGAAGGCTCCGCCCCGACCTGCACAAGTTCCAGCTGGGCATCAACAAGGCTGAGGAGGCCATTATCAACTGCATTGGGAGTAAGAAGTGTCACTCTGTCCCCGTGAGCCTGGACGGCGCTGTTCAGGGCACAGCTGGTGCAAAATCAGCTCTGCAAGTGACCCAGGAGCCCCACTGGAGCCTCTCTGCTTCTGGGTTCTTGTTCTTTGTGGCAGATAAAAGCCCCACAAAGAGCCAACCCCGCTCTTTTTTCCCTTTCTTCTTTCTTTCTCCTCTGAATGCTGTTCACACACAGTGCCTGATCCCTTTAGTTCTGTAGGGAAATCCTGACACTCCAGTTTCCAAAATCATCATGGAAACTTTCCAGAGGATACAGACCAGAGCAGCTCATCTAATCCATGACCTGCTTGTGGCCTCCCAGTACACGAGGGGAGCTGACAAGGAAGTGGAGACACTGTTTGCAAGGGCCTGGAGTGCCAGGACAGGGGGGAATGATTTCCACTGTCAGAGGGCAGGGTTGGATGGGATACTGGGGAGAAATTCTTCCCTGTGAGGGTGGGGAGGCCCTGGCACAGGGTGCCCAGAGAAGCTGTGGCTGCCCCACCCCTGGAAGTGTCCAAGACCAGGCTGGATGGGGCTCGGAGCAGCCTGGGGTAGTGGAAGGTGTCCCTGCCCGTGGGAGGTGTGATTCCAGGGGATGGAACTGCATGAGCTCTGAAGTCCCTTCCAATCTAAACCATTCTGGGATTCCATTATTCTGTGATCTACCTGCAGCACTAATGACAGAATCCATTCTGAGACCTTCATCCCTGCATTCAAAGCTTGGCCTGCAATGTGCCACGCTACCTCAGCCTGGCCTCCTGAAATCCTGACTCTCCTCCAATTTTCATTGCAACAGAGCAGTGAAACTGTTGACTCTTGTAACGAGCTCTGCTTTCACCATTCCTGGCTCAGATCACTGAGCGGGTCCTGGACAGACAGGAAAGGCCAAGGACCTCGTGGGGTTTAAAACAAACAGAAAACTCATCCCTTTTCACTTAGCTTTTCTCCCAGCCCTGCCAGGGCATGGCCAGGACATGTCCCAGTGTGGGGCACACCTCACCTGGGGCTGCCACCTCTGCCACGTGAGTGGAACACGTGTGCAGGGCTGCTCTGGGGCTGCCAAACCTGTGGGGTGGGTTGGAGCCTGTCCCTGCCCAGCTGCTGGCACACCCCACTCACACCCCACACACATTCCCAGGTAGGCCAGGGCCTCCCTCTCCCAAAATTTCAAAACTTCAGCCCTCCCCCAGTGCCAGGCTTTAACACGTGCAAGTGGCACCAGAGCCTGCAGCACTTTCAGATGGGATAGTTGTTAAAAAAAAAAACAAAACAGGGAAGGTTTGCAGATCTGGCTTGCTTTCCTCCATTCCTGCTGCTTCCTGAGCTTAGCACAATGCTCAGATATCATCACAGCTCGAGCTGAAATCTTCCCAGCTCAATATCCCAGGCCAAGAGCTCTGACCACCTTTGGACCCCCTGGGCTACAGGCACAAAAATGAATTTTAAAAATAGAAAACTGATATTTAACTAAACTAATATAATTACTATTTAACTGCTATCAAACGAAAACTGTTTTAAATCGGTCAATAGCTGTGAGATGCAGGGAAGCATGGAAACACGTGGATGTTTGAACAGTTGGGAAATGCACACACATTAACAGGGCACATCCCCAAGCTGCTTCCCTGGCTCTGCTTCACCTGGAGGGGTGGGAACACCTGCCCCTGTGACCTGCCTGTGTTTGTGCTGCTGGTCTGGGCCCTGGGGCTGCTGAAGGGAATTCTGCAGCCGCCTTGGCAGCTCTGTCCTTCCCTCAGACCAAACAAAGAGCTGTTCCTCCCTCTTCCTTCCCAGGGTGCAGACAGATGGTGGTGAACACAATGGGCCTTTTGCCCTAATCAATGCACAAACCTTTCAAATACCTTTCCTTCCAGTTCATGCTCCAGCTGGGATCCCCCAGAAGAACCTGCATCCTTCTCCATGCAGGATGTGCCCTGTCTGTAGGAATATTGCAACGGGACCCCTCGGTGCCATGTGAATTAAGATCCCAGGAGGAGCTGGTGGCATTCCCTGCTCCCAGAACACACCAACACCCCCTATCCCATGGGAAAGGATAAGAAAAGTGGTTGAAACGGAACGTTTTGGGCTTGGCACCTCTATGGGCATTTTCCTCACAACTCACAAATTTACTCAATTTGTGAGAATCTCACAAATCTTGGTGAGAAATTGTACTTGGTAAATTTCTCCCCAAGTGACCCACCTACACTACTCTCTATATTTCACACTTTGGTGGATTCCAGTCTATCTTGAAGTCCAGGAAACTTTCTCCACGAATGAGGCTCAGAGTCAGTGCTCCCCTGGGGGTCAGGGCACCCCAGAGCAGCGGCCCCTGCGTGGCTGCTGTGCAGCACTAACCCAGCCTCCTCTGTGTCTGCAGATCCATCCTCGGTGAAGCTGGAGAGCAAGGAGGAGCTGTGCTTTGTGAGCAGGCAGGCAGAGGTACAGCACGGGGCTCTCGCTGGAGAAGCTTCTGGAGTTGTTGTAATGCTGAACTGGTCACCAGAGGAGTGACAGTCCCTGCAGGGACATGGCTGTGGGAGCAGCGGGCCTGCTGAAGGGCCTCTGGAGCATTAAAACACACTGGCCTGTCATGAGAGTGTTTGTCACCTGCTTCTAATGCAGGTCTGGCTCAAGCCACCCAGAATTTAAAGACAGAAGGGCAGGAAGAGCCACCATGCAGGAACAAAACCTGGAATTTCTCCTCTAGCCCATGTCTGGGGGTGTTGCCAGCCACCCATCTAATGAGTAACAGCCCAGAGGCCAAAGAGGGCACAGTGAGCTCCAATATTGACTTTGGGTTTGCCTGATGTTTAAGGGTCACAGTTTTGATAATGGACACTTTATTTATTGCTTCAATTTTGGGTGCTCCATTGCAGTAGTGTCTTGTTCCTCTGAAAGGCCAGAACTAGTTCTTACCCTTTCTGTAACACCCTTGTGGCCCCCAGGGAGCACAATTGGCTGCAGAATTTCAGTTGCTCATGGCCAAAGCATCTGGTGAGACACTGACTTTCTGCTTTTATTTAACAGAAAAGTTGTCTTATATGGACTATAAACAGAATTCTGCTCATTCCAGTGTTCCCCACTGATGTCCCTCAACTCCTTTTGTTTTTCTCTAGCTGCAGAGCAAAAAAGACAACCAGAAACAGCAAAACAAACCAAAGGACCAAAAGGATCAAAAACAGATGAAGAAGAAGAGTCCAAAAACAGAGCAACAGCTTCTGGGACGGCTTTATGCTGACAAGGCATACCTGGAGAAGTTGCTCAAGGATGAAGGTGTTTCTCCTTCTCAGCAGATTCTATTTTTCTTTCATCCCTTTTTTATTCTTCTTCATTTCTTTTCTTCTTTTAAATCCCTGTGACTCTTCATTGGTTGTACCAGAGCTCACAGTGGTGGGGACACTGCTCATGGGGCTGTGACTCCTCTGTGGGTTTGTTAGAAATGCTGTTAAGGTCAAGATGCAGGAATTGGAGAAGTATCTTATTTTAGAGAAAGGCACAAAGATGATGCTCCTTTAGTCATATTTCTAGGGAACTTTTCACCCAGAAATAGAGAAGTGATTAAGATTTGGTTTGCTCACAGGCTTTTCAGTGTTGCCAGCACTAATTACACATGTGGGCGGTCTGGTTTGCAGGCAGGTAAAAGCCCTCTCAGTTTCCATCTGCCAGCCTGATCCAAGCACTGTCCCAAGTGCCCTGTCAATGCAGATGTGCCATGCAGATGTTCTATCCCAGAGCACAGGTGCTCAGCACAGCTGGCGCCCCTTACTGGGCCCCTGCTTGGCTCTGATCAGCAGAGAAAGCAGCAGATATGAGGCTGGAACAGCAGCTCAGCTCACTGAACCACATGGGCAGCAGAGCTTTATTTGTGGGGTGCCCTGATGAGGGAAGGAATGATGAATCTGACTCCATGTTCTCAGAAGGCTAATTTATTATTACATTATATATTATATATCCTATAATATATAATACAATATAATATATATTATATATCATTATTATATTATATTACATTACATTATATTATATTATAGAATGCTGTACTAAAGAATACAGAAAGGATACTTATACAATGCTAGAAAGATAATAATGAAAACTCCTGACTCTTTCCAGAGTCTCACCACAGCTTGGCCCCAGTTGGCCACTGGGTGAAAGCACTCACAGCAGAATCCAATGAAACAATCACCTGTGGGCAAACAATCTCCAAACACATTCCAGACAAGCAAAACACAGGAGAATTAAATGAGAGAAGAATTGTTTCCCTTTTTCTCTGAGGCTTCTCAGCTTCCCAGGAGAAAAATCCTGGGCGAAGGGATTTTTCAGAAAATGTGAATGCCACAGAGTTTATTGTCAGCTGCCCCATCGCCTCAGCTGTGAGGAGCATGGGACACTTTCGTGTCCAGGACTGTCTGTGTCGGAACAGAAAACCATTCCCAATCAATTCCCCACTGAGCTGCAGCTCAGGTCTGTTGATTCTCACCTGGGTTCTACCTTATCTTATTCCCAGACTTGATGCAGAGCAGCACAAGGCAGGGGGTCAAAGTCATGGACCTGGTTTTGGGTGGCATCTCCTACCTGAACCAGCGGCGGGACTTCTGGCAGCAGCAGAAGCCGATTTACGCGCGGGTGTACGAGCGCAAGGTCCTGCGGCAGGCCCGGGCCCACGACCAGAAACTGAAACCCTCCGACATTGCCAGGGCCATCGCGAAGGACATGGAGGATATCGAGCTGAGTAGGTTCCTGCCTGGAGCTGAGTGCCTCCCACTGCTGCGGGGAGCTCTGTTCCTGAGCTTTGGCTGAGGGTTAGCCGCTTCACCAGGTCTCAGTTCCTGAGTATCGCAGAATCCCAAGATGGTGTGGGTTGGAAGGGTGGGGTGTTTTCTGGGGTCCCCCATGGCAGGAAGAAATTAATCTGACTCCATGTTCTTAGAAGGCTCATTTATTATTTTATGATATGATATTATATTAAAGAATAATATACTAAAGAATAGAGAAAGGATACAGACAGAAGGCTACGAGGAATGATAACGAATCTCATGACTCTTTCTCCAGAGTCTGACACAGCTTGACTGTGAATGGTCATTAAGTTAAAATAATTCATATGAAACCAATCAAACAACCACCTGTTGGATAAACACTCTCCAAACCACATTCCAAAGCAGCAAAACACAGGAGAAGCAAATGAGATCATATTGTTTTCACCTTTCTCTGAGGCCTCTCAGCTTCCCAGGAGAAGAATCCTGGGCAAAGAGGACTTTTCAGAAAATATGATGGTGACAGAAGGGACCTTGAAGTTCATCCCACTCCACCCCCACTACATGGGCAGGGACACCTTCCACTATCCCATGTTGCTCCAAGCCCCATCCAGCCTGGCCTGGAACACCTCCAGGGATGGGGAATTCACAACTTCTCAATGTCTCTGTGTCACACCCCAGTATCCAACTCTGCTCCCTGTCCCCAGTGCTGGCCAGAGGTTCTGCTGAGGAAAGCTGCAGGAAAGCTGAACGTCTGCTGAAGAAGATACAAGCCTGGTCAGAGAATGAGGTTCCCAACAAGAATGAACTGATTGGGAACCTCCACAGCTTCATTGGGAATGCCCAGCTGGCAATGGGACAGATGGAGGCAGCTTTGCGCAGCCATAGGATGGATCTGGATTGTGCCAGGCAGAAGTAAGTTCTGGGAAGTTCAGGTGGGTGGAGAAAGTGGAAAATGCCTCTGTGGGGGTGTTTTAGCATTAGGTAAAGTAATTGTCACCTGAGGAGTTTACCAGGGTTACACATTCAGCTCTGCACAAGTATTAGGGTCTGTGGTGAATTTTTATCTTTGCTATTTCAAAATAAGGAACCTGAAGCAGATTATTAAGGACCCACAGCACAGGGCACATCAAAACCTCTTCTGTAGCAAAGCAGAAGAACTCAAGTCCCAGTCTCAGCACTTTAATCTTGAGCAGGTACTTTCTTCTCAGGAAGATTGGGGTTGAAATTGCTGCAGTTTTCTGCTACATTTTGTCTTAAACTTCTTTTCATAGAGACCATTAAGCATGGCTTGAAATAAAGGTCTCTTCCAGGTGCACTTACCTGTCTGCACCATACACATCCCACAGCTCTTCCAGCTGAACCACAGTGGGGCAAAATGTAGTCTTAGATGTAGCAAGAGTTTTTAAAGCATAGCAGAAATCATGCAATACGCCTTGAAGTGATGTGGGACTTAGGTTTGGCAGTCGTGCACTGAGCTTTTCTAATGTCACCGAGTGGTTGTTTCTCATTTTCAACAATCCTTTCGGAAATGAATGTTGGTTTAGGAACAGGCTGGTGGTCGCGCTCCCCGAGCAGGCCAGGTAAAGGCAGGAATTAGCAGGAGAGGGGAGGAGATGCCGGGTTTGGGACCTCGCTAAACCCGAGCTGCCTCGGAAGGACGGGCGGGCTGCACCCTCTGGCGGCTGCAGCTGAAGACACCGCTAATGACTCGTTAATTACTCGCGTTAATGACCCCGTGATGGGGTTTGAGCCGGATGATCCTTCCCACCTAAGCCGCTCTGTGATTCCCTGACTCCCATCGCATTTATCTGCTCCTCGCACAGGCTTTTCCATCTCTAAGCTAAGGGTAGGCAAAAAAGCATCTCACTGCTGCTGAAGATGAGAATGAGGATAATTAAAAAAATTAAAGCCCAAAGGGCTTTATTACAGAAGGAGCTGCCTGTAGCATGGAGCAAAGCTAGGTCCAAGCGCAGGATCAGGGCTGGTGTCAGGAGCCTGCAGACACCTTTTTGTGCCTTTGCTTTGAAAAACAGAAATCATCCATGAGTTGCTCCCACAAAGGGGCAATGAAAAGTGGAAAGACATTCCCAAGGGCTGCCAGATTTGCACAAAAATTAATAATAATATGTGACCACGTTCATGGGGGTCCCAGGACGAGGGAAGAGATGAGAATCTTGTCTCCATGTTTCAGAAGGCTGATTTATTATATTATTATATATATTATACTAAAAATGCTATATTAAAACTATGCTATGAGAATAGAGAGAAAGGATTCATCAGAAGGCTGGAAAGAAATAGAAAGGAATGGAATGAACAACAAAATCTTGTGACTGCTCACAGCCTCAACACAGGTGGCTGTCATTGGCCATCAAGCAAAAACAATCCACATGCTGGGTAAACAATTCCCCAAATCACATTCCAAAGCAGCAAAACACGGAGAAGCTGAAGTTTCCCAGCCTCTCAAAAGAAAAAAATCCTCACAGAGGATTTTCATACAAATGTCATGGTGACAATAATTAAAGGCAAAGCAAAACCATTTCCCCTCTGTCTCGTGGGGTCAGCTGCCAGAGCTGTAGGTAAAATCAAAAATCAACCTTGATTTCATGACTTTCAGCCTGACCTGGGCCCTTTACTTGCTAACAATCCTCTGAGGGCGTGGGGAGCACCAAGGGGACCATGAAGAAAGGCAGAGTGACGAACAGGAGGATGTCAGTGCCACAATCCCTTTGTCTCCCTGTCTCAGCTCTCTGGCAGACGCCGAGTCCCGGGCCCTGGACAACATCGGCCACGTGTACGCCCGAATTGGCAAGTTCCAGCAGGCCATCACCACGTATGTACAGCCCAGCAGCAAAGGCATCAGGGGTTGGAGGGACCCAGGTCGTGGTTTTCACACCTGAGCCCTTTGCTATCAAATCAGTGGTTGAGTTGTAACTGTACCCAGTGAGGGTTGGTAAAGCTTTGTCTGTCTTACTCTGCTTGAAGCTGGGAGGAGAAGATTCCACTGGCCCAATCCAGCCTGGAGAAGGCCTGGCTGTTCCATGAAATTGGGCGGTGCTACCTCGAGCTGGATGATGCTGAAGTAGCCCAGGATTATGGCCAGAGGTCCCTGCAGTCAGCAGATGAAGAAGGAGATGTGGAGTGGCAGCTCCACGCCACCGTGCTGGTGGCACAGGCACAAGGTAAAGATGCGGGCACAGGTTTTGCTCTCAGGGTGCAGAAGCTGGTCTGAGAACATCTCTAGGATTTTACGGCCAAAGCAACTGCTCAGATGAAGACTGGCTTGATTAGTTCTTGCTGTTCTGATCTTGGGCTAAACCAGCTGATATCCTTGTCTGTTCCAGTGAAATTGAAAGATTACCAGTCTGCCATCCTGAATTTTGAAAGGGCTCTGGAGAAGGCCAAGCTTGTTCCCAGTGAAGCTGCTCAGAACGGCATCATTGCGGTAAGGGGGCTGCCGAGGGGAGCCGGAGCTCTGGGCAGCCTCTGGGAGCAGCTCTGATCCCAGCTGGGCTCTCCAGCCAGTAATGCCACAGAAATGCAGTTTTCCAGTAGGAAAGGATTTGGTAATGAGAGCGGACAGCAAAAGAAAACAGGACAATGTTGGGTATGCAGCTGCATTTCCGGGGCTTTTATTAAGAGCTTCATCCCTTTCAGGCCTTGGATAGTGTGAGCAAAAGCTTCATTGCAGAGCTGAACAAAGGCCACAAAGACGGGACGATTCCCTCACACGAAGGTACTTGACGTTCACACCTCTGCACCCAGAAATGGGAAAAAACCCCACTCTCCTGTGAGCGAGCGCCTTAGAGTCCCCACAGCGCCCATTTCCTTGCAAGTATTGAATTAAAATCTCGGTGGAAGTCCGGGGCTGCTTCAGCTGCGCTCCCAGGTCCGGCCGTGCCCAGCTTAGAGACAGCAGCGCTCCCAGAGTGTCCCCTGCAGGCTGGCCCGGTGTCACCGCCCTGTCCCGCCCCTGCTGGGCTCCGGGAGGGTCCTGGCAGGGCGCTGTGCCCGCAGCCCCGGGGCTGCTCCCCCAGGCCGGGCAGCCCAGCCCCTTCCCAGGACCCAGAGGACAGTGAGACATCCCTGGTGAGGGTGAGGGAGCCCGGGGGCCTTTCTTGTGTCCAGCTGCTGAGTTCTAGGACTTGGCTTAAGTTTCCTTTTCCCTTCCCAGATCGCCTCTTCAGCAGTGAAAGCATAAAAACCACCACAGAGAATGTGGAAGAGGAGGAGAAAGGGGATTGAGATAAAAAGCCATAAGAGGAAGCCAGAAACGATACGTAAGCAGAAGAAATGGTTAAAGGGGGGAAACGGACAAGGAAATAAAGGACAGCAGTGGGGAAAAGTAGAGCCTAGGCGGGAAGTTGAAATAAATATTGAGCAAGCGTCGTAGCTAGGAGTGCAGTGATGTGTCCCTAGCAGGGAAGGGAAGGAGCTGCTCCGAGAGGGACGGAGCTGCTCCGAGAGGGAAGGAGCTGCTCCGAGAGGGAAGGAGCTGCTCCGAGCCGCGCCGTTCTCGGGGCGCTGCCTCCCCCGGCCCCGCAGCCCCTCTCGCGGCACGGGACCGTCCCCGCAGCATCCCCGGCACCGGCTCCTCCGCGGCCGGGCGGGGCTGAGCCCCGGGGCCCCCCCGCCGCCCCGGGGAGGGTTCGGCCCGGCCCTCGGGGGCGGGCGAGTCCCGAGGCTATGAAAGGAACCGCGGCCGCGCCCGCCCCAGAGCCGCTTCCCCGCCGCGCCGCTCCGCACCGGCGGCCGCCCCGGAGCCGCTGCCCTCACCATGGTAAGCGGGATGGGGACTAGGACCGGGACTGGCATCGGGATATCAGGACTAGGCTCGGGATCGGGGTTGCCGCTCCGCCCGGCAGAGGTTCCGGTTGCCCGGAGGGCGGAAGCGCCGGCGGCCTTGCGGACACGTGGGCGCCGGGCCTGGGGGGGCCCGGAGGCGGCCGGGCACCGAGAACGGCCCCGGGGGCCCGTGGCTCCGTCTCGGGGGTCCCGGGACCACCCCGGGGGCTGCCGGGGCACGCTCGGACCGGGAGCGATGGCTCCCACACGCCAGCCCCGTTCCGTGGGGAGCCGGGGACAAGCGGCAGCTTTGTGGGGGCGGCGGGGGGGCCGGGCCCGGCTCAAAGGGAGATTGTCCGGCGAGACCCCGCTCCCCCGGGCTCTGCGGAGCCTTTGTCCACCCGGCCCGGCCCGTGAAGGCGCCCGTTGTCCCCGAGCCGGCGGCGAACAATGGCCCGGGGGGGCCGCGATTGTTCCTTTGTTCACGGGGCTGAAAAGCGCCTCAGTCCCCTCGGCAGCTGCCGCGGCAGAACAGCGGCCCCGGTCCCCGCCCGCGGGACAGCCCGGAGCGGGGACAGCCCGGTGCGGGGACAGCGAACCCCTGGCAAGCGGGACACCTGTGCTGCGCTCCAGGTAACTCACCGGCTTCCTCCTGTGTGAGCGCTTCGAGCCCCGAGTCCGGGGGTCGAGGGGAGCCCGTGGGTCCCCGCTGCTCTCAGGGGCTCGTTTGTCCCCGGCTGGGTGTGAGGCTGCAGCTGAGCCCAGGGCAGGCGGTGCCCGTGGGGAATGTGGGCTCCTGCTTCTGTTCCCAGGGCATTCGGAACCAAAACCCATCTGCACCTTCTGGGATAAAGAGATGGGGAAATCAACATCTGAAAAGTGTTTTTTAAAAACTGCGAACTGGAAACACATTTTTCTGGCCCAGGCAGAGCAGTTCTGTTTTATGTCAAACTTCTCAATTTTTGCATCAGAGGCAAAACTCACTTCTGGGGCATCACTCCCACGGTCCACTGGATCCCAGGCCGGGCTGGCCCACAGCAGGGAGGGTGGAGAGTTCATGTATTGACCCAACAAACAATGTCTGCCTCGTTGATGCTACTGAGGACTCGCACAGCTGAAGAAATCCCACGTTTCCTTTCAGTCCCGTGTTTTCCCAGGCTCTGCTGGGAATTAATCTGGGATTCCGCTAACCGGAGCTGCTGGCAGGAGGGGAGGGACAGCCGTGCCAGCTCCCCGCGGCATCTCCTGCTCACTGCTGCCAACCACGAGTGTTTCGTTTCTTCCAGCACTCGAGGTTTCGCTTTCGAGTTCTGCCTGGCAGCTGCGGGGAGGGGTTTGGCTTTCCTGGAAGCCGTCTCAGTTGCTCTTCCTAAGAGGAGCCCAAATTCCCTCCTGCGAGGCGCTCCTCAGAGACAGACAGCAGCATCCTTGCGGGCTGCTCTAGGAAACAGCCTCTACCCTGGCAAGAGAGTTTGTGATTCAGGTGAAGGGACAGGAGCGTGGCAGCTCTCAACCTGCTGGGACTTTCAGTTCCCCTTGGGCTCTCCATGGGTCACTGCCCTCGCATCCGGCAGCCACAGGTGTTGGTTCAAGTGCTCAGACTAAATGTGCCACACGAGGAGCTCTGCCCGGGCTGGGGCTTTGTGGCAGCTCAGGGTGCCTGAGAAACCCCTTCCTGGTGGGGCAGGACTGCAGCTGCCGAGGCCAGAGCAGGGAGCAGGGCTGAACCTTCACCCCTTGGGGGAACGCAGTGGATCCCTGCTGTGCAACCAGCCAGAGCAGCTGTGGGAGAAGGTGTCAGCTGAGCGGGGCACCCAAGTGAGGCAGTGTGGGGGAGATGCTCCCTGTGCCCATCCTTTCCATTAAAGGTTCCAGCAGGGCCACACTGTCTCGGGGGTTCCTGCCCTGCAAAGTGTTTTCTCCTTCCATTTCAGAACAGAGGCTTCTCCAAGAAGAGTCACACTTTCCTGCCTAAAATATTTAGAAAAATGTCTACTCAATCAGCAAAAGAGAGACCCGAGAGTTTGCATTTCCCGTTCCTGGACGATGAAGACACCATCTCCACACTGAAAGAATCCAAAACCTTTTTCATCCTCCGGGGCCTGCCGGGCAGCGGGAAGTCCACCCTCGCCCAGGCCATCCACGATCGGTACAAAGACGCCTGCAAGGTCATCTCTGTTGATCACTATAAAATCACACCACTAATTAGAAGCTCCATTCCCGAAGAGTACTCCAAGGTGGATGAGGATCTAGTTGACTATTGCAAACGGGAGATCAGCGTCATTGTTTTGGATGACACTCACCACGAGCGGGAGCGGCTGGAGCAGCTCTTTGACATTGCTGACAAGTACCGCTACAAAGTCATCTTCGCCGAGCCCAAAACGCCCTGGCGCTTGGATTGTCCCCAGCTAAAGGACAAGAATCAGTGGAAACTATCTGTGGAAGAGCTGAAGAAGATGAAGCCAAGCTTAGAGAAGGAATTCCTCCCCATGTATTTTGGGTGGTTTTTGAGCAAAAGAAGTTCGGAGATCCTGAGGAAGGCTGGCCAGGCATTCTTGGATGAGCTTGGGAGTCTCAAAGCCTTCAAAAAGGAGAGTAAATACTGTATGTATTGATGCTCCCTTACCACATTCTTACCTGTTGGTGTTAACGAGTCTGATTAGCTTCTAAAGTCAATTTCTAATACTGCCAACCAGAAAAGCTTTTTAAAGCTACTAACCTGGTCTTCACAGTTGACAAAGTTGCTTTTGTAAGTAAAAATAAATTAAAGAGCTTTTCCCAAGTCCGTTTAGGTCTGGCCCCACAGGGCACTGAGCTCAGGTGGCAGCAGCAGGACATGGGATCCTGGGTGTCCCCTGGTTCCAAGGGGTTGGGTGGGAAAAAGGCACAGAAAGAGAAATGGGAAAGGCTGAACAAACCACCAGGTTTAAGAGAGCCCCGGTGATGCACAGGAGCTTCCGTTCTCTGGCTCCATCTGCAGTGAGCCTGGGACGAGGGAGGGCTTTGGTTTCCCAGCCAGCAGTCAGAGAGACGAGATGTGAATGCTGGGGCAGGGAAGGGAGCTGAGATGGGACCAGGGCTCGTGGGTTGACATCAGGGGGATCGCTTTGTGACAGTGACATTGTTCACCTATACCTGCAGTTCCTTCTGCTATCGAAGATCCCAAAATAAAAATAGATCTCACCAGCTACTTTGTGAAGAGGCCACCTGGGGTCCTGCACTGCACCACGAAATACACCGAGTTTGGAAAAGCAGCTGGAGCCGAGGAATATGCGCAGCAGGAAGTGAGTGTTGGGGTCCCACCTCCTCCCCACACCCCCGTGTCCCCTCCCTCCCCTTTGGGGTGTCCATGAGTCTGGGAGAGGGTTGGGGATGGGCTTTGCTCTGACCCAAGAGGCCAAATATAGGGACAGGAACTACATCCCTCTGGCCTGTGCAGAGAAAACTCCAAACTGTGGACATGGTGATCATTTCCTATTTCCAAACAAGATACTCCCATTTTCCCTGGTCACACAGGACTGCCAGCGTCATCTCTGACAGCTTGAGCTGAATGATGATGCATTGAGGTATTCAGATCCCCAGACTGATTATTTCAGAGCACATAAGCCCAGGTTCAATAGTGGGAAGATGTTACCAGCTCCAGATCCACAGAGCTGTGACATCAGGCATTGACCTTCTCCTTGCTCTGGATATTTTGACCATGTCACAGCCACGCTGTCCCCGAGCCTGGGGACGGTGAACCCCCACCCCAGGCGCTGATGCTGTCCCGTGTGCGTGTCCCTCTCCTCCAGGCCGTGAAGGCTTCCTACGGCAAAGGCTTCACCCTCTCCATCTCGGCGCTGTTCATCACCACAAAGACTGTCGGGGCTCGCATCGAGCTGAGCGAGCAGCAGCTGCAGCTCTGGCCCGGGGATGCCGACAAGATCCTGCCCACGGACAACCTCCCGCGGGGCAGCCGGGCCCACATCACCCTGGGCTGCGCCAACGGCATCGAGGCCGTCCAGACGGGGCTCGACCTGCTGGAGTTTGTGAAGCTGGAAAAGGCAGGGAACAAAGGGGAGCAAGTGGGGGAAATTGGAGGAGGGAAACTGCTGTATTTTGATAATGGGATGTGGATGCTTGTCCTGTCTAAAAAGATCGATGTGAGGGCGATATTCTCGGGGTACTACGGGAAGGGAAAACTCGTGCCAACGCAGAGCACCAACAAACGGGGTGCTGCCTTTAGCTCCTGCACCATCATCTAGGAGCACAGGCAGCGCAGCTCCTCGGTCTGGTTTTAAAAGGCAAGTAACTCCTGTAACCTTAAAAGTGTAAAGAGAAATAATTCTACCTTTACTAAAGTCAACCCTCCTGCCCACCCCGGCGTGAAGCCTCTGGGGAGTTATCGGCCTCAGAAAAGGAAGAAAACAAGCAACTCCTGACTGAAACTGTCACGGATTTTAATGTGAGTTTTGGAGGGAACCTGCTGGGGTGTCCTGCTTGTTTTCTTCCTTGGAGAAAGATCAACTCTGGGGCTTTTATTGCTTCCCTCTGAACCACAATCGTTCGATCTTTACCTGTTGGCACTGACCAAAGCCTGTCAGTCACTGGTCTGAAGCCAAGGGAACTGCAGGATGTCCCTCCCCTCCCACACCCAGGGACTGACATTGGCCATTCTGGCAGCTGATTACAGGGCCAGAACTAGCCAGACCCAGGCATGGGTCACTCCTGTCAGGAGTCCTGTCCTTACCAAGGGTTTGGCCCCTAAGGACAGGCCTTGCTGAGGGCAGCAGGTCCTGGCAGCCCTAATCACAGCTGCCCAAGCGGGCTCCATCCCAGCTCCTGTCCCTCACAGCAGAGATGCTCTGGGGACAGCCAGGAGGAGGGCACTGTGCCAGGTGATACCTTAGAGACACCAACTTTGGGGAAATCAAGAGAGACACCAGGACAGGGAGCCAATTCCTGCAACGTGGCTCCAGCCACCTCCCTCCACCTGGGCTGGACCAAGCACCATCCCGTGTCCTGTAGGGAACAATCCTGCCTTGGCAGGGAGTGGAAGAGATGAACTAACATCTTTTCCATCTTATTTGATAGAAACTAAAATCATGTCTGAAGTACACAACTGGACTTCATGCAAGATTTTACTCCCTTCCTCTAATGCACTTGAATGTTAAGAGTTAGGCTGGAGTAACCCCGTAGTGTAGGAAGTGGAGGCACTGTAACCTTGTAACTCATGTCTGCTCGAACCTAAACCCCAGCTGGAAGTTACTGACCCAGCACTTGTGTCATTAAAGCTGTTCTATTGAAACTTGGGTTTGTGCTCTGCCAGGCCCTGGCCCAGCAGGGTGGTGGCTCCTGGGCATTGTTTAACACAAAGCTCCACTAACAGCCCCAGGTAAGGGCCCAGCTCGACCTCCTGCCCTGGCTCAGGCTCTGGGGAGCAGCAGAGTGCCATTAACCCAACTAACGCTGTAAATACTGACTGTGTTTGAGGCGTGGGCTGGGGCTGGGCACAGCTCACCCCGAGTCCAATGTTGCTGGGACAAGGGAGCATTTCTCTCTGACTGTTGAGGCCAAAAGCAGGGAGAGCTTTGGTGCTGTTCTGGTACCAAACACTCTGCCATGAAAGCAAAATACTTCCTGCTGATCAGAAGCAAAGGATAAGAATAAATTTTTATTATACCATAAAATAGTGAGCTATAAACCCACCCAGAGCACCTGTGACCATGGAGAAACCCCCTCCAACCTTCCACACTGGCAGCAGCTGAGTGCCCAACGCTCAGATGGGGCCTCTCCTGCCAGAACCTCAAGGGTTTGTTCCACCAAAGCTCTACAAGGGATTTGCCAGCAGCTGCTCAGGGGCTGGCTGAGCCCACACTCCCAGTGCCCAGATCACTCCAGCACCAGGATACACAGCTGGAATATCTCCTTCATCTGCCTGTTCAAGAACAACAGTGACATTGTCGTCGTTTGAGTTTTTATTAGTTTGTACATCATATACAGTTTATAATAAAGTAAAACCGATTGCATATGGGTCTGCTCAGGCTGATTTCCCATACAAACACGGCATCAGGAGTTCTGCTAAGGAAGTAAACAACAAATATTCACATTTTTACCATTCACATCCTAGAAAGGTCCAAGAGGGACAGCTGGTACCGCTGCGGAGCCCGGCTGGGAGAGGATGAGGAGTTTGGCAAAGCAATGGGACAGCAATTGCTCCATGCAATTCCCCTTTCCTCCCAGGGAAAGGTTGAGCTATGTACACTGAGGTAAACATTCCGAATTCCAGTTCAGATAAATACGGCAGCGCAGGGACAAGCTCCTCTCCAAGTGGCTTCGCATCGGTGCCTGGGCTTGTCCTGACTAACCCATAAGGTGACCCACCGTGCACTGTGGGCTCTGGGTGCTCCCCCGTGGCCCCTCCGATGCTGCCTCACACCACACTGTTCACACCAGCCAGCAGGGACACTGGGGACAGGGCTGGGCAGTCAGACAGGCTGGGATGGCAGCAGGGCTGCTCGTCCCGCTGGGCTCCCCACGGATCCTGGGCCACCCCTGAGCTGCATCCAGCTCGGGTGCAGTGTCCCAGCTCCCAGCAACAGAGCAGAGCTGTCCCTCCAAGCTCAGATCTGGGGGAGGGAAAATGCCCAGCACTGCTCCAAGAAGGGATAGCCCCGTCCACGACAGTGGGAGTGGGGAGAGCCAGGCCTGGCCAGGAAGGCCAAAGCGTTTCACATCAGCTCCCACAGTCATGCAGGGACCCAGAAGGGCCCCACAGAGCCAAGGGCAGGGACAGCCACCAGCTATTGCCACCTAGCCCTGCCACAGCTGCCCAGGGACTAGCACTGCTCCAGGGACACGGGTGGGTGCAGCACACAGTTGTCCTGTTCCCTAGGGAAGAGGAGGGGAAAGGACAAGGCACAAATTTAAACAGGATGAAAACCATCCATTAGAAATAAGAGGGTATCTGGAGTTATTACTGAAACTGAGGAGGTCATTTGGAAATGGCAAAGCAGCACACGGCCCAACCCTGTGGCTGCAGGTCCAGGGCCAGCGTGGCTGGACAGGGACTGGCACCAGCCTCTGACTCAGACACACCACAGCAACGTCCACTCTGTGTCTCAGCAGACACAGACAGTGGAGGGGCCTGCTACTCCAGGGATAATACTCTTGTACCTGAACAATTTGTCTTTCTCCCGTTTTCCAACTTGCATTTCTGCATTTACAACAGCCAGCAGCACTGGGGATCCTGCTCACTGAACACTCCTAGGATCAAAATCAGATCAGGAACATTTCTGTGCAGCCAAAGCAATGAGGAACCTTAAGGGGGTGCCCAGAACCTCCTGAATGGATTTCACAACTTTCTAACCCAAACTATTCCATCATTCTCTGAGCACGGCCAGACAAAACCACATCCAAGGCAAAGCCTAACAGCCACACAATTCCTGATCTCCCTGCCAAAGCTGCAGTCCTACAGCAGAGCCCTCACATGGCAGCTCTGCCCACAGCCACTCTCCTCTTCACAACTTTCCCAGAGAAGCTCTCGAGCTGTTCAGAGCATCTACTCCCAACTCAGCTGGTGGGAGACGCCCCCTGACACACCAGCCTGCTCTGGCTCTCAGCCACAGCAGCCTGCTCTTTCCAGGCCCTTCCTGAGAGCAGCAGCTCTCCCAGCACCAGCCATTCCCCCTTGGACACCCCTGGCAGGAGCTGCCAGGCTGAGAGTCACACCAAAGCGTGTCCGTGCCACCACAGCACCACCTCCTGCACCTCTGTGTGCTCTCTGTCCTTCTGGGACAGCACTGCTTGACGATGCTCATTTGTGGTTTCTGTGGCAAACCCCTGGGGCTGGTGGCTCTGTGGGGATGTGTGGGAGGGCTGCAGGAGCACTGGCACTCGGCTTCCCTGCAGCTCCACCCAACCACGACCCACGGACAAAGTCCTGGAACCACCACGTGTGGAGGCAACACTCCAAGCAAAGCACAGCCAAGTCCATTTTTTTGGAAAATGCAGAGCTTGGTCTCCCCAAGCCGTGCTGGGACACGGAGGAGGTGACAGTGCCACTGGACACTGCTGCTGCCCTGAGGTGCCAGGTGCCACCAAGCCCTGCTCAGCCCCGCTCTGTGCCAGGGGGACAGGGATTGCACAGGGCCTGGGGCACTCTGGGCTAGTGGAAAGTGTCCCTGCCCATGGCAGGGGGTTGGACTTGACAGCCTTGAAAGGCCTTCAAGCCCAATCCATTCCATGGTTCTGTGCATTTGCCTTCACCTTGATTCATGTAACAACGTAGAAAGTCTTGGCACTCACCACATGAATATTTAACTACATTAAATCATGCATTCATGTACAGGTTATAAATAGCTGCTGTATACATTTTCTCTCCCAGAAGCAGAGCCATTCCACTCCTGTGCTCCAAGGAACGGGCTCAGACAGCTTGGAGAGAAGGAAGGGAGGAAGGAAGCTGGTCACACTTCCCTGGGGCAGGGGAAAATGAGAATAAACCCACTGACAGACACAGAACATGGCTCTGCTCAGCAATGGGAGACTGAGAGCAGCCCAAACCGTACAGTGACATCAACACACACACACAGGACGAGATGTCATGGAACCAAAATGCCACTAAACTCTTGTAAACCCAGATTACAGTGCCAGGAAAGCTGGGGAAGCATCAGTGTGCATAGACTTTTCAGTATTTCAGTTCCCCACGTATTCACCATTTCAGAGCCTGAAAAGTGCCAGGACCCAGCTGCTCTCGGGGCACCCGGGTGGGTCCATCCCTCACACTGGTGTGAAGGATGTCAGAATAACATGGGAGAGTCAGGTTTTGAAAGTATTACTCAGCACTGGTTCACTTAGAAAACTGAGTTTCAAACGAGGTGTAAAATATTCTATTCTGCAGTGCTAAAATTGAAGCCCTTAAATTTTCCCTCTGTGAAAGCAGATTGTCAAGAATCCTGACCAAACACCACAGCAGGACCACGACACTGCTGCAACCACCGGACCTGCGGTTCCAGGGCAGTCCCTGTCCTGCTGGAGGGCACACCCAGCCCTCGGGAGGGAGGAAGACAAAGAGGTGGCATTCCCAGCGATCTCCTCGAGCAATGAGATCCCTGCAGGGTTTGCTCTGCTGTGGGAAGGCAAAGCAGCTGTTACAGAGTCACCGGGAGGTTCTCTCTCAGCACAGCCCAGCCTGCATGCACACACACCCATCTCGGAGCAAACTCCAGCCTCCAACAGCCCCACGCTGCCAGGCTCAGCCCAGGAGCCAGCACAGCCACTGGGCACCAGCCCAGGACCCCCAGCCTCACATCCCAGGCTGAGCAGAACCTCCTGGGACTGGGCCTGACAGCACCAGGCTCCAGAACCCACCCGACAAGGGCACCTGGACAAAACGGGGCTGTGCATGCTGCAGAGAAAAGGGGGGAATTCCAGAAGCAGAGCTCTCTCCCAGCTGAGACTTTGCTGTAACATCACCTTTGAGGTGAAAATCAAACTGCTAACGGGCAGTGCCCCACACCAAACCCATCAGGACACAGCTCCAGGCCAGAAGCTCATCCATCCCTCCAGCTCCTGTCCTGACGCTGCACAAGAGAAAGCACAGACTGCCAGTTCAGAGCTGGACCTTGCATTTTCTTGCTGCTTTGGAGGAGTAAATCACTGCCAGAGGAAAACCACTCAACCAGGTTAGCTAAACACTGAGCTGCTGCACATCCCAAACCACCCACAATCCCTGCCTGGAATTCACCTGGCATGGAAAGACTCGCCCATGTCATGGATCAGTAACAGGAAATCACACGTCAAGCTCAACAAAAATCAAGTTTAGCACAAATATAAAATATTCAAGTGGATTAATTTAAAAAAGTACAGTGAAGGAATTCAGCCCAGAGCAAATTCAATATTCCCTTAAACAGGACAATCTTGGGAACACAAAGCCCTTAATTCCAGCTGCATCACAGGGAATTCTCACATAAGCTGCTCTTTGAACTCTAAGCAGCATTTCTCTGATACAGAATTGTAAGCTCACATGTTATCACAGAAGTTTAATGCCCAAGTGGGCTTGCTGGGAGAACCATGGAAAAAAAAAAGAAATAAAAAGAGCCAAGAAGCCAGGCTTGCAGGTGAAATGGGATTGTACGAAACTGGATTGAGCCTTGGCAGTATTTCCAAAAGATTAAGATAACTTACAAGTTACTCCAAACCCTGGACATGCTGCTTTGGAAGCAACCAGAACAAACCAGGAATTCTTTTCTCCCTCACACATGTGGAGATTCTGGGAAGATTCCAGGAAATCCTGTGTGTGGAGGGGCAGAAGCAGCTGAAAGCACGGGCCAGCATGGAGGGACCAAAAGATTCAAAGCTTTTATTTTTTTTTTTTTTTTTTAATAAAGTTAACAGTAAAACAAAATTCACAAGCCTTCCCCTCCCGAGCTGGTTTCCTCTTCACACACACAACACACAAACAGAGGCTCCAACCCAGAAATGAAACTGCTCTAAGGACAACGAGACGTGATGGAGGAGGAGTCTGGGGCTGTCCGTACTCGAGGTTAAAAGAAGCAGATCAGGTATGTGTGGTTTGATTTGTGTTTGTTTGCTTCTTAGCCAAACTGGAAAAAGAAATTTCCAGGCCCAGAAGCTGAAAAAGAAAACGGAAGATAATCAGGACTTTTCAAATCCAAATTGATTTAGTGCAATCCTAAGCAGCACGTGGATGGCCAAGCCCACACACAGCTCCAGAATGAGGAGTCCCCAAGTTTGTGGCTTTGGAACCCAGAAGAACCAGAACCAGCTGACCCTGTGCAGGCAGAACTCAGAGAGAGCTCTTGGATTTGTGCAACAGCCAAATGCTCTCCTCAAGCAGCACATCCACTGGGAGCCCCAGCTGCCCTGCCAGGGGATCTGTGTGTACTCACAATTCCACGGCTGGGAGGAGAACATCTCACCTACCTTCGAAGCTGAAGCCCCCTGGCCCGCTGAAGAAGGCCTTGAAGATGTTATTTGGATCAAATTCTACAGGGAAGAGAAGGAATTAATGAGCTGCAGGCAAACAGCCACCACGTTCCCACAGCTCAGGAGCTGCCAGCTCACTGGGGCTGTCTCAGAAGGGGACACAGGGCTGGCTCCCAGCACCTGGGGCCATGCAGTGACCACAAACAGGTAAAGCAGAGAGAGCCTGCCACGGGGCAGCCCAAGGATCTGGATAAGCAGCATTTAGGGACTCACAATGACACGATTTACCACATCCTGTGACAGAGTTCTGCCTAATGGCAGCTACTGCCCACCAGCTGAACCAACACCCAGCAGTGTCCCAGCCTGCCCCCAGCTAGAACCACTCAGCGCAGCCCTGCCATCCCAACATCACCAGGGACTAAACCCAGGCAATTCATGGAACCATTCCCAAGAGCAGGATTGCTTCAGGCAGACTCTAAAGGGTCTGATCTTGCTAAAGGCCGCCATGGCAGGGTACTGTAAAGAACACTGACCTCCCATGTTTAATCCATCCTCTTCCAAGTCCTGCCCACTGTCATAGCGAGCCTTCTTCTTGGGATCTGACAGGATGGTAAAGGCTTCACCAACCTCCTTAAATTTCTTCTCTTCTTCCTTCTGTACCTCTGCACTCGCTCCGCTGTGTCGGTCTGGGGGTACACAAACAAGCAGGAAAAAGCTTTTCATCTCTAGTGCAAATGGATAATGTTAAACACTCCCAAGCTCCTGTCCCAGAACATGCTCCAGATCTGTGGGGTCAGAGCTGCTATTTCCCAGGAATTCCCTCTCCCACATACATTTCTGCCTCAGTGATGGCTGCACGGGGCACATGAGGACTGCTGGGGGTACCTGGATGGTGCATTAGTGCTCGTTTCCTGTAAGCCTTCTTGATCTCATCTTCAGAGGCGTTTTTGTTCACCCCCAGGATTTTGTAGTAGTCTTTCCTTTTGCTCTTTTTCAGTTCCACCTGTGCATTCTTTAGGAGCTGCTTGTGTTCTGGAAAGGAGCACAGCACCAGAAGGGAGGAGTTACTCCATCCCTTCCACTGCAGGCCACTCAAAAAGCAAGGGGACAGTCAAGACAAGAACCAAACCAGACATTGTGAACCCAGTGCACTGCCTCAGACACAAGGTGAATTATCACCTCAGCTTTCAGAGCTGGGAGAGAAACCAGACCAGAGATTTCCAGTGCTTCTCCAAATTGTCCTGCTGGGGTACTGGACTGCAAATCACAGCATATTGTGGGGGGGAAAAAGGAACAACAAAAATAATGCCAGTTCAAGGAAATTTGTGCACACACAGAGTGCCCTTGTGCTCACCTTTTGTTTTCTCTGTCTGATAAACCTTCTCATAGTCTCTTACAGCATCTTCATATTGCTCTGTGTCCATGTAACTGTGGAAAGAAACACGGGTGGCCCAGGTGTCCTTCACAGGAACATCAGAAGGGGTTCAGTACAGGCTGGCTGGATGTGGATTAAGAGAAGTGCTCTGCACTGCAGCAGGTCAGACCCCAGAGGAGCCCTGGCACTCATGGGAAACCCTGTCACAGGAACCTGCACTCTGGGCTCCAAGGGGACACTGTAAACTCCTTTGGCAGCACAAGTTCTGCTTTTGCATTCCAATATGCAGCTGCAGGGACTGATCCCAGCCAGCCTGAGCTCCAGGAAGCTGGTGCAGGGTCAGAGCTGGCACACACCTTCACAGTGGCAGTGCTGGTCAGGAGTGACAATCCTGGCACCTCCAAGGGACACATGTCTGTCTGTCCCCCCTCAGCCTTACTCACACATTACCTACTCATTGTAACTTAGCAATTACAGAGATGGGAGGTTGGAGAAGATTGATCTAGGAGGTCTTTCTCAATCTCTCTTCCAACTGTAAATTTGCAGTTGCATACATGGGGAGAGAGAGGGGCTCTCTGGGACAGAACACCATAAACAGTCAGTGTCCACAAACAGTCAAGTTTTAGTGCAAATCCTCCCTAAATCCTGTTCAGATCATATATGAGGAAGAATTTCTTCACTGATTTCTTCAATCCTTCTTCAGGATTGAAACTGGTTGCCCAGGGGGGTGGCGGAGTCACCATTCCAGGAGATGTTCATGGAACAACTGGATGTGGTACTCAATGCTTTGGTCTACTTGACAAGATAGTAATTGGTCAAAGGTTGGTGCCAATGATTTTGGAGGTCTTTTCCAACCCAAACGATGCTATAAATACACCATCAAGAGGCAGTGCAGATCCAGACAGGCAGGAGAGGCCACAGAGAGCTGTCCCCATCTCCTCAGCACCATAAAGAAGAGGAATAAATTCAGGGCCTCACCCCTGCTATTCAGTTAAGCTCCAGATTTGTGATCCTGTCCCTCAGAGGTGCCAGGAGGGCTCTCCTGCCCCCACAGGTGCCCCACGCCAAGGGGTACTCACCACTGTGCCCTCCTCAGGTAGGCTTTGACGTACGTGTCGTCCAGCTTCACCGCGTTCGTGCAGTCGTCGATTGCTTCTTCAAGTTTCCTAAGCTACAACAGCAGACACAAGAGAGTGAACCCCACACAGGGAACAAACTGAGGCTAATGAAAGGTGTGAACAATCTGGGAAAATCTCACTGTTTTCTGTGTCTCTGTCTAGGCTTTTTTTTCCAATTTCCCACAAACACAGAGCTTTTGTTCTCTGGGGAAAAAAAAAAATCAGAGGCTTGGCCAGGGACATGACAGAGCTATGTGGAGCTTCTGTGTAAGAAATGCACTCAAAACCAAGGGCCTTCCTGATAGCAATCCCAATTCTGTGTCCAAACTAATTCCTGGACAAGAAGATAAACCTAAAAATATTGAAAAGAAATCTTTTTTAGAAAAAGCGTTGTTTGTTTTCAGACACAAACACGTAAGACATGCATTATGTGGGCCTGCAGCTCACCCCACTTCCCAGGTTTTGGGAACAGCCTGTGTCTCTTGACCAAGTGGGGGAGTCTGGGGCAGCTGAGGAATAAAAATGCCCAGGGGACACAGGGTAGGAACTGGGAGCACTGTCTCATGGCTGGCTGTTTCTCTGGATAGTGCAGGACTAAAATTCAACAGCAAACTGAGGAAGTGTCATAGGGCTTTAATTTAGGTCTTTTTTTTTAACATAAAAACACAAAGCAAGATGTGATTTACAAAAAGAATAGGAAGAGAAATCTGTTCATTCCTGGGAAGGACACAAGCAGAGACAGGGGTGCTTTTTGCTGACTAAGATAAGGCTGAAGCACGTCCCTCCTCTCCCTCCCACTCCATGCAGCCCAAGTATTTGAGTTTTGTTTCTGCAGGAGTCAACTGCTGGCTGCTGGGAACTGATCCAAGTGTTGTGCAAGCACAAAACCCTGAAACACTGCCCATGGCCTCAGAGATGCAGCTGCCCAGCAGCCAGGGGAGCCTGTGCTTTCCAGAACAACTGCTCTGTGGTTGATCACTGCCATGGTGACAACAGACACCTGCCAGGTGAACGTCCCTTACCTTTGAATTAACCGTGCCCCTGTTGCAGTAGAGTTTGGCATTTGTTTTGATATTATTTGGGTCTATTCCTAGTGCCTCTGTGTACAGTTCATATGCTAGTTTGTAGTTGCCTTTCTTGAACGCTTTATTCCCGTCTTCCTTCTTCGCTTTAAGTGCTTTGGCATTCTGAAAGGAAACACACCTGGGTGAGGACATGAGGGCAGGGGGCCAAGCACCTTGTTCAGCTAGACCAGCGTCCTCAGACACAACAGATCCACTCTGGTTGCACACACTGCTGCAGGATACATTTGCTCCAGCAGCTGAAATGATCTCACTCTGCCTTTCCCCCAAGAGAAGCACTAAGGAACAGCCAGTGCCAGTGCCAGGCATCCTCCATAGGAAAAAGGCTGCCTAAATTTTAAGAAGAGAACATGATAGTGCAGTAAATCTATAGATTAAAATAAAAGGACCAGGAGTTCACTTTTTGAGAGCACATGAACAGATTCTAAGTCAGTTGAAGAACCACACCAGGAAAGGAGCAACACGGAGGAACAGTGTTAAATCAAAGTCAGGGTATTGGCCTGGATATTGGACCTGAAAGTCAGGAGTTCCTTTTAGAAGCAATGTATCTGGTTTTACTGCTCCTCTGTCTGACCAGGGAACAAAGAGTGAAGGGGAGGCTGCTTCAAAATATCACAATCTGCTAAGGAACAGTTTCTAGGAGCTTGGCTTTATCTGAGGCAGCAGCTAGTTGTCTTTGCAAAGGGTTGGACACACAGCCTGCTCCTGGAGATCTGGGAAAGCCAATTGTGGTGTTTGCTGGGTCCTCAGGACAAGGGAGGAATTGATGAATCTGACTCCATGTTCTTAGAAGGCTAATTTATTATTTTATGATATTATATTAAAGAATGCTATATTAAACTATACTAAAGAATAGAGAAAGGATACAGACAGAAGGCTTAACAAGATGCTAATGAAAAACTTGTGACTGCTTCCATAGCTGGATGGTGATTGGTCATTAAGTCAAAACAATTCACATGAAACCAATCAAACATGCACCTGCTGGATAAACAATCTCCAAACCACATTCCAAAGCAGCAAAACACAGGAGAAGCAATCAGAAAATTATTGTTTTCATTTCTCTCTGAGGCTTCTCAGCTTCCCAGGAGAAGAAATCCTGGCAAAGGCATTTTTCAGAAAACATGACAGCGCATGATGAGGGAGGGAGAAGGGATTGATCCAGCAGAACCAAACTACGTGCTGAGTTTAAAAAAAACCCCCAAATCCTGGTGATTTTACAGCCCCATCTCCACCTCTTACCCTGCAGGCAAGACAGGCTTTCTCGTGGTCAGGGGCCATCCTGAGGGCCTGCACGAAGAACTGCACGGCCTTCTCGATGCAGTCCTCGTAGTACAGGCACAGCCCGCGCACGTACAGCGCGTCGGCGTTGGTCGAGTCCATCCGCAGGATATCGCTGCAACACAGACAGAAAGGACATCCTCCCTGCTCCTGCTGCCTCCTGACCTCCACAAGCACCTCCCTCCACTACCCTCCTGTGGTATTAACTGGGTTCCCCATCCGAGGAGGAATGAAGGAGTCTGACTCCATGTTCTTAGAAGGCGAAGTTATTATTTTTTACTGTATTATATTAAAGAATGCTATATAAAACTATACTAAGTAGAGAAAGGATATAGACAGAAGGCTTAACAAGATGCTAATGAAGAACTCGTGACTCTCTCCAGAGCCCTGACACAGCTGGATATCACTGCAAGAGACAGCAGTAAGGGACATCCTCCCTGCTCCTGCTGCCTCCTGACCTCCACAAGCACCTCCCTCCACTACCCTGCTGTGGTATTAGCTGGGTTCCCCATTGGAGGAATTGAGAATCTGACTCCATGCTCTTAGAAGGCTAATTTATTATTTTATGACATTATATTATATTAAAGAATGCGATATAAAACTATACTAAAGAATAGAGAAAGGATACAGACAGAAGGCTAAAAGATACTAATGAAAAACCCATTACTCTCTTTCAGAGTCCAAACACAGCCTGACTGTGATTGGTCATTAAGTCAAAACAATTCTCATGTTGGATAAACAATCTCCAACCACATTCCAAAGCAGCAAAACACAGGAGAAGCAAATGAGATAATATTGCTTTCCTTTTTCTCTGAAGCTACTCAGCTTCCCAGGAGAAGAATCCTGAGCAAAGAGGATTTTTCAGAAAATATGACAGTGACAGTACCCAGTTATTTTAACAAGTCTGTGGTACAGGTAAGGCAAAAGGACAGAGGCCTCCTCAAGCAGGATGGCTGGTTGTGAATGGGGTCTGCATGCAGCTTCCTAGGAAGATTTATGGGGATAAATTCACCCACTCCCTCTTCATCACAACATTTGTTGGACAATGCCCTTTTCCTGACCCAGTAATGGGGCACCTGAAAGGCATTTAAAACTTTTTATTTATTTTATTTTCAGTCTCATGAGAAGGATGAGACAATACAGATGTTATAATTCACGCCATCACAATCAGAAGCCAGTATTTCCTAATTACAATACATTATAAGCATTTCTTGGCCTATCAGCTTTTGCCACCCCATGCTGTAAATGCCTTAAAGCCAATCATCTAAAGGTACCCCTCATGGGTCCTACTACAAGGCATCTTTCATAGTTCTACTTCTCCAAAGCATCTAGTCTTCTTTGCAAGGCCATCTTTTGAAACTATTTCTAGCTCCATTTCTCTCCCACCAATATCTGTCTCAAAGTTTTGACAGTTCCTCAGCATTTCTTGTCTCCAAGTTCCCATGTGGATACATACTGGGTGGTCCTTCTGTCAAGCCCTAAAAGCTCTCTACGAATCCATTTCCCCACAAAGATGCACTAAGGAATATTTGTATTTTCTATTCCCTCCCTTGTTCCAGGCGTGGAGCACACAGAGGCAGGACTCCCCAGCCCTCAGACACTCACCTGGCCACGGACTGTGCCTCGGGGTACCGGCCCAGCAGCGCCAAACACTCGGCCTTGAGGATTTTGAAGCGGTGGCAGGCGGGAGCGAACTCCAAAGCACGATCCATGCAAAACACAACCTGGGGTGGGAGAAACCACAGCCCTGAGCACAGCAAAGAGCCTGGTCTGAACAGCTGGCCCACGCTTGAGGTCTGTGTTTGATCAGAAAGGTGAGCGAGCAGACCCCCACCTCCACTGCTGCTGGAGACACATTGCATTGGGAAATTTTCCTGATATGCTTTTCAAAGTGCATGCCTTTTTCAGAGGTTGTGCTATTTTCCTGATATGCTTTTCAAAGTGCATGCCTTTTTCAGAGGTTGTGCTGTTTTCCTGACATGCTTTTCAAAGTGCATACCTTTTTCAAAGGCTGTGCTTTGTGTGCCAAGGTCTGAGGCACCTGCTGTGTTACTGTGACAGAGCCCTACACCAGACGTGTGTAGACACATGACACACAAGACACTACAAAATGCACACCTTTTTCAAAGGCTGTGCTATTTTCCTGATGTGCTTTTCAAAGTACATAGCTTTTTCAAAGGGCTTCGTGTGCCAAGGTCTGAGGCACCTCCTGTCTGACAGAGCACTACACAAGACTCAAGGCACATCTGTAGGAGGTCCATCCCTTTAACTCTTCTAAATTGCAAGCCCCAAAGAAAGGGCCAAGAAGGACAATCCTGCCCCTGTTTCCTGCAGGATAAAGCCACGTGGGAGGGACAGAAATTCAATAGATTGAGACAGTTTGGACTGGACAAAACACAAAAAAGTACAGTGCAAGGACTGATCTTCCACTGGCCTGCCAGCCATGGGCAGGGTGAGCTAATGGGTCTTTTCCATCCCTGCACTCTGGTGGGGACATCTGTGCAAGAACAGGGCATTGTTCCCCAAGGTTCATCTGCTCCTCAGCCCGTGACATCACGGGCCCTGCTGTGGGAAGCACTGTGCTCCAGAGCCAAGGGCTCCTGGGTGAGGCAGGAGCAGCTCTCCAGAAACAAAGATCACGTTTCATGTCAGCCTCCCCAGTGAAGCAGCACTGGGGAAGAGAGGGACAGATGCAGATGCCCAGGATGTGCAATACAGGCAGGGCAATTCCTACACAGGAAATTCAGATTGATCACACATCCCATTTGCTCCTCAGAAACAGGTGATACAAAGCTGGGATTTACCCCTCCAAAATCTTGAGCTTAGCCTAAGAGTGACCTGAACAATGAGCTCAATGGACAATCTCTTTTCTGGGAAAAATCGGAGCCTTACATGCATCCACTGCACAGAAACAATTGCATGAGAAGTGCTTGGTGCCTTTCAGATTTCATGCTGTCATTTCTTGTTCTATCAGGTCAGTACCAGCTGCATCCTGTTACAACCCTTGGGAAGAAAGATTTGGAAGCTGTAAGGAGAATGCCCCATGCATTCCTCCTTGTATGACCCTCACTGGCACACAGCATGCCTTTTTATAATTTTTTTTCTTTCAAAGAGTTGAGAAAGAAGAATCCTGGATATGCATTTCAAGAGCAAAGCACGATCAAATGCTGCTGACAGAATCTGTCTCAAAAAGCTCAATCATGACTCCACTCACCCTGCAAAGCAAACAGTGACAGAGGGCTGGCCCGAGCCAGTCACCACCTCACTTGTCATGTGGTCAGTGCTCAGGGAGCACGAGCCCTGCCGCTTTCAGAGCTGACACGATTCACCAGCCAGCCCTGCTCCAACAGATGTGGCACAGCACCTCCCAAATATCCAGCCAGGAAACCAGCCACACACCTGCCTGGGCCATGTCAAACACACCAGTTTTTTATATAAGACCACACCAAACAAGTTAATCTCACCTTCCTGAAATCCCGCTTCTCAAAATCCACTTCAGCTATTTTTTCATACTCAAGCACAGTCGTGGCATTCTTCAGCTGAAAGACAGAACACACAAGTGCTGCAGGACAGTCTCTGCTCTGAAATGCCACCAAGCAGCATTTCAACAGCCAACCCCTGAATGTCAGAGTCAAAACTACTGCAAACCACGGACCAATAATGCAGATGACATGAATACTTTTGCCAGCATTAAAATCAGTTTGAAATAAAGTGACTGCACTGAGAGTCCAGGAAAATCTACCCTGTGAAAGAGACACAAGGACAGCTGCCTTACACCACTCTCCATTTTCCCTTTGGCCAGCTCAGCCTCCTGAGCATCTACTGGGGACAGCTCAATCTGAAGATCCTCTTACCTCCTGCTGTGCCTGGGTATTCTTATGATCCAGTTCTAAAACTCGTTGAAAGCAGCGGCTGGCAGCCATGGCATTCCCTAGGGAAAGGTGGCACTTCCCTTCCCGGAGATGGCCCTGGGAACACAGGGAAAAGGGATCTGCAAGAGCTGCAACAGGTGCAGAGAAGGGACTGAATGAGGTGCCTGAGGCTCTCCACGTACCCGTACAAAGCTGTCGTCCAGCCTGACTGACTGCTGAGCATCCTCCAGGGCTTCTCGGAACCTCCCCAGCATCATGAGCGTGGCAGCTCTGTTCCCATAATAACTGGCATTATTGGGACACGTATCTGGAGACAAGGCAAGGCTCATTATCAGTGTCATGCAGCAGCTGCACAACTCGTGGCACTTAAGAACATTGGCCCTGACTGGCATTATCGATCTGGTGACATTTCCCGAGGTAATTAAAGCAGGCAAGAGGTTTTCTTCCAGCATGCGCTGTCAGAAACCTCACTGGTGTGTTTGAAATCAGCAACCAGCTCCAGTTTTAGACATGGTGTTCAGTAAAGACTGATATTATCAGCTGTTCTCACCTATGGCTTTTGTGTAGTAGTTGAATGCTTCGTTGTAATCTTTCTTGGCATAGTATGCATTTCCCTGCTCCTTGAATGCTTCTGCTTCTCTGAAAGGAAGTAAACACCACATTTTCAGAAGAACTGAGCACCAGACAGATTGTGACCATGACCCAAGCATTTGACCCCCAAGCAGTATAACTGTTTAATGCTCCAAATTTAAGCTGGTTCTCCTGAGATCTCAGCACACCCCATTTCCTGCTGGCTCCCAGCTACTCCAGGGCTTTACCTGGGATACTCAGGGATATTTCCTGGCCAAATTTTACAAGGATGCAAGAGAAGCCTAAAGCCACCTTTGAGTCCCCTCAGAGAGTCCTGCAGAATTCAGTGATATAGAGTTCATCCAAGAGCCCCCTCCTGCAAGGTGCTGCACCTCAGAACAAAAAAAACCAGACCAGTGCTGGCTCTTTCAGGAGTCCCACATACTTACAAACCTGAGCCAAGAACAATTTCCACATTCAAAAGACAGCTAAATCAAAGAGAAATATGGGTACAAGCCTGCAACAGAAGCCTGGCACTGCCTTGGCAACAGGTCTAGAAATAGTCCTCACACTCAAGAGCAAGCATTTGCAGAGACAGTTTGGGACATTTAAAAACACACAACATATGGTTTAAAGCAGCTTCCCTTAAACTCTCGAAAGCAAAGCTTCCCCGGAGGGAAACCAAGGCCCTTCTCTCCCCTCACCTCCCTTCAGCCTTTCACCTGCACAGGGCAAGAGGGAGAGCACATCACGGTGATGGAACAGCAAATGTGAGCAGTGCTCAGCAGGCTGACCTGGCAGAGAACAAAGGGAATTGTGTTGGAACAAGTTCCCATGTTTTCAGCCTTGCTCAGGCTGCCATTGGCCATTCCCACACAACCACCTTGTTTTTACTGAGCCATCACAGATTTCCCAGCTGGCAGAACAATGGACACTGGGAGCTGGGAAGTGTGCTCTTCACTTTCAGTTTTAAGTTTTGCTGTGTGCTACACCCCAGCCCTGTGGGAGTTAAACCCTGGGAGAAGATGAGATGGGTAAGAAGTGTGGCAGAGCAAGGGGTAGCACACACCCACTGCCCCCCAAGGGCCTTGTCCTGGCTCCTGGGTCAGCTCCTCCCACCCCTGCTCCAGAAAATGATGAACTGGCCCATTGGAGATGGGAAACTGCCATTCCTCCTCTGCCACAGCCCTCCCAGCATCACCCCTGAGGTGCTGCAGCCTGGCTTTTCCTCAGCAGCCAGTACCCACCAGAGTCCCAGGAGCTCTGCACTCTCCCAGCTACACTGATGTGCAACAAGGATGTGCCTGTGGGATGGATCCATATCACAAGCATGATTAAAATGCCGCATGATTAAAATATTTCCAAACACAACCACCTCTTTTGAATATTACAGATCAAATAGCTAAATACAGTGGAAAAACCACGCAGCACTTCTGCACTTTTGGAACCCGGGCAATAAAGAGTTTCACTGTTCTCTTGTTTCTGAAATCACAAATAGAAAAGAAAAATCACAGATCCTCTGAAAGCTCCTTCCCTCAGGTCTTTGTTGTACAGTCTAAAGAAATGGGTGAACAGTCTTAATGGCAGAACTCACCTGAGTCACCACCACAACCTGTTCCAGCACAGGGGGCTGAATCACAAGTCTTTGAGCCATTTTACCTGTCCTGTCATGAGGAATTACCATCTAATAGCCACAGCTAAAGGCTGGCTGCCAGAGCACCCCATCTGCCACAAACTGCTGGGAAGAGCTGGGAAAAGGGGAGAAAGAAAACATAACCCTGGCAAAACCAATTTTCAGAAAGCACCAGCACTTTGAGATGCCAGAGAAACACTCCCACACAAAGATTACTGTTTTCTACTCTTTTTTATTGGTCTGTTTTCCTTTTAAGCATTTTAATACAGATCAATGCATCAACAAGTCAACAGTGCCTGGGGTGACACTGGCAGAAAGGAGAGCACAGGTATTTCTGCTCACACGGCCTAAGGCTTAACCATGAAGATTGTGAAAGCAAATCACCTCCAGAGCACGAAGGCAAAGGACCTGCTGGAGCTGTCAGGCTGGGCTGGAGCTCCGGCACCAGGACAGAAGCAGCTCTGCCCTGCTGTGCCCTGATGACATACAGAGCACACAGCCCTTGTTTACCATGGCTCTGGCTCCAACAAGGAGAACTGCAGCCCCTGATCTCACTGGGGATTGTTTCAGCCCAACAGATGCTGCGGCCTGAATGAGCTCATTCTGCCTCCTGCGCTGCTGGGGCCTGCACTCCCCACTTGCTACTTTTGACACCGAAGAAGAATCGTGCTTTGCTGAAATACACCCCCAGCTGAATGGGTGTCTTTGTGACGGGGTTGGTGTCTTCACTGGGCTGCTCCATGCTGGACACAGAAACGGAGAAGAGCTGCACCAAGGAGCTGGGTAAGAAGCTTGTCTTTCATCACTCACATGCACCATGGGCACAGGAGGGGCTGGTGGGAGTGACTCTTCTTGCAAGCAAGGCAATTTTTTTTTTCTTTTTTATGGTGTTTCTCAGCATCTCTAATCCTTGAAGTACTTTGCTCCCAGTCACCCCAGAGAACCTGCCACCATGGAATCATTTGGGTTGGAAAAAACCTCCAAGATCTTAGACAACGATCACCACCTTGTGAACCAGACCAGAGAGCACGGAGTGTCATGTCCAGCCACTCCTTGAACATCTCCAGGGATGGGAACTCCAACTGCTCCCTGGGCAACCCTTTCTGTGAAGAAATTCCACCTGATGTCCAGCCTGAACCTCTTCTGGCACAGCTGGAGACCAAGGAAGACAAGCAGCAGCTGCGTGTGCTGACGCTCCCTCGCACACTCAAGCTCTGAGGACGGAGCTCGCTGCCTGCCTGGAGAGAGAGGAACCAGCACAAGGCTCCTTCTCCTCCCTGTGCCCAGTGAAAGCTCAGCCCCTGCTCGTTCCCAGCAGAGCAGCTCTTGGAGAAGCCATCCTGCACACACTGACACAATCCCACGCTTGCCTAACAACTCCTGCCTCCTCCTCAGAGCTTCCACACGCTGCCCCCGCTCGAGTGCCGATCGTGGCTTCCACCTCCCACTCCAGCTCCCAATGAGACTCCTGCAGACACCTGATTTTCTGTCATGGGAACCTTCAGGGATCTGTTACCCAGCAGCTCTTGATCCAGGTGTGCAGGCACAGCCCCTGGGCAGGGATGTGCCAAGGCAATACCACCAGTGACAGAAATCCAACACCTAAGCAGGTGGCAGAGTCACTATCTCCCAGCCCTCCTGACCCTCACTCCCACTTCACTGCCTGCCTCCATTATGAAACGGTGGCAAAACCCTAAAATAGCCAGCATTTAAGGAAGGCTCCAAAATCCTGTCCTGACCAAGTAATCTTTCCTGTTATGCTCTGGCAATTTTGTGCAGTTCTTGCAGAGGCTTTTCCATCAATAGGATATGGTGCCTTTATCAGGCATTTTTGGGGGTGAAATCCCACCCAGATTCTCAGCTGTCAGATGTGACTCAGCCGCTGGGGTAAAATAAGTTGGGTGATCTCAATTCAGTTTACAGCAGGCAGATGTCTAGAGCTTAAAATTAGCCATCATCTTTGCCCCTGGACATATAATACTCTCCCCTCCCTTCTTTCAGGACTTGAAAGAGAAACAAAACACTCCCTGTGCCAGAAAGATACACAGGGTGCACTTTAAAGACCTGTTCTCAGGGGAGGTTTGACACTGAGTGAGGATTTAGGCATAAAAGAATATATATTTACAACTTCCTCATGAGGGGCTGCAGAGGGGCAAGCACTGAGCTCTTCTCCCTGGTGACCCCAGCTCTCTGGAGCTGGGTGAGGGAGGGTTGGGTTGGATTTTAGGAAAAGATGCTTCCCCCAGAGGGTGTGAGGGCACTGGGACAGGGCAGTGGTCACACACACTGGTGTGTGACAGGCTGCTGTGCCCTGCTGGGCAGAGCAGAGCTGATTCCTGGCACATCAGCTCCCCCCAACGCACAGACAGCAGGGCAGAGACTCAGTGCAGCCCCCAGCCTGGGAAATCCGAGTGTGGACACACAAATATCCACATGGATGGGCCGAGGACTCACCCTTGGAAACAAAACAAAGGGCTGCCTCGAGCCTCCCCAAGAGCAGAGCTGAACCTGAAGCCACAAGGTGCTCAAACCCTCAGAACGTTCCTCGGAAGCGAGGGCAAATTCAGAAGGCCAAAAGAGCCCACAAGAACCAAAATACGCCCCAAGAAATGCAAGAACTGACCCAAACCTTCCCTGCAGCCACGAGTGAGAAGAGCAGCCGAGCTCCAGCTTTAATTGTGCCGTTATGTAATTCCCGGAGCTCGGAATTAACCTAATTCCCAGCAATGGCCCCATCCTGCCTGGCAGGGCCACAGTGTAACTTTTGTGAAAACCCATGGAAGGGTCTAGAATCAGCCTGAGACTGCTTTTTTTGAAGGGAGCAATTCCCTCTGAATGAAGGAAGCCAACCAGTTTAAGAATTCCATGGGAAAACAACTGCATCTATGTTACAATTCACCTCAAGAAAGCACATTTCATGTGAAAGAAATAGGTTGAAACTGTAGTTATGGATCACCTTTCCCTACTGGATAAAGCAACTGCCCAAGCTGGATATTCAAATATTCTGCAGACGCACAGGAAAGCAAACAACTACTCAAGTACCTTCTGCTGCTTCTGGTATGACCATGAGATCATAAAATAATTCCAGATGAGTAAAATGGGCTGGTTTATCACCTGGGAAACCCAAGGGTCCATTTACAGGCAGAACAGGAATAGCAGAGCCGTCTCCAGGTTCTCCCAGAATGACCTGGTGCCCCCCTCAGATGATTCACCCCCTCCTGCCAGTGCTGCCCCAAAAGTGGCCAGAAATTACATCTGTTGTGGAGGAGCCTCACTGAGATGCAGCTCACTGCATGCACTGGAGAAGCCTCTCGGTGCTCACCAACACCTGACAAGCTCCAGGTAACACCTGCAGACCTGGCCAGTGACCCAGAACCTCCAGGACCCTGGCTGGGTCACTCCGTGCTCATCGCTTTGCTGTGGGAAATGCTGATGCCCCCACAGAGGCACCAACACCTCCCCAGCCTGCAGCAGGGCCTCTGAAAATTCCCAGCAGTATTTCCCTGACAGCTGGAGGTTTTTTAAGAAAACAAAGCTTCCATATGCTCCAGTGCTGAAGAAGGAGGAGAAAGATCCAGCCTGGAGCATGCACGGGAGCCAGAACCCAGAGGTGCCAGGAAGATGACAAGGAAATTCTCCATGGCAAAGCTCCAGGGGCCCAAGCTCACAAAGCAGCTGGGAGCAGGGAAAAACTGTTCCCATGGGTGAGAAACCTTTAAAATTATTGAAGAAACAAGTGACTTTTTAGGGGTGGCCCAGTCCTGCCCATCAGCTGCTCTGCACTGGTGCACCAAGGGATAAAATTAACACAATTACATCAACGCTTTCTGCCAGGACCCCAACAATCCATGAGGCAGCAGCAGACAATAATTATCCTGTGACCACACTCCATTCCTGTGCCCTGGACACCCTGGGAGCCCTCTGGCATGTCTGCAGCTGCTTCAGGGCATTAGTTACAGCCATTCTGAAATGCAGATCTCCCCTTTTGCTCGTTTTCTAACTTTCCAGTTTTACTAAGCCACGGAGAACGGAATTGTGTATTTGGACAAAGGTGAGTCCTTGAGCAAAGTATCCATATTCTGTCATACTGTAATCCCTAAATGGAAACAACAGAACATGGAACCCTCGTTGATGAGTTATCACAAGGATTCTGAAAAGGTTTTCCCTTATTTCTGCTGATTTTTATGGAAGTGAGTGCAGATACACCCCCAAAGGCTGCACCAAATCAGCGTGTCCCATGTGGAGCTCACCCAGCTCTTACCTGGCCTGGGATGTTTCACAAACACCTGACACCTTCTGAGGCTCCAGCTCCACTCCCCACACAGCACTTACTGCTCTGATTTCAACAAGAGCCAGAAACAACCGAGCTACTGCAGTGAAACACACAGGGCTGGGGTAGGGAAGAGGTTAATGCACAGAACTGCAAAGAAATCGGGGTGTGCAGGGCTGGCTCCCCCAGAGCAACACCAAGGAATCAGCTCCTGCCCATATGGATCCATTTTAGCAAGGGAAAGGTGAAGCATTCCCAAAAGAATACGAGAAGGAAACATTGAAAGGAAAACTAATGAGAGTGCTGCATAGCACAGCCTCAGGAAGGAAGAAACGAGCTGGAGGTCAGTACCTGCAGACACCTGTGCCTTCAGCCAGGGTTTTACCTCTGTGAATTTCCACCATTTCAAACACCGTATTTCACTTGCCCAGGGGGCAGGAGCGATGTGCCCACACAGGCCCATCCCAGCCCCACAGGCTGGGCGATGCCAGCGCTCTGCGAGCCCCAAGTGCCTCCTCAGCAGCTCCTCCCTTCCTGCTCAGCCGGATCTCCCCAGGGAGCCGCTCCTCAGGCCTCAATTCCACGGGATCCCTTGAGCCATCAATGGGAGCCTGAAACCACCATTCCTCAGAGGCCACTTTTGGTTTTGTTTCCTCTTCTTCGTTCACTGAATCATCTTCCAGAGCAAACACCCCAGCTCCTCCAGGAACAGCTCCTTCCCTCCAGGGGTATGAACCCAGCACCTGCCACTCTGGAAAACCAGTGGAGTTTCCAGGAGAGCTCACTCACTCCTGGGGATAAAACGTGCAGGACAGGTGGGGATCCCACCTCAGCCTGCCTCAGGCGACACCGGCAGCTCCCCGGTGCACCAGAGCACGGCACGGACAGACCGGGAGCTCCGGGATGATGGAGCATTCCCGGAGCTGCACCTTTCCCGTTATCCACAGCAAGGCAGGACGGAGTGGAACCCGCTCTGGGCGGGTTTCAAACGGCCCAGAACCGGGGGAACGCGGCGACGGAGCAGCAAAGGGCTCGGGAGTTCGGAGCCGCCTCTTGCCACGAGTTTAATCCTTCCCTCCGCAGCGAGGGGGAGGACGGGCTCCCGCGACACCGGGCAGGGTGCGTGGCCTCGGGAGACAGGGCGTGAACGGCACTTCTGGGACACCCCGGTACCGGGAGGATGCTGCGATCCCGGCAGCTCACTGGGACACAGCGGCACCGCGTCGCAAAGCCGGCGGCTCCCGGGCCCCGCCGCGTGCGGCCCGGGGCTGTCACCGCCCGCCGGCCCCGCAGCGGAGCCCCGGGGCGCCGCCGCTCCCGGCCGGCCCGCACACGGGACTTTGCCCGCGGGGTCCGCCCCGGCAAGGACCGACCGCAGCCCCCGGGCGCGCTCCCGGCCCTGCCGAGCACCGGCGGCCGCCCTGCACCGCGGCCCCGGGCCCTGCGGCACTCCAGCCTCGCCGGGCCGCGGCCCGCCCACCGGGAGGGACAGGGGCCGCCCTTTCCCCGCCCGGGCCGCCGCTCTACCTGCGCGCCTCCTCGTCGCTGTCGGTCTCTCCGGGCCCGTCGGGCGCCGCCATGACCACATCGCACTCGGCCTCAGCCGCCGCCGCCGCCGCCATCTTACCGCGCGGGGCTGGGCCGGGCCGGGGCGGGGCGGGGCGGGGCGAGGGCCGGAACGGGCGGGACCTCCGCCGGAGGGGCGGGGCGGGGCCCGACCGGCAGGGGGCGCCCGCGGAGGAGCCCGGCGGCGGCATCGGGCGGGGCCGGTACCGGGAGGGAGGCGGGACCCGACCGGGCGGCGGGCGGGGTTTATCGAGACCGCGCCTCTCCCGCGCAGGGCCGCGCCGGGGCTCGCGGTCCGCCCGCCCACACGGGGGCGCTGTGGTGCCGCCGCGTCCCTCCCGCCGCCGCCGCCGGCGAGGCTCGGCCGCCGCCGCCCCGGTGAGGCGGGATGGGCAAGAGCTGCAAGGTGGTGGTGTGCGGGCAGGCCTCGGTGGGCAAAACCTCCATCCTGGAGCAGCTGCTCTACGGGAACCATGTGGTCGGTGAGTGCGGCGCCGGGCAGAGGCCGCTCCGCGGCTCCCCCGGGGTGTGGCGGGCCCTGGGCAGCGCCGGCTCTGGGGATCCCTCTGGGCTGTCCCTGGTCACCCCCACACGCACCGGCCGTGCTGGGCCGGGGCCCCGGCAGCGTTCCCACGTGTCCCCTGCCCACCCCCGGCAGGCTCGGAGATGATCGAGACGCAGGAGGACATTTACGTGGGCTCCATCGAGACCGACCGCGGCGTGAGGGAGCAGGTGCGCTTCTACGACACGCGGGGGCTGCGGGACGGGCTGGAGCTGCCCAAGCACTGCTTCTCCTGCACCGACGGCTACGTGCTGGTCTACAGCACCGACAGCAAGGAGTCCTTCAAGCGTGTCGAGCTGCTCAAGAAGGAGATCGACAAGTCCAAGGACAAGAAGGAGGTGAGTGCCCCTGGAGAAGGGGATGCAGAGTGGGATCTGCTCCCCTGGGGCAGGTTCTCATCTTTGGTTTCTCCAGCCTGTCACACGATACTGATGAGTCCCTGGTCTGGGAGACTCCCAGCAGTAAAAGGCTGTCTCCTGGGGTGCTCTCTGAGCATACAGGTGCTCAAAACCTCCTTCCACTTTGGGGCTGGTTTGGGACACACAGACCCCAGCAGGAGGGGAAGGGAGCACTGAGATCATAGGGTTTCAAAAGGGCTGGACATGGACGGGGAATCAGCGGCAGGGCCAGGCCCACCACTGACGGTCTCATGGCAGAGCCAGCCAGCCCTGCAGCTCTGCACTTGGTCGTCAGGGGCCCTTCTCACCCTTTTGGAACAGGTCACCATCGTGGTTTTGGGCAACAAGTGTGACCTGCAGGAGCAGCGCCGGGTGGACCACGATGCAGCCCAGCACTGGGCCAAGGGCGAGAAGGTGAAGCTGTGGGAGGTGTCCGTGGCTGACCGGCGCACGCTGATCGAGCCCTTCATCTACCTGGCCAGCAAGATGACACAGCCACAGAGCAAGTCTGCCTTTCCCCTGAGCCGCAAGAACAAGGGCAGTGGATCCATGGATGGATGAGCCTGCTTCCCCTTCCCTTCTGTTGGCACCTCCTCTTCCTCACCTTCCTGCTTGCCTTGCGCACACCTCCTGCTGAGTCCTGTCTGGTGTCACGGAGCCTGTGGGAAGCAGGTGGCCAGGAGGAACAATCATCCCAGGGCTAGGGATGGTCCTGGTGGATGAGAGAGGCAGTGGGCCGGGAACCACTCCTCTCCCTGCCCAGCCCCTGCAGCTGTCAAAGGTGCTACAGGAAGGTCAGGATTCACTCAGTGACCCCCTCTGCTCTCAGGTGCAGGCTGGGAGAGTGGAACAGAGGCACAGCACAGGCTGGCAGGAACGTGGGCATCAGCTCCACATCTGGAGGGAACAGCTCCCTCTTTTTCTATTTCCTGATAACATGTGGGCAGGGTCTGTGTGCTGGCCCTGCCTCCAGCCAAGCAGCTCTCCTTGCCCTGCCCCAGCTGGCTCTTGTGCTGCTTCCTGGCAGCTTGTCCCTTACCCTGGCAGTGTCCACTGCTCCTTTATGCACTGAAATATCCAGACATGCTGCCTCAGGGAATGCCTAGAGCAGGGCAGGTGCTGTTCCTGAGGCTGTGGTGCCCAAATCCACCATTCCAGCCCTCCTCTTCCTGAGTGCAGACTCAGCCATGAGCTTGGAGGAGATGGGGTTGTGCTTCACCTGCATGCCTAGATCCTTGGAGGAGCTGGGGCTGTACTTACCCTGCACACCCCAGATGCTGTGGGCTATGGCAGCTCTCACTGCCCACCTGTCACAATGCTGCCTCTTCTCAGAACCACCACAAGACAAGGCACAGGTGTCCCAGCCCTGCCCAGCAACACTTGTTCCCTTCAGGTAGTCTGGATGAAGGAAAAGAACTGATGAAAAGCCCCAGTGTGTTTATACTTGTTCCTTTTATTTACCGAGTAACACAATAAAGCGATGAGATTCGGTTATCAAAATATTTTCCTTTTTTTTTTTTTTCCCAACAGTTATAGTACATCAAAAAATATACAATGAACATTACAGGAGGGTACTGGCCAAGTCCCTAGAGTCTGGATATTCCATTTTGGGTTTGTTCTGTTTTTCTGGTGTTTTGAATCAAATTTCACATCACTCCAAGGTTATTTACAGAGGGGCACACGTTACCGAGCGCTATGGACTATCCCTACTCCTAGTACAGCATGTGCTAAGTCAAAGGCAGTAAATGCTTTGGAGAGCAGGAGGGGATTTGGGGGGATGCCATAACGGGGGTTTCTTACGCAGCTCGTTGCAGTATTATTGTCACTAGAAGGAATGGCTTTCACAGGGTTAAAGTGCCAAGAACAGGAGTGCGTCAGGACTCCACTGGTGAGGGGCAAGGAGCAGCCATGGCTCCAGCACAGGCTTTTTGGAACAAAGGAGGGGAACAGGCCCGCTGGTGCCACACAGCTCTGCAAGCTGCAGCCCAGCTGCTCCTGGCTCCCCCAGCTTCTGAGGGGCTGGGCACAGCACCAGGGGCTCATGGCACAGGAGGGGACCCATTGTCCTGCTGCGGTGGCCGGACTGGGGGTGACCCTGAGGGCCTGGGAAGGGCACAGTGAGACGGGCAGGGGTGGCTGGGGACATGCTGGCCACAGACTGCTTGGCACTGGGGAACAGGGACAGCGTCCCTCCTGTCCCCTGGGGCCCCACCAGCACAGGCTCCTGTCCCCTGGGCTGTGGGACCATCTCCCTATCCCTGGCAAAGCCATTTCTGCAGGGAGCCTTGCTTCCCTCAGCTGTGCTCCGAGCCACATGTCCCACCACTGCTGCAAGACCTTTGCATTGTCTCCACGCACAGCTGCTCACTCTTCTCCTGGTGCCCTCTCTCCACTCTCCTCCTTCCCTGGGGAAGGGATGCCCTGCGCAGGTGAATTCACACCCAGGGGCTTCCTCACTCTCCTGTCTCCACGGCAGGAGCGCAGTGGTGGCTCCGCGGTTGGTGCTGCCCACAGACCCTGCAGGTGTGTGCTCCTTCCTGCAGCTGTCCTGCCCTTGCCAAGGCTCCAGCCCTGGGAAGCAGGTATGTTTCAGCCATCTGAGTCACCCGTTGGCCACTCCCTGTTCCAGGACCCATCCTGAGCATCGGTGGAGCACGCTGGGCAAAATCCTTCTGAAATCCAGGCGCTGCTTATGGCCAAGACGTCAGATATGTGTGCTTGTGCGTGTGGATTCCCAGGTGCACACACCAACCTGCCTCTTCCCGAGGGCTGGGAGGGAATGGGAGTCACAGCAGAGGTCTGAACCAGCGCTCTGGGCCAGGGATGAGACAGAGCTCAGCGTCACGTTGGTTCTTCTGCTGCCACCACTGCTCCAGCTGCAGGGATGCCTCAGCACCAAAGGGAATCGCAGGCGGCCGATGCGGCGGGTGAGCTGCCCCCTGGATTGCATAGATCAGGGTGGGGTGTTCCTCCAGAGAAAGGTCCATTTGGGATGCAACTCTCTCTATGTACAGCAGCGTGCTGGGCACCCAGAGCGCCGCGGTGACAGTCCCAGACGGGTCATGGCTGGGCTGTCTGAGCACAGTGAAATGCAGAGCTATGGCCTCGGGGTCCCTCCAGAGCCTGGCACTCTGCAGGCTATGCGTGCACCTGCCACCTGATTGTCCAGGCTGCTGAGGACACCTTTGATTTTGGGAATCATCAGTAACTTCCTGGAAGCTCCTAGCTGGGATGGGATCGGAGGGCTGTGCACGGCAGGTGAGCAGCAGCGTTGCCTTTCACTGGAGAACTGAAAGTGCTTTAGGGACATTCACTCAGCCTCACAGCATCTCCCGGGAGGTAGGGGCAGGGCTGTCCCCACGGTGGGACAGAGACAAGGACAGGTGCCAAGCACAGGGTCACCTCCTTGGGGAGCCAGCACCGGACAAGCCTGGCACTCCTGGCCTTGCTGGGCATGAGCGGGGCCCGGCTTAGCCACATGCCCGTGTGCTTCTGGGGCCAGGGCAGGGCCCGTGTGCTTTGGAGGGAGGAGGCGCCGGCCCTGGGGTCAGCTATTGCTCTCGGAGTGAGGATATGGTCAGTGTGGCCGGTGCCTGCCACCACGGGGGCTCTTTGGCTGGTGGGACGTAGGGAACTGTGGGGACGGGGTGCTGGTGGGTGGCACAGAAACCCCCTGCCAGCACAGGCAGGTGCAGGGCTGGCAAGGGCACAGCCAGCCCAGGCTGAGAGAGAAACTGCCAGCTTCCCATTTGTGCTGGGGTTGTTTCTCCCAGAAAGAGCTGGGCTGAGATTCCCCTCGCAGTTCCCTTCCCACTGGGCTGGCAGGGACCAGAGGGATGCTCCTTCTCCCAGGGACCAGCCAGCTCCTCTCCCTCCAGTCTGGTAACTGGGAGGGCGATGAAGAAGCAGACAGCAGGCCAAGAACAGGCAGGCTCTGGCCATGAGATGGTCCTGCTGATCTGGACACTATCCTCTTCCGTGCACTGCCTGGGCTCATCTGCTGAGCAGGGGGCCAGCACAGGCTGGGGGAGCGGTGGGGATGCGCGGCGGGGCTGGCCAGGCTCTCTTGGGGCACCTCTCTCCAGTGGGAGCCCTCTCCAAGCAAAGGAGAAGCTGGGGTTGATGTCTACGACTACATTTTCCCACCAGCCAGGAGAGCAGGTACCAGAAGCGCTGCCCCCAGCGCGCAGCCCCCGCAGCCCAGCCCGGCCACGGTGCACAGACCCTCGCTGGGCCAGCAGCTCTAGTAGGGGGCGAAGACGATGGGACCCGGCGTGGGGCGGACGTGGGCCGGCGGCGTTCGGAAAAGGGCTGGTCCGAGGATGGGGGCTTGGAACAGGGTGGTGGCGGCTGCTGGTCGCAAGGCGAGGGGTCCAGGCATGGCGCAGACAGCAGCGGCGGTGAGCGGGCTTGGCAGGAAACGGGTTGCCAGGGTTTTGGTGAGGTGCTTCTGCAAAGCCAGCTTGGACTGCAGGGAGGGAGGAGGAGACACCGTGAGATTGCAGAAGAGGTGGAGGAATCACAAGTGCTGCCATTGTGGATGCTGCTGCCAAAGCGCTCCCGAGTTATCCCCGTGACTCAAAACCCACCAGCACAGCTCACCCTCCTTGAGGGGAGAAGCTGAGCTGTGGTGATGGAAACCAAGGTTTAAGAGAAGCAGCTACTGTAACTCACTGAAAGGATGGCTGACGGTGAATGAGGCTCTCTGAGCAAACCGAGCGAGTGCTGTGCAGGGAGACAGGTACCTTGAGAATACTCACTGCGAGGGCAGCATTCTTCTGCAGCTTGTTGTAGGGGCTGTACTTGGGCTTGGGTGGCTTCCCTGCCAGCCTGTCTTTGTGCCTCCGGCTGCTCATGTGCTGGGGAGGAAAACAGCTGGATCACTGGGAGCCAGGACAGCTGGGGTACTGTGTGGCTCACTGTACTGCGATGGGGACACCTATCAGGGCGCACCCACCCTGCAGGGACCATCAGCTACCCGCACTTGAGTCCCTGCGTGCCCACACCCAGCGCCAAGGCACTCCCAGGGCATTGTCACCTGCTTGAGCTGGGTCTCGGAGTTGACGTAGATCTCGCAGACTTGGCAGTGAAACGCCTTGTTCTGGATGTTGATGCTGCCCTTGTTCCCGATCCGCTTGGACTTGTGCCCTGCCCGGGAGAGCAGCTTGCCCCGGCCTCGCCGCAGCTGGGTGCCGTGACCTTCCAGCATTGACTTGTGCTTGGCGCCTGGCGAGAGGGGATACTCAGCAAACCCAGCCCCGTGCCAGTGCCACAGCAGCAGGAACAGTGCCCTCCAACAGCACCAACCCGTGCCCGGCAGCACTTGCAGGCAGAGGGGACAGGGAGCTGCCTGGCAGCCCGAACTTCTGCCATTGCTGCTCAACCCACTCCCAAACCCTGCCAAACTGCACGTTGCAGGCAGAGCAGAGATGCTCATCTTCCCAGAGACCCCCCCTGCATGTGGCAGCTTTGGAGATGCTGCTATTTCCAGCGTGTGCTGGAGCCTGTCGACTGTCCCCGGGCGTTAGCACAGTCTGCGGAGCCGGGCGCGCGTCGCCCGCCGTGCCGCAGCATCTGAGCCGTGCCCAAGGTCAGAGCAGAGCCAGGAATAGCTCAGCAGGGTCACAGCAGGTGGGGAAGGAGGAACCCAAGATCCCTACACACCTGGGGACACTCTGTTCTGTCCCTGCCAGCGCCGGGATGGCGAGGGTGCATGGGGAGCAAGTAATTTAAGCCCCTGCTAATTCATTCTATTTTTTAAGGCGTGAAGCAAGGAGCTGTGTGACAGCCACAGAGCAGCGCCAGCCTGCAAACGTTTGTTTGTTTGTTTGTTTGTTTGTTCTTTTCCCCCCAAATCAGCTCCTGAATTTGTAACTGGAGCTGACAAAAGCAAAAGGACACGTCTGCAGCTAAGCCACAGCAGTGTCCTGAGCCAACCCTGCACACGGCAGCTGCTGCTGCCCCAGCAGCCAGTGGGGTGAGAGGAATTGCTTCCCAGTATTTGAAAGGATCTTCCATTTAAAGTTGGGGTGCCCAACTGAAGCATCCTCTAGAGAAAGGGGCGAGCCAGGAGCTGGAACTGCAGGGCCTGCAGACCCTACTGGGGACCCCTGTACCGTGGCTGCCACCCCAGGCTACCACCCTGGGGGACCCTCAGCAGCTCCCACAGCTGCCCACCCCAAAGGGCTGCCCCACACAGCCCAGGAGTCATTTTGGGCTATGGGGCTTCACAGCTTGCTGCATTCCCAGGGGTCTTCTCCACAGGGCCTCAAGTCAAAACCACCAAGCTGCTTTGGGAAGTATTACTCCAGGTTTGGAAGAAACCCTGGCTGTCAGCTTGAAGCTAAATGGAAAATAAAGTAGCCTCCATCACTTGATTAAATATCCTTAATTGAGACATGAACAATAAGAGTGTTTGACCCAGTGAAAATTCACCCTAGAAGCTGCAGCCCAGGTAAAGCCCCATGGCTTATCTGGGCAGGTCATTTTAATGAACGTTTTTTTAATTACAGCAACACTCATTAATGCTCACTACTTCATTGCAAGACTTGGTTATGGGCATGGCTGGGCTTTGCTCAGAGCCCCAGTGAAGCTCCAGGGGGCCCGACCCCAGCCCCCTCTCCCCAGTAATGCCCTTACCGGTGTTGTGAGCCTCCAGCTGCGACAGGGAGTTGACGGTCACTTTGCAGGTGGGACAATACAGGTGCTGCTTGCTCTTTTTCCCCTCTTTCTCACTCTCAGGGGCCGAGCTGACGCTGCTGCCTGACTCAGCTGCCTGTGCCTCAGCTGCCTGGGCGGACGAGGAGGCCACGCTGGTGGCATCTGAGATGCCCTCTGACAGCTCGGAGGCCGGCGGGGAGCCCAGCGGGGCAACGCTGCCTGGCAGCTCCACAGGGGATTCCTCAGTGCTGGGCACCAGCCCCAGGCTGCTGCCCTCACCCTCTGACTCCTGTGGGCTACTGGCATCAGCTGGTGGGAAGAGAAGGAAAGGGGGAAAGAGGAAAAGAGAAAGAAATGGGCAGAAAGAGAAAGTTCTCTGTGCCTGAACAGGTTTTGTGGATTTCAGGGAGCAGCCCCATCTTCCCCAGACCATCCCAGACAGCGTCTGCATGCATCCCCTGGTCTCTCCTATTACAGCTGTTATCTCCAGCGCATGGAAGCTGGGCTCAGCACCAAACCCTGGTGCTGCCACAGCTCCCACCAGCCCCATCCCTGCATGCGGCAGAGCCCTGGGGATGTGTGGGACAGGGCTCGCTCCCAGAGACACCAAACCACAGGGAAAACACCCCCTGCTCCCCCACGGGCACGGGAGCTCGGGTGGCACCTCTGCCACCCCAGCCCCACACCCTCTCCTCATACCTGTGCTGCCCAGCTCCCCACTGCCCACGGGGCTGGGGGCCAGGTCGGCCGTGCTGTCCTGGCCAGGGGTCCCCGCTGCAGCCCCCACCACCTTCTGCTTGTTCTTCATGGCCTCGATGGCCTTCAGCCTCCGCGCGTGCTTGTGGCCCTTGTAGTGGGCTTCAGCCTGGTTCTGGGGGGAGACAGGGATGGCCGAGTCGCGGCTGAGACAGACAGACAGACAGATGGACACGGGCAGGGCAGGGGACGGGCTCAGACCCACGATGCAGCCACTCAGGCGGGTTTCTAGTGCCGCCACCTTACCTGGTGGCACCCACCCCCAGGTAGGACAACTGCAAAGGGGCGTTGGCAGTGCGGTGTAGCACAGAGGGGTGTTGGGAGTGCAGTGTAGCACAGAGGGGTTTTGGCACTGTGGTGTAGCACAGAGGGGTTTTGGCACTGTGGTGTAGCACAGAGGGGTTTTGGGGGTGCAGTGTAGCACAGAGGGGTGTTGGCAGTGTGGTGTAGCACAGAGGGTGTTGGCACTGGGGTGTAGCACACAAAGGTTTAGCTGTGGGGTGTAGCACAGAGGAGGTGTTGGGAGTGCAGTGTAGTACAGAGGGGTGTTGGCACTGTGGTGTATCACAGAGGGGTTTTGGCACTGTGGTGTAGCACAGAGGGGTTTTGGCACTGGGGTGTAGCACAGAGGGGTGTTGGCAGTGTGGTGTATCACAGGGGGGTGTTGGCACTGGGGTGTATCACAGAGGGGTTTTGGCACTGTGGTGTATCACAGAGGCGTGTTGGCACTGTGGTGTAGCACAGAGGGGTTTTGGCACTGGGGTGTAGCACAGGATGTGTTGGCAGTGGGGTGTAGCACAGAGGAGGTGTTGGGAATGGGGTGTAGCACAGAGGAGGTGTTGGGAATGGGGTGTAGCACAGAGGGGTTTTAGCAGTGCAGTGTAGCACACAAAGGTTTAGCTGTGAGGTGTAGCACAGAGGGGTTTTGGCACTGTGGTATAGCACAGAGGGGTGTTGGCAGTGCAGTGTAGCACACAAAGGTTTAGCTGTAGGGTGTAGCACAGAGGGGTTTTGGCACTGTGGTTGTAGCACAGAGGGGTGTTGGGAGTGCAGTGTAGCACAGAGGGGATTTGGCAGTGGGGTGTAGCACAGGGGGGTGTTGGCACTGTGGTGTAGCACAGAGGGGTGTTGGCACTGGGGTGTAGCACAGAGGGGTGTTGGCAGTGGGGTGTAGCACAGTCATTCCCCTCCTCTCCCCAGCCTGCTCTGACACCAACATATTGAGGGCAAGGTATCACCCTCTAAGACATCCCCACATTGCTTGCTTGGCGAGATAAGGACCCTGCTCTGATTAAATGCATCAAGTCACTCCTAAAAGCAGCTTTCAGGCAAAATTTATGCCTCCAGAAACGTACAATGAATTGTTGCTGTAAAAATGAAATAAAGAGGTTTTTTGGTGGGGAGGACACATCACCCACTGTATCCTAAGGGGTGTCCAACACATGGTTCATGTCCCCAGCTCCTCTCTCTCAGTGAACACTGGATAATGAAGCGTGACTCTGATGGATTCGTGTCTGCACCAAACTGATAAAAATGGCCACAAAAATAATTCCCCTGCACACTGGTGTCCTCCTAACAGGGACAATGCTGCATTGTCCCCCAAAACAACCCCGGTTTGGCAATTTATGGAGTGGAACCCCAGTATGAATTAGACACTGTACCCCTGAGTAGGGCAGATTAATTTGCACAGCATTCCTGGGGGCCAGCTGAGGATTCCCGGGCTCAGCAGGGGGAAGTATCCTACCCCATCCCTTCCCTTCCCTCCCCCTGTGGCTTCCCAAGGGCTGGGAATGGGGGCTGGGGCTAGGACTGGTACGTGGGAAAGCAAAGGGCGAGTCCAAGCGTGGTGCCTCATTAGCAAAGACAATAAACTCCCCCTGGATAACAGGGCTGGGTGCAGCCAAAGTAGGTCACAGCCTCATGCTGGAACACCCGCGGGCTGTGAGGGTCTGGGCCAGCCAGGGGGACCTGGAGGGACATGGGCACAGTAGGAGCAGGGGCATGGGGTGCTCGTGGGGGCACTGGGAGCGCATTGTGGGACTGACCCTCCTGGCACAGCACCTCTAGCTGAGAAGCAGCCTGAAACAGGGAAGCAATGAGCAATGAAGGAAGCAATGCTTTTTCTGAGCTGCTTGCCCACGGAGTGAAATCATGAAGCTGAGAACCAGGGATTTTTGCTGGCAGGGCAGCAGCAGCCCCAGGCACTGCAGATCCAGCATGGCCAGGCTGGGATGGCTCCTGTGCAGGCAAGAGCAGCTCCAGCAGCCCAGAGCCCCCGTGGATGAGACTGGCCCATTATTGGGGACACCCCTGCCAGGGGCTGGCCCCGTGCCCCCTCCTCAGTCCCAGCCCCACGCGTGGCCCCACTCACAGCAGAGTTGAAGCGCAGGTGGCAGATGTTGCAGGAGATGAACTGCTTCTTCTTGAGCGGGGCCGGCACGCCGAAGGTGTGGCTGATCACCGCCTTCTGCACCGGGTCCATCTGCAAGGGGAGGGAGGGCTGGCTGCTTTGTCCTGATGGCACCGTGACCTGGTGACCCCCAGGCCTGTCACACTCCCAAGGGGCCACTGCCAATGCCACTGAGCCCACAGGGGGTGAGGAAGGAGCAAGGGGCTGCATCTGCTGAGGAGACGCAGCCATGGAGGCTCCGCTGCACAGAGCAACGTGCTGTGTCAACACTGGCTCCTGTCCTGCTTCAGCCATGCCTGAATCCACCAAATCCACCAGGTCTGAATGTCGGCTGGGGTCTGGCAGAGGGGATGAAGCCCCATCTGCACCAGTGTGTGCCCAAGTCCCCTCTCCCCCCACAAAGACATTTGTGTCACAGGTGGCCAATGACCAGTTTCTATTTGAACCTCAGTGGTTCCCCTTAACCTCAGCAGGAGCAGAAACCACCAAAATGGGGGACAGAGGTGACCAAAACAAGCATCTAGCCATTCATCCTCCATGTGCTCCTCACCAGGGAGTTGGGATGTCCCCATGCAATGCCAAAGACACGAGCAGGGCCATGTGTGCCAGCCCTCAGGACACTGACAGCCCACGTGGGTGCCAGGGCAGGAGGGACACCAGCGCTGGCTGCCACAGACACAGCTCACCCAAGATTCAGTGCCCACAAAAGCCCCTCTGGGCTGCCCCACTGCTGCCCACATATCCTTTCCACCCTCTCAAAACCAACAATGACAACTCGGTCACCAGGCTGGGCACACACAGAACCACTTCAGTGTCCTGCCAGGAGCCAGGTCTGTCCTCCAGCCTGCCCAGGGCTGCGGTGGGGCCAAGCATGTGCCCAGTGCCAGGCCCCAGCCCTTCTGTCTCGCCTCGGGGCTCGGCCTCATTCCACAGCCCAAGCACCAAACTGCTTCCAAAAGCCATAATTGTTTTTAACAAAATGCATTTATTAAGGAAGAAAACATAAGAATAACCTCTTTGTCTGAGCGTGGCTCCAATCTATAATGCAAGTATTGTTCCCTAGCCTGTGGCACAGGGAGATTATCTTATCTGAGTCCTGCTGTCAGGAGAGCCCGGGGTTTGCAGCGATCGTATTTCTCTGCAAAGCTATTTCACTGCCCAGACAGGTGCATCAGTCTTCGAGGCACATGCCTGGACAACAGCACCATTATCAAGACCCCAAATTCCTTTCCAGGAGTGAGCAGAATGGTAAAAGCAGGTGATTAATGAAGTGCCTGTTTGCTATGAAATTTTACTCACTTATCTGGCATATAAATGAAGAGGCATTTGGGTTTTCGGCAGAGGCCTGGAGGAAGCTACAGATGGCCAAGATGCTGCTCCATGCCTGACAACAAACACTGCAACGTGCTGCTGGCAGCACCCCCATGCTGCTGGGCTGCTGGGCCAGTACTTGTTTTCCAGAGAAACACCCACCTTTCCATCCAGAAAAGAAAAATGGCTCCAACCTTCCCAGCAGTGTCAGGCACCAGGTTCCAGCTGGCTGCTCCCACCAAACAACACTGGCACCCACCGAGCACTGCGACGGGCTCATCCACACCCTGAGCAGGGTGGGGATCAGAGGAGGATGCAGAGGAAAGGGAGATGCTGGCACGAGGACACAAAGGAGGCCAGGGACTGTCTTGGTCCCATCCCAAACCTGCCAGTGAAGCCAGTGGCAGCAGGGCCACATCTGAGCCTCAGCTACACGGTGGTGGTGCTGAACAGCCCCAGCACAGGGTCTCCTCATCCTCCTGAGGTTATGCCAGGGTGATGGCACCAACCTGGGTCTTTCCACCCCCTGTGCTTTTGCCAAGTCCACCCTGCTCCACCCTGTGGCACAGCGAGGAGTTGTGTCCACCAGAGCACCTGCACCTGCTCTGGGCAGACACAGGACTCGGGGGCTCCCAGGGGCTGGGCTGGCCAGCACACTGAGACCTGGCTCCTCACCCCAGCCCCAAGCATCCCAGGCAAGGCACGTCTGCTCCTGCTGTCCCAAAGTGAACACAAGCACTGTCTCAAGCTGCACACATGGTCCCAGGTGCTTTGCCAGAAGCCCAGCCCAGCTCCAGCCCACACTAAGCATATCTGAAGGCTGCTGCCCCCTGAGAGCCCTTGTGCTTCTCCCCCCAACCAAACACAAACATCCCTCTAGCCCTCCCTGCTGCATGCCCTGGCAGCTCTCTCAGACATGGAAAAGCCCCCCCAGCTTCTGTGGGTCTACCTACCAGTGCCTGCAGCCAGGGATTGAGGCTCTTCCTGGCAGTTTCCAAAAGAATGAAGCCAGCGACAGAGGTGGCTTTGGGCACTGCAGTCTTGGGGAATAAAGATCGCAGCTTTATAGTCAATTCCTATTGACTCACATTACTTTATTTATCCCTGGATGTTCCTGCTGATATAAATAGCCACCCCTGTGCCGAGCTCCCTGCAGCCACTGAGGTCAGGGCAGGAATTCACAGGGATGCAGCATCCCTTCAGATCCTGTCTGCTGACTGAGTTTTACGAGGAGCTGCTGGGTCCTGGGGATTTGCAACATCCCAAGCTAAGGGAAGGGCCTTTGGAGCAAGGAACGTGCCTCCAGTGCTGTTAGGGGCTTTTTCCCCTGGTTGTTGCTCTAAGGGACAGGAGGCAGCTTGGAAGGGTTTTGTTGGCTCTGGAGTAAAACATCTGCTGGGTTCATGGGAGCCCTGTGACCTGCTGGGAGTGCAGAGTGTTGTGCTGGGCAGTGCAAGCAGCTCCAGCTCTGCAGGGCACTGCTGAGCCCTCACAGCATCACCAGAGATGCAGGGCACGAAAGGGGAACCCCCAGATCCTGCTGCAGAGCAGCTCCAATGTGGCAGCAACCTCAGCAAGGGGCAGACCCTGACTGCTGCTTCCATCCCTCTCCCCACACTGAGGCTCAAGTGGAGCCTGACCAGCCTGGCTCAGGGGGCAGGGGATGCTCCAGCCCTTCATCCCGTGGGGTGGAAGCTCTGCTCTGGCTCCCCCAGAGCTGCCAGAGCAGCTCAGGCTGCAGGGATGTCCCAGCCCTTCATCCTGTGGGATGGAAGCTCTGCTCTGGCTCCTCCAGAGCCACCAGCCTGGTACACCCTGCACCTCACCCAGCCTCCTTCAGCCCCATCTCCAGCACAGACATACCCTAAAGGGCAGCTCCTGCCCCTGGACCATCAGCCAGCAGCACACACGGGGCTCAGGTCTGAGCTCAGAGTGGTTGGCTCCAGTCCCCAGACGGCTGGGACAGCCTCCCCTGGCATCTCTGTCTGTCTGACCCATCCTCTGCAGCAGGAGCCCACATGGAGCACAGCAGCCGTGTGGCACTGCGTGGCTCCAGCAAGTACCAGATTCATTTTCCAAATTACTGATTTTTTTAAAGCAACAACCGTGGGTGAGCACGCGCTGAGGCAGTGGCAGGTGGGAGCCAAGAGGGGAGGACAACAGGCGTTGGGTCAAGTTCACTCCTGACTCCAGCGACTAAAAAAAGAGTCCAGACAAAAAGCAGGAACTGTAATGGCATCAAAACCCCTCCTGTCCTGTGTTCCAGCTCATTAGCCCGGGGAGAGGCTGGGCTGGGGCTTCAAAAGAGCTTAAAGGACTCAGAGCCTGAATCCCATTCAACAGCAACAGGAATCCTGCACCTAATTTCTGGACTGTCTTTGAGGATCTTGGAGCTAATTTGCACCTTCCGAGCACGTTTAAGCTCAAAGCCACTCACAAAAGGCCAGTGAGCAGGGAGGGGGCTCTGGAAAGTCCCATTTCCAGGCTCATGAGAGAAAACAATGGGCATTGACTGAACCCCAAAACACCAGCACTCAGTGCCTCTGGGGAAGAGATGGGGAGCAGCCCCAGGTTCTGCCTCACCCAGAGCAGAACCTGCTCCACAACAATTCTAGGCAGCACCCAGGGGTTACAGAGACCCCCACGGGGCTGGGACCAGCCCGGGGTAGGGGTGCAGCATGGGGGGAACACCATTTCACACCTGACATGCTGGTGCGTCCTTGGTCACATCCGTGGCAGTTTAGCTGTCTAATGGAACATCTCTAAAGATGTGTGTCATTGCCCACCCCATGCACCTGGCTTGGTGGTCCAAGGTCGGGGACTTGGAGCCCAAGTGGGGGTTGGGAGCAGCCCCCCAGCACTCTGACTGCCCCAACATCCACAGCACCAGCCACATTCCTCATATCTGTAGTACATTCTCTTTCTTTTCTTTTCCTTATTTAATTTTCAACTAATGAACTGCTCTCCAGAGCTACTTTATTGCTATTGATTCTAGGGGCAAAATCCAATTGATCTTGGTTAAAATGAACCCTGCTTTTAATTCTGGTACTGACAAGCACTGGCAGGGCAGGAACCTCTCCGAGCTAAGGGCAAAGTGGGCACGTTGAACTGACATCCAGCAGCCAAAGACCCCAGGAATTAGACCAGAAACTATCTGGTAGGGTTCAAGGAGTGATGCCGTGCAGAGGATGGACTGCTCTAGGGGAGGAGGGATCCGGCAGCTGATGCCCAACGTCCCTGGGGACTCACCGTGTTGAAGTTGGGGAAGAGGTTGAGCGGTGATGTCCCGTTGAGCCTGAAGGTCAGGAAGTGCTTGATGTCCAAGGGGGGATGAAGAGGCCGGCCAGGGATGGGCAACGACGCTAAGAGGGGGCTGCTGTGTCCGGAGGGACCTGGGCAGGCAGAGGGAGAGAGCAGCGTCAGCACTGGTGATCCCTGCTGGCAGCAGCAGGACAGAGCACACCAGACACGGCACACAGGGACATCTGCCATGGACTACAGGACCCCTCCAGGGAGAGGCCCCAGCCCAGCGTGGCCCTGGGCACCCCTTTGCCTTCCAAGCTCCAAACCAGCCCCCCGGTTCGGCCGCCTCCGCATCCCAGCGTGGACACGCGCAGGAGTCCAAAGCCTCAAAAGGTGTCCAAACCTCCCCCAGGGAAGCAGCCCCTTCCCTGAGCTCCCCCACACCTGCACCACCAGGGCTCCTCACCACGGCTGGTGAGGTTTTGGCTGCCAGCAGCAGCCACAGGGCTGGGGGCAGAGGCAGAGCTGCCCCCACTCCTGCGGCACAGCCGCCGCTCCCCGTCCCCCGCAAATGAACCACGCGCTCCAGCGTGGGATTTAAAAATAGCCTGCAGTTATTAATAATCTTCTGCTTCAACAGAAAACACCCGTGGGACAGAGGGAAGGAAGGAAGGAAGGCCAAGCAGAGGTCTGTCTCCAGCCTGCTCCCCATCCCAGCTCGTGCTCATCACAGATGATGGGCACAGGGAAGCATCCTCCACGTGGCAGAGGGAGTCCCTGCCCAGCTCTGGGAGCAAGGAGGGAGGAAAGATAAAATAAAATAAATTACCTAATCAAACACAATAAATAAGAAATGGTTTCAGAGTGCTGTGAGCCAGAAGAGCCCATTCACATCCCACATGGCTTCACATCCCCTCCAACCCACCCACAGCCCCATCCCTTTTCCTGCAGCAAGGACAAGGTCAATATTCCTCGTTCCTTTGGATTTTTTTGAGGTTTGGGTTCTTTTCCACCTCAAAGGCATCATGGATCCCTTGACCCAGCACAGCACAACCCCATCCCACCACCCCCCTGGACCTGAGAATACCCTTGTGAGAGGCTGACTGGCCAGCCCCCACTCCCACAGCAGAAACACTCTCCACCAGCACCCCCTGTGCCAGCACCGAGCCTGAGCCCCCCTCCAGCCCCCAAACCCTGGCGCCAGCTCTGCAGAACGAGGATCCCAGGCTGGTGCTGCCCCTCACTCTGCTCCACACACACCCCATGCCAACCCCAGCTGGTGCAGGATCTGAGACGCGCATGTGAAATTCAAAGTTTGAGAGACTCCCTGGATTTGAGCAGCGAGTGCTCGTCGCCAGCCCCACGGGCACCAACGACCTCTTTCTGGGCGAGCGCACGCGGAGGCTCTGCCACGGCGCCGGAGCCATCCCCGAGCCAGGCCTGACTCCGGGGAGGAATTACAGTTTGCTTCATCAGGCGTGCACTGATCAAGTTAATTCCAGAGTCGCCCAGGAGGGAAATCTGCGAAACCGCTTAAAAATAAATAAATAACATTACAGCAGCAGCCAGCAGGGCTGGGTGAGGGGTGCATAATTAACCTTGTGAGGCGTGAAACAGCGTTTCTACAGCAAATCATTTGAGACGGCTGGGCTGGCGCCAGAGGAGCTGCCCTGGGACCCCACAGCACACGCAGCCGGGGCCCCACGCGAGAGCAGCAAAGGCATTTGGGGCTGGATCATGAGGGGTGCAACTCGTCACAGCCAGGGTGACTTGCACTGGCCTTAGAAACATGAAATATAGATATACACATACACACACACACACAAATATAAATATAAATATAAATATAAATATAAATAATAATAGAAATATAAATGTAAATGTAAAGATACACACATTTTTATATTTATATATTTAATATATTTATATATAGATATATTATACATATATATAAAATATACATATACAGTATAATATACATATATATAATATACATATATTATATATAAAATATACATAGACATACACACACATATATATAATATACATATACATACATACATATATATCTATAGATATAGATGATATAGATATAGATAGATATAGATATAGATATAGATATATAGATATAGATAGATATAGATATAGATATAGATATAGATATAGATATAGATATAGATATAGATATAGATATAGATATAGATATAGATATAGATATAGATATATCTGGGGGGAACAAGAGGTGGGCGATCACCTGATCCCCAAAATCAGTGACTACAAGAAGGGATGCTGCAGCTCAGCTAGGGCTTGGGCAGAAGGGAGCACTCCCTGGGGAGCAGCTCCTGCACTGGGCAGGCGCAGGACGAGCGCTGAGGGGACACAGACTCCCAGCATCGGCCACCACCTGCAGCAGCTGCTGCCCACCGAAGGAACAGAGAAGATATGTCAACCTTTTTGGCACATCCTTGAGCTCAAATTTGTAGATTAAACACATTTCCGGACTGGGATAGACCAGGCAGTTAGAGAGAGCTCAGAAACCCCTGTGAGACCCTGCAGATGGGCAGGTTATTTCTCACTTGGCTTTGTTCCCAAAGCAGACAAGACCCTAAGGAGCAGGAAGAGGGTTGAGGCCACCCCAGTGAAGCCCCCCCAGTATGTCACAACACCCTGCTGGGGCACCCACAGGATCTCTTGGGGCACCTTTCCAAGGTTACAGGGCCATGGCATCGTGGGTCCTGCCTTACCTTTGCTGCAGGGCAGATTCCAGCAGCAGCTGAGGGCAGTATTTTTAGGTATTAATTAGACACTCAATTAAGGAGATTTGCTTCTGGGAGAGTGGCAGGGCCCCAGGTCTGTATAGAATGACACGACCTTAGGCAAGGTGACAGGCATGGCCGGCAGCAGGTGGGTGAACAGGCCCTCAGTGGTTCAGCTTCTTGTCCCGGCCCCTGCTCTGTCTCCCCCCACTTTGGCAGAGCAGCCCCCACCTCCACAGCGAATGCTGCTGCTCTGGCACTGCGGCTCCTCCTGGGACAGGACGTGCTCCAGGCTCTGCCGAGCATTCCAAGGGGCTGCTGCAAGGAGGGGAGCACAGGAGCCACGTGTTCCTGCCATGAGCACCTGCTGCAGTTTGGGGGGGTTGTCTCTGTGCCCCCCACCCAGTTCCACAGGCGCAGCTCAGGCGTGACCAAGAGGTGTCAAAGCCACGATGTCCCTGACATGGCGCTGTGTGTCCCCAGCTCTGGGCTCAGCCAGACACATTGGAGCCTGCACATTCTCTGCCTGGAGCTCAGCCCCTTCCCAGCCCAGTTCCCGTCCCACAGACAAGTGACTTTTATAGGGATCCCTCAGAATTTAAAGGAATTTTCAGCCCTACATTTAACCAAACTCACCCAAACTGTGTCAGGCTGACCCCTCCACCCCTTCACTCTGCACAGCCACTGAACACACACCTCCAGCAGGTTTTTCTCCTGCTCCCTGTGAGGCAGAGCAGTGCAACTGTTGTGCTCTGTCACCTGCCTGTGTGAGCCTCCCAGAGCTGCCTGTGAAGGTGGCAGGGCCAGGGCCGCAGGTTCTCATACCAACACGAGTCTGCCAAGGACCCATCTCCACAGACGCCGCAGCCTCAGCGAGCATCTGGTGCAGAGTCTGCCCAGGCCAGATGGAGACAGAGCTGTTTATTCACACAGAGCCTCCCTCCTGCTTGGGGGATGTTCTCAGCAAATTTTGATGGTGTCTCTAAATCCTTACCAAGGGCTTTAAAGCTTTTGTCTCCGGCCAAGCATGTTTCCAGGAGGCTCCTCAATGCCAAAGGCTGATGGACAGAGAACAGCAGCTCCCAGTCACAACGCTGGACCCTGATGGCAGCACCAGTGCAGCCCCAGCACCTCTGGGATCTGGACCAGTAACAAGCAGATTGCACTGCACTGGACTCCCAGAGCAACCAGACCTGGACTGTGGGGCAGCAGATCTGCTACATCCTCCCATTTCCAGCTCTTGGCAGCCCCAGCAGAGGACCCGGCGCTCAGGATTCAACTGAGGTAATGCTTCATGCTGCTGCACTGGGTTTATTGCTGATTAGAATCAGTCTGAAGTGAAAGAAAGAGCCCTCCAAGTGAAACCCAGCAAAGCCCAGTCACGCTGGAACGCAGCAGCAGCACCCCAGCCCTGGGGGCAGAGGGGCCTGAGCCTCAGGCTGCTGCAGGCACCAACAGCTCTGCTCACCTCGGGACAGAGAGCAACACTTCAGAGCAGAAATATGAGCTGAACACCTCCAGTTGGCCCCGAAAGCAGGTGTTGAAGGACTTCTCCCAGACTGCAGGTTGCCAAGAGCTCAGGGTGCAAAGGGAACTCGGGGATGGGAGGACATTTTGGAAAGAACAAAAATTAGTTATTGATTGTTTTTGGACCCCTGATCATAATTTATTCTGTCCTTGCAAAAAAAAAAAAAAAAAAAAAAGTCCTTTTAGATATCTTTATACTTTAAACTTTAGGAAAATTGAGATAGACCTTTTTAATATAGATATTTATATATGTATATTTATATATATACACACATACACATATGTACACAATGATGCATTTAAAGTTAATATTCCCTCAGCCATTACAACATCATTCCCTAAATCTCTTGCTCTTGAAATGATCATGACTTGATGCCACTGCTAAAAATACCCTGTGCTGTGTGCAAGGAACACCAACACGACACCGCCAGGCACATTGGGGTCGGCGCAGAGCTCGGAGGATGCGCTGCCTTTTCTGCATTCACTCTCCAGGCTCCAGAATAACAAAAATCCCATATTTTTGCAGAGCATTAAACAAAAGCTGCTGGGTATCTTTGTGCGAAGGCAACGTGACATTTGAGCTCAAGAGCTTTGCCTTCCTCTCCCTAAAACAAATGATGACAAACCCTTGGAAAAAAACTCATTGCAATTTGGGTTCTCGGGTGGATTCTGAATTCCGGGCGATTCAGACAGAGGTTTGGGGCATGAGGTGGTCATGGGACCAGCCTTGCTTTGCAAAGGATCCTGTTTTCTCTTCCCAGCACAGAGCAGGCCACCATCCACTGTGTTTGCCTGGCCCCAGCAGTGACCAGTGTCGTGGAAAGGGCGTTGAGCTGGCCCCGGGCGCTGCCCGCAGGCCCCGCTCCAGCCCGAGGGCTCGGGCCTCGCCAGCCACGCTCACTTCACCTGCGCCACGATGAACCCCGACTCCCTCATGCTCTCATAGTACTCGACGGCCAAGGCAAAGTTGAACTCGCTAATGGCTGGCCCGTCGATGGCGATCTTCATGAGGTCGGAGAGCCCCTCGTCCTTGGCGAGGCGCGAGCGGCCGCGCTTCAGCAGCTCCCGGCCCCGGCTGATCTTCTCAGCAAGGACCGAGCCCAGCGGCAAGGCCAGCGCGATAGCTGCCAGCACGGCGAAGTCTGGGAAGAGTTCATGCATCTCAGAGCTGCTGTAGACCAGCTTGACACAGAGGTCCTTGAAGGAGAGCTGGCTGAGGCTGAAGACGATGCGCTTGAAGAGGGGAAAGTCGTTCAGGGCCCTCTCGCTCACCACCACCCGCGAGTACACCCGCAGCAGGAAATTCAGCTCGCTGACCCCGTAGCTGCCGATGTCCTCCAGAGACTGGGGGTAGCACTTGGGGTTGAAGATGGCAGAGAAGGAGCTGATGGCCTCCAGGACGCTGCTGGGGAACCTGTCCAGCAGGTTGCCCCGCACCCTCTCCAGGTAGCTGTCCTTCAGGTGCTCGAAGTGTTTCAGGTGCACTTGGGAGCAGTTGGCCAGCTCAACACCCTTGTAGTACAGGCGGCTCTCGCCCTCCCGGCCATCCTGCGGGTGCTTGTTCATCTCGCTGAGGAACTCCCGGAGGTTCTGGCCACTGGTGCTCTGCTGGGCCTGCAGAGTGGTGGCTGTGGCCGAGACGATGGGCTTCAAGATGGAGAGGTCAAAATCCTCGATCTGGAAGAAACGACTGAGCTTCTGGAAGATGGGGAGGACATCCAGGAGGATCTTGGTGAAGGCCACAAACTGGAACTTCTTGAGCTCTTCGCAGAGGCCACGGGCCACGGGTGAGCGCTCCGCCTGGCTCTCCAGCAGCAGCACCAGTGTGGGCCACGAGGAGTCAATGGCTTCTACAGCTGGGAAGATAGAAGTCCAGTGGATGGCTTTGGGGCTCCCGAGGTCTATCTCACAGAGGTCCAGGACTCTCCGCAGCTCCTGCAGGCTATTCCCTTCCCCTTGGAAGTTGGAGTAGAGCCTATACACCGCATCCACGGTGGTCTCATACTTCTGGAGGTACTCGATGGTGCTGATGCTCTCGGCCAGCAGCAGGGAGGTGCCGTGGGACAGGCAGTGCACCTCAGTGAGGAGCGGGCAGAGCGAGGTCAGCGCCGTCCCCACCCCGCTGAGCCGCTCGGCCACCAGCGAGGCACTGTCGGCGCTGAGCCAGGTGAGCTTCATGGTGGGGATGCCGAAGGAGCGCATCACCTCGCCCACCTTGCCTGCCACAGTGGAGGCCTCCCCGGTGGGCAGCTCGAAGCTGCCCAGGAAGGTGGTGGAGGTCTGCCCGTTGCAGGGGGAGACAGTGGTGGTGAACACGGCGAGGCTGCGGTGCTCCAGGACGTCCACCGTCTCGTCCACCACCAGCCCAATGAACGGCGAGGCTTTGATCCTGTGCCTGTCCTCGTTGTGGAGGACTTTGGCAATGGCTGCCTGGGCCAGTTGAAGGAGGGATGCGGGGAGGGAGAGAGAAATACAAATGAGATTCAGAGGCAGTGGGAGATGAGCAGCACTTGGCACAGAGTGAGCGGGTGGGCTCCCACCCACAGGCTCCTGCAGCGCAAGAGCCCCGAGCCAGGGAAGCCCTTACGCACAGAGGCTGGAAATCTCCTTCTCTTTCCCGAATAAGCTTTCTCCTCCTGCTTCTGTTTGGCAGCTCAAGCACCATGGGAAGCTGCTGGGAGCTTGGGGGTTCCTGTCCTGAGCTCGGGGTCAGAGCCCCACAGACGCAGGAGGACACAGCATCACCAGCAGCAATGACCCCCTCAAGCCCCCAGCATCCCATTCCCAAGCCCCCACCTATGCTGGCAGGACACCAGGAACCCACTTGCCCCATTCCACTCCAGCAGTTCCACTTCACTAGCCCAGCAGAGGCAGGAGCAGCAGCAAAATGGTAACATTTTTTTCCCTTTACTCATTTACTCACACTCCCCCATTTCAGGCAAACTCCCCAGTTCGGAGGGAAAACTTCCTCTGTGTGTGCAAGTGCTGCAAGGATCACCACAGGCTGGGAAACCTCATTAGTGGGTTTAGTCTATCAGTAGCAAAATAAGGCTCTGCAGAGAGCTGAAAAGCCTGGCAAACAGCCAAGACTCACTAAAAATTTAATTTGATTTCAGCAGGCATGAAACGTTCGTAAAATTCAGAAATCCCTCTTAAACTCTCCGGCTACTTGATCTTTCTGATCACTCAGTTTAGGGCAAAAAGAGGCAAAACCCACAGTGCTCGTGTGCTAATTGAACTCCTGAGACAATTAGCATTCATCCAGCAAAGCAGCCGGGCAGGCTCGGGCACCACCCCTGCCCTGCCGGGTGCAGTGCCCACACACCACAGCGGCCACCCAGGTGCAAACCCCCTTGCCACAGTGATACTTTATGAAAATCCCTTTGCCAGGATTTTTTCTCCTGAGAAGCCTCAGAAAATAAATAAAAACAATAACTATCTGGTGGCTGTGGAATGTGGTCTGGAGATGGTTTACCAACAGGTGCATCTTTGATTGGTCTCATGTGAATTGTTTTTTACCTAGTGACCAATGACAGCCAGCTGTGTTGAGGCCGTGAGAGTCACGAGCTTCTGTTATCATTCCATTCTATTCCTTTCTAGCCTTCTGATGAATCCTTTCTCCTCTACTCTTCAGTATAGTTCTAGTATAGAATTTTTAATATAATACATATCATAAAATAATAAATCAGCCTTCTGAAACATGGAGTCAAGATTCTCATCTCTTTCCTCAAACATCAGGGGACCCTTGAACATCACCACACCCCCTAGCCCCCCTTACACACCTGCATCTCCCTGACGCTGCCAGGGTGGTAGAACTCGCTGTGCTCCGAGGCCAGCAGCGCCTGGCACAGGTTGAACTTCTGGAAGCTGAGCAGGGAGGAGCACTTCTCATCCGGGATCTCCTCCTTGGCCATCCAGTAGACGGTGGTGAGGACGGCCACCTTGGCCGGGTTCACCTCCACCTTGATGACCGAGCGCAGCTCGGGGTGGCCGTGGACACGGCTCTCAAAGGCCAGCTGCTCGCGGTTGACGGCCAGCGCCTGGCGGTGCGCGCCGGAGGTGACGTGCCGCAGCAGCGCGTGCCGCTGGAAGTTGTCCGTGCCCACGGTAAAGGCGTTCTCCGCTTTACCGTGCTTGTTCTTCACCAGTGCCTGCCGACACTCTATGCAAAACATGAGTTTCCTCTCATAGTCAAACTCCAGCCAGGTAAATTCTTCCTTCCAGTGCTCATTGAAATAGCGCTTACACTTTTTATTGGAATTGGAAGTTTCCCCAGCTGGCTTTTTCCCTGGAGGCACCATACTGCTGTGGCTGGGAAATCAACTAGGGCTGAACCGCACCGTGCCTTGAGGAGCAGCGTGCACATTTAATTTAGTAAGAAGGTCTATTACCACTCTCCTGGTCCGACTGGAGATGAAAGAGACACAAGGGAAATGGGATTAGGGCCCTGCAAACCTCAGCCAGGGCTCGGCTGTGGCGGCACAAGCGACAGTGGCATGGTGACAGCAGCGGTGACAGCGGTGCTGAGGGCAGCTCAGGCTGTGCAACAGCCCCATCACCATTCGTGGGGATCCCATCAAGCACCTCATCAGCACCAGCAGAAACTCTTGGTGTCACTGGTGGGACTGGCACGCACACAAGTGGTCCCATCAGCACAGGAACACCCACACGCTTCCCCTCGGATCAGCCTTCCCCACTGTGCTGGCACTGGGAAGGTGAGGAAGGCTCAGTGGGGGCTGAAACACCCAAAAAAGAGAGTTCAGCCCTAGAGGAGCAGCACCCACAGCTGGCAGTGAGTGCCAGGGCCCTGGAGCAGAACAAGGGTGACTGGGAGCTAGCTCGGACACACGTGCTTGTGCGCACACGTGTGCTCTCAGTCCTGCCTGGCTCATCCCTCTTCCAGGGAATTGCCAAAGCCATGGCAGGTGCCATGGCAGCAGAGCACACTCAGTGGCATCCCAGTGTCCCTCCCAGGGAGTGACACACTGGATCCACTCCAGGCCAAGCTCCCAAATATCTACTGAGCTAGAGGCTGCAAAGCACTCAAACATGTAACCAAACCAGGACCTGAAGGGTTTAAGCATTCACTTGACCTCCTCCCTACAGTCCAGGCCCGCTCAGCCTGAACTCACACTTCTCCACGAACCAGACTGAAAATCCAAACTGAGCCTTGATAAAGGTGTTGGTGAGAGGAGGGGGAAGAACCCAATGCTGCATGAGGAAAGGGGAGAACCAAAATGCAAGGGAAAAAGAAAGAACACGGACACTAAGCGGAAAGAAAACTGGGGAATACCATCAGTCCACGTCACTTGCTGAGACACCGATGAGGAACTTGGGGTTTTTCTGAAGAACAAGCCCCCAAACCAGAGCCATTGTGGGAGCAGGGGGAAGGAATCCTCACATTCAGGAGTTACAACACCACCAGGACTCGCAGCACTGCAAACACCCATCCCCACGGAGCCAGCGCTGCCCACGGGGTGCCCTGGACAACGCTGGCAGGTGGCCCTGGAGCGACCTGCACCGCAGCCTGGCACAGCGACCCCATCCATCCCTGCGCCGGGCTGCAATGGCCCCACGGGGAGCATCCCTGTGCTCTTCGCCTGCCACTGACCCCACTCGCTCCCAAGCCATCCCCACAGCCCCCCCAGCACTTGCTCCAGCAGAAGCCGCCGCCTTGGAAAGAAAAGACAAGAAAAAAGAGCAGCAATTAGCCTGTGGGATGCGGGAGGCCGAGGCGGGGGCTGGGATGGAGCAGAGCTCCGTGGCACCTCTTCCCACAGCAGCCGTTCCCGCAGCGCCCGCCGTGCTCTGGCACCGGCCCAGCTCCCCTCCCTGCTGCTGCCCACGGGCAAGAGCAGCGCTGGCATCGCGGGGGACCCGCCAGCGGCTCGGCAGGGGGACACACTCGGGTCCCGAAGTTTGGGCAGGATGAGGGTTTAGTTGCGAGAGGACAAGCCGCTGCTGTGCTGACCCCTGTCCCCGGAGCATCAGCCCGGTGTCGCCGTGCCCGGGAGGGTGAGCGGAGCAGCCCCAGCGCCCAGCCCAGCGTGCCCACCCCGCTCAGCCGCCCCTACATACGTACCATGGAAAGGCTGCCATAAGCTTTGGGGCGGGGGGCTCGCAAACTTCCCAGATTTTAAATAGGAAAAAAAAAAAAATTAAAAACATCTAATAAAAAAAAAAAAAACAACCCCACCACCAAACAAAACAACAAACCAAATAACCAAACCCGGCCAAGCAACGCAAAAGCCAAAAATAAGCCAAAAAAAAAAAAAAAAGAAAGAAAGAAAAAAAAAAAAAGCAGCGGGGCGTTTGGGAGGCGGCACCGCAGCCCCCGCGGCCCCGAGCGCGGCGGCTGCGGGAACAAAGCCTGCGGCGGCCGCCCGCGCTCACCGGAGCACGGGAGCAGCCATCTTGCAGCGAGCGAGGGCTGCCTGGCTCACGGATGCTCCCGGCAGCTCACGGCGGCAGTGGCCACTAGCGGTGACCGGGATGGAGAAGGCCCCGCGGCCGTGGCAGGGCCACGGGGACGGCGGCCGTGGTGGCCGGGCCAGGGGACACTGGACGTGGTGGCCGGGCCACGGGGACAGCGGTGTGGTGGCCAGGCCACGGGGACTGTGGATGTGGTGGCCGGACCATGGGACACTGGACGTGGTGGCTGAGCCACGGGGACAGTGGAATGGTGGCTGGGCCATGGGGACCGCGGACGTGGTGGCCGCAGCGGCCCCTGGGGACGGGGAGCCGTGCCCTGTGCCTGCCCCATGCTCACCTGCCGGGAGCGCTTCCCCCAGGTGCAGGGAGCCATGGGCATCAGGTGCCCGGGGACTCCTAGCCGGGGTGTCTCAGCTGAGGGCTGGGCACACGCAGCAGGGTGAGCTGCAGGAGCGTTTGCAGGCAGCCAGGATGGGTGTTTCTGGGGTTTGGAAGTGTTCTGGAGGAGTTCTGGGCAGAGCAGCCCCCAGCAGTGGAGGAGGAGGAGGTTGGGGAGGATCCGAGTCCAAGCCCTTTAGGGAATGCCACAAGGTGTTCCTGCTTACCTGCACTCCTGGCCCATAGCTGCAGGGCTGGGGCTGAAACACAGCCCCTTGCCCCAGGGCTCCCTAATGAGCAGAGGGGTTCCTCACATCCCAAAAAGCTTTCTTTTAGCAATAAATGTGGGTGAAATTTAGAGCCTCTCAGCTACTTCCAGAAAGAGGATTTTGTGCCACCTTTGCTCTCCCCAAACAAGGCTCCCGAGAACACTGAAATCCCAAGGGGCACCAGTGTCCCGTGGGACCCCTGATGGGAGCCTGGCTCCTTGCTGCCCAGCACATATCCCGTGCCTGGGAGCTGAAGGATGCTCCCACCCAGACTCGCCCTTCTCCCGGAGTGCAGATGGGCCACGAGGAGGGACGTGGCCCCCCGGAATTTGCCTGGATTAGGAGCTGCATTGTACCTGGCTCCGGCTGGCTCTGCACCAGGGGGGTCTGGCGGCCCCCGGTTAATTCCTCTCTTGAGGCTCCTCCACATATCCCGGGGCAAGAGGCTCTTCCTGCGCTGGGGACATTCTTGCTGAAGTGTCAGCCCAGGGTTAATGAGAGCAGGAGGTGGTGAAACCAGAGCCGGCTCCTGGGGTGAAAACACACCCCATTTATTCTTGTGCTAATGCCGCGAGAAAAGAGGATTGAGCCTTTTTAATGAGTTTTTTAGGCAGAGCCTGCAGCATCCCCCGGTCCCATCCCCTGGTTCCCAGCACCCAGAGCAGGACGGCAAAGGTCAGCGACCCCAAATTAGCAATGGCTGGAACCAACTCCACTTCCCACGGGGACCCCTCCGCGGAGCCCTTGCAGTGGAATCCACAGGACCAGTGGACTCCAGAGGAGAAGACGTTTGTTCTGCCTGCCCCATGCAAGAGGCAAGGCTCAAACCACTGACCCCTTCTCCCCTGAAACCCATTCCTGCTGGAAGCCTCAGAACACGAATTTTGGGCAGATTTTGCAGGATGTCCCTCACCCTGCCGAGCACTCTGCCCTCACATGGCTGCTGGATGTCAGACGTCCTTCCCAAAGGAACTGGAGTGGAGATAGTCCTGTTTAACTCCACGCAGCAGCGGCGGCCGCCTTGGATCGAGCCAATTGTTGCTGTTTTTCCCGAGCTGGGTGGGCAGGTGCCCGGAGCACCAGCACATCCATCATCCCCACGGCTCGAGGGTGGCAGCAGCCATGAGCCACAGTTTCCATCTGAGTCCCAGTTTCCATTGGCATCCCACACCTCGGGCAGCCAGAGCAGACCCCGGGTACACAGCTCCCGCTAGGATGCTCCAGGCACCCCTCCCTGCACTCCAGCCCCACATCCATGGATGGGTTTCTTACTGCATCTATAAGAAGCTGAACAGAAGAGACCAAACCCAGTGATATTACCCAAAAAAAAAAAAAAGTTTAAATCCCCGAGTCCAAAGATATTTATGAGATTTTGTTTCCATCCCTGCTCTAAGCCAGTCAGGCTCTGGGAAATGACGCACACCGTTCCCTCAGGGAAGCGGAGGTGCTGCTGTTCCCAGAGCTGCTGACCCCAGGGAGCCCATCCCTGCTCAGCCCCCAGCTCTCTCACCCCTGGGCACGGGTTAGGAAAGACCCAGCACCCTGCTCACCCTCTGCCCCCCAAACCCCAGCTGTGCCAGCCCCCAAAATGAGCGCGCAGGGGAGGGAGCGCTCCCGGGAGCTGCCCGGCTGCATCCCTCGCACCCGAAGGTGGTGACAGCTCAGCTCAGTCCCTCCGTGTGTGTGGAGGGGGAAGGCTGCGAGGAGCCGCTGTCTCGTGTGGGAGAGAGCACCCGGCACCGTGTCAGCTCAGCCAAATTAAAAATACTCCTGCAGCCCCCGGGCTGGTGCCTGGACGGGCGGATCTGGCAGGGACAGGCCCTGCAGGATGTGCAGACACTGGAAGGGACGTGGGGAGGAGAAGGGGATGGGACACACGCTGGGGGACCCCAGTGTTTCCCAGCCGTGTCCCAGCTCTCCTGCACAGCTCAGGGCACTCAGGGGGCTGTTCCTTCTCTGCTGGGGCTGCCCTTCCAGCACCACTGTGGGCACAAAGGCTCTGGCTCCAGCACGCTCAGGTCCTCGTGGAGGGGCTTGGATGGGCAGTGGGCCGTAGGAAGGGAACCATGGGGGGCTACTGGAGAAGGAGCCCCCCAGCTTGGTGACGTGGTGCCCCCCACACACACCCCACAGCCACTGCCAGCTTGCAGGATGCAGCCTCGTGCCTCGTTCCCCTGCACAGCTTTGTCACAACCTTCAGCTGCGTGACTGCAGCTGGCAGGGAACAAGCCTTGAAATAAACTCAGATGACATTCCTGCAAACTCTGGACATGGCCACAACAGGATTACTGAGCTGGGCTGGGGAGCGGGGGGAGCGTGCTCATCTCTCCCCGCCGGCGACCCCAGCTCCGGGCTGAGGCTCCTCTGAGCAGCAGCTGAGAAGGGCAAAGCCCTTTTGTCAAGGAGCAGAAGCAGGGACAGGGTGATCTCGCTCCCTGGGCTTCCTCCAGTCCATGCACCTGGTCCTTGGGAGGCAGCTTGGCTGCATCTTTCTCCCCAGGAGCTACAGGGAGCTTCACCCCACAGCACTCCTATCAAAACCAGCTGCTGAGGAGCAAAACTGGTTATCAGTCTTGCTCCATCGAGCATCTTTTCCTCCCTTGTCCACAAACATCAAGCCCAGCTCCCTTTGGATTTTAATTCCCAGCGCTCCCCATTTGCCAGGTAATGATCTGAAAAAACAGCATTTAGGGATTCCTCCCCCAGCAGAGACCCCAGGCAGCTCAGTGTCCCCTGTGTCACAGCCAGCAGTGCTGCCAGGCCAGTGCAGCCCAGCCAAGACCCCTCTGACCTCTGCCACAGGCCCCGAGGGGCTCGGGAGGGATTTGGGCTCATCCTGGCTGGAGGCAGCAGAAGGGAGGTGGCAAGCACTGAACCCTGATCTGGGCTCCACTGCCCACCCCTCCCTGGGTGGTGGGGGAGAGGCCAGGCTCCTCCTGAGAGACGGAGAGCTCAGGAGTGCACCAGAGCCCCCCATCAGTTCAGCCTTTATTCTGGACACTGTTTAAATTGTAAAAATCGCAGCCAAGTCCAATTCATTACAGCCGAGGAACGGCTGACAGAAATGAAAAGGGAGAAAAGCTCCTCAGATTGATGCTTTCTCACCATTCCAGTGAAATAACCAATTTGGAACAAATTAGGGGCTCCCGTCTCCACCAGCCTTTTGAATTGCCTCCAAGCCAACGCACATTTTTCATAGTGCAGCGTTTCTTCCATTAGCAGTGAAAATTAATGATTTCTATTATTGAAGCACCTGAAGGCAGGTGCCTCCCTCACACAGCCGGGGCTGGGCTGGCACCGAGCCCCCAGAGAGCCAAGAAGACCCACGAGAAGACAGCCAGGTTCAGGGACGGTAAGTGACATGGCCAGGGCCACCTGGTGGGTCAGTGGCAGAGCCAGGCTCCAGCCAGTGGCCATCCCTGCTGGGCTGTTCCCTCTCAGCAGTGCCATCCCACACGTGCCAGACCACCGTGGTGACACCCAAACCTCTGCACGTGACAGTGCCACAGCTGTCCCCAAAACCCCCCCAAGCAGTGAAACCACGTGGGCTTCAGCCAGTCCCAGTTTGCTTGGGTAGGGGGAAAAGGGGAATTGCCCCAAGGGCACAACTCAAACTTCAGGAGACAAGTCCTAGGGCACCAAGAGGGCTTGAAACCCCAATCCACTCACATATTTCCCCTCCCAGGTTTTAGAGGGGCCAAAGCCCTTTGCCTCCCCTCTGCTCCCAGCATTATTCCCTGAGCACAGCTCCCCAGCAGCTGAAGCACACAACCCCTGCCACCACAGCTGCCCCGTGGCCAGGATGGTCCTGCCTAGGGTTTGGGAGATGACACACATCTGTCATTATTTTTTAATTAGATTTTTATTTCCTACCTCTAGTATTTCATTGTAATTTCCGCCACTCCTACCCAGGCCATGCTAATATAATCACTCTGGAGGAGAGTGGGAGCAGCCAGCCCACTCCTTCCAACATCCCGCTCAGGAAAGGCAAAAAAAAGCAATCTGCTAAATCCCCAGCCCCTGCAGTCATTACAAGCTCAGGGACATCAGGTGGGTGCTGAAACAAACCATCAAAGCCTCAGCGCCGCCAGCACCTGCCAGGAGCATCGGCACTGAGAAACTTCAAAAAAAAAAAGTTCACATTTGCTCAAAATACTTGTTAGCAGTTCATTACCGCAGCAAGGTGAGGCATAATTAAAAACGGACTAAAGAGATTTGTGAATTATACCCTCGGCTTGATGCTGGAGATGCAGTGATATTTTTTAGCCCACATCATCCTGGAGGTCAAGATTAGATGACAGCTTGGTCTAAAAATACTCTGAAGGGGAGGCTGAGGCTGTTGGAGGAGGTCAGAGCCCCCCGTGCCCCCCTCCCAGTGTTGCTCAGGGTTGAAACCAGGGGACAGATGTGCCCCCCCAGGACATTGCTTGGAGCAAGCCCCAGTAATAAAAACAACCGCTGCATTTCCAGGGAAATCCACCCAAAACAAGCACAGGGAAAGCTTGGAGCCACCATCTGCCAAAGGAGCCCCAAAGCCAAACCCAGCAGCTCAGTGGGGCCAGGCTCCCCACACTGTCACCCCCAGAGGTCCCATGAGGGCTGGAAATCACCATGAAAGCACCACGTTCTTCCCCCTGGAGCAACACGGTCCTGGCATGGGGAACATCAGTGAGCCCAAGACACTGCAGGGTCAAAATCGAAGCTTTAGTAGGTATTTATTATTTCCTCCATATCTGAGATCCCAGAGTGAAAAGCAAGCTCTGGGGTTGGACTTGAGTTTGTCTTTTAAGCCTGCTTTGCCTGATGAGTACTCCAGCTAAATATCCCGAGTAGTGTTACACGTTCCAGAGAGACAGGGAAAGACATTTCAGAGAAAAGATTGTGTTTCAAACTATTAGAAGAATTACATTGATCCGCGGGAGATGGCTGGGGCCAGCTTGATCCATGGGAGGCAGGCACCCCAACGTGGGCACCTGACGATGTGCCAGGCTAACAACATCCATGTTCCTGGCTTGGTTGCCCTCAGGCAACCACAGGCACCCACGAGGAAATGTTACCAGAGGAAAGCCTGCAGACGTGCCTGTGCCTACACAGATGTGCACAGCACACACACAGGGACACACACACAGAGAAGTGGCACTGCTGCCCATGGGGACACGCCAGCCCCATCGCTGCCAGCAGCCAGGGCCGCGCTCCCTGCCCAGCACCTGCTGCAGAGTTAACACTGATAACAACAAACCCACTACAATTGCCAGCCCCGAATCCGCGCGGAACCGAGAGCGGCGTCGCGTTCTGTTCGCCGCCGCTTCTCTGAGCCTGGCCACGGAGCTCCACCGCCGGCCACCCTCACAAGGACACTGCTGGGCACTCTCCCCCAGCCTCACATCGCGCAAACAGCATCGAACGTCTGCGTCGCAGGTGCAGCAGAAACACAAGTTGGAGCTGACACCCAGACAAAGAGCAAGGGCAAAATCCAGCCCCGTCAGCACACAACCTTTTCCCTCCTCTTTTTGCAGCCCTGGGAAAAATCAATAAGATGCAGTGAGTCAAACTCAGCTTGAAGCCCGTAAGTAATTAGGATTAGCAGGCTGGGAGCCGAGGGAACAGGCTGCCTATGTGCTGGGCGGGGAGGGACCATTTTGTGGGTGTAGGGTACAGCCTCAGCTGATGCAAACAACACGAGCAGCTCTTTAACGGGGTTTTCAGGCAGAACGGCAGTAAGGAATGGGAACGACATCGTTTGCTTAGAAACAAGAACATCTCATGAGGATAATTTGGGGTGCCAAGCCGTGCTAGGAACAGGATGGGGACCCCACAGGTGAATTAATAGTTGAGTTTGATGCCGAGCCCATTCCCAGCCCCTCACTCTGAGCCCGGACTCCTTGAGTACCGCTTATTCCGAGGTCCTCTCCCGGCAGTAAATAACCCACCTCAGTGTTTCGCTATTTACAGTTTAGTTAGTGGCCAAAATCGCAAAGTGGAGTAGAGACCCACACACACACACACAGTCTGCGCAGAGCTACCAGCAAAATAAGAACCAATTCGGTGTGTTTCTGTCCGTGAAGAACAGCTCGGACGCCGAAAAGTGCCCTTTCCTCCGGCTGCAGGAACCCGGCAGAAGACGGGAGCGCTCAAGCCGGGGCCGTGCGGGGGGCGGCAGCCCCGGGACAGCGGCGAGGCGATACCCCGGTCCCCCCCACCTCGAACCCCACCGATCCCCCGAGCTCCGCGGCTGCCCCGGTCCCGCCGCACCCCCGAGCAGCGGCTCCGCCGGCAGCGACCGGAGGGGATGAAGGAGCGATGGAGGGGGGAGAGATGGAGGGCGACGGGGAGAGATGAGGCTGCGGGAAAGTTGCGTTTCACCCACCTAGAAGCATTTTGGATGCGGCTGCGTCGCCTCCGCGCTGCCGGTGCCTCCCGCTCGCCGGGCAGAGCTGCGGGCAGGGCCGGGCGGGCGCAGCCCCGCTCCCGCCGCCCCTCGCCCCGCGTCCGGCCCCGCCTCGGCCCCGCGGGAGCGCGGGGGGAGCAGCTGCCGGAGGTGCCGGGTATCAGCGCGGAGATGGGCGGGGGGACCGAGCGCTCCCCCTCCCCGCACGGCCGCCCCCGCGCCGGGGCTGCCCGAACCCCGCAACTTGGGGCGAGGGGAGGGAACCCTCAGCGGCTCCGCGGCACCCCCGGGGCTCGCCCGGAGTCCTCTCAGGTGATGCTTTGGGGTGACACGTGCCGAAATGTCCTTGTGGGGAGGGGAGGGGAGACTCAGCGGCGGCCACGCACCCCGATCCCCGGGAGAGGCTCGCCGGCAGCAGGGACCGTGTCCCTGCCTGGTGACAGCGGCTGTGGGTCCCTGCTCGATCAGCCCCAGCCCTGAGTGCTGGAAGCACACAGGGTCTGCCCCGACCTTGTCAGCAGCTTGTGGGGTGACACGAGTGGACACGGGCAGCCTGGCCCGGGTGGGGTGCTCATCTCAGCCCCCCGTGACTGGGGTGCTCATCTCATCCCTCCCGTGACTGGGGTGCTCATCTCAGCCCCCCCATGACTCGAGTGCTCATCTCATCCCTCCCATGATTGGGGTGCTCATCTCATCCCTCCCATGATTGGGGTGCTCATCTCAGCCCCCCATGACTGGGGTGCTCATATCAGCCCCCTGTGACTGGGGTTCTCATCGCAGCCCCCCCATGACTGGGGTTCTCATCGCAGCCCCCCCATAATCGGGGTGCCCATTTCAGCCCCCTGTGACTGGGGTTCTCATCACAGCCCCCCCATAATCGGGGTGCTCATCTCAGCCCCCCGTGATCGGGGTTTTCATGAGCCCAGGGCTGCTGCCCTCCCCATCAGTTCCACAGCAAGGACTGTGGCGCTTGGGCTCCTCATGGCAGCACCTTCTCTGTGCTGATTTTTGGCTGCTTCTCAGGAGGCGAGGCTCATGGCTTGCTTACACTGCTGCCCTTTAAACAGGGAAATGAAAAACCTGCTTGTGAAAAGGGGAAACAATCACCTCCCCTGCCTCCCTGAGCAGGAGACAAGAACAAGGAAGGAATGAAATATTTTTCTCCAGTCGAACAATACAAGGAGTTGGGCAGAAACTACTGGGCCACAAGCAGAGTGAAAATGAACCTTTTAAACCATGAGATGCCCGAGTCCCTTCCCATGTGCCACAGCCAAACTAGGCACTTTTGGGGTAAATTACAGAATTTTGGTGCGCTGAAAAGCACTAAAGCCATCAGAGCCCCTCTGGGCACTGCTGCAGGGCCAGGGCACGCTATGGGTCTTTCTCCCAGACTTCGGCCTGGCTCGGCTGGCAGCGGGGCAGCGCTGGCCGAGCCCCGGGCAGGGTGTTGCTGTCAGGGTCGTTAACAGCAGCAGTAAGTTTAGCCGGGGCACTCGCTAATCCGGGATTGACAGCTGGCCCCGCACGCCTGGCCCGGCCTCCCGCAGGCTATTTAAACCCGATATTAATTTGTTTAATGTCATCAGCAGTTTGGCGTTACTGCGAGGAGCGTCGAGCAGAGGGAGCTGGAAATGCAAGGACTGGGAGGAGCGGGGGGCTCCTCCATCCCAGAACGACGGCTGATCTCCTTTCCCTAGGGATAAAGCTATGAGCAAGTTTTGCATCTCCTGACCTCCAGCCCCTCTGGACCGATGTATAACCCTGATTCCCTCTCCGTCCTCCATTTGCCCCTGACCAGCCCCTTCAGTTCTCCCCAGCAATTCCCTCGATCGATCCTCTCCCAGCTGCGGCTCCTGCTGCATTTAGCCCAGCCAGGCCAGCGGGTCCCGGCCGGCATCGCCGCGGCTGAAAGGGCTGGAGCCGGAGCGGCACGGCGGGGTGGGAGGGAGGAACGGGGTGTGGGACGCTGCACTTTGTGGCCGAGCCTTTGAGGCCAGCTGGAGCGGAGGCTAATTGCAGGTGCTGATTACAGCCCCTGCCATTAACGCCTCCGGCCCTCCCAGCCCAGCGCATCACTGGAATTTCCCAGCTCGGCGCTGCGGGTCCGTCCGGTGCATAACTTGCTATATTTGTCCATATTTGCCCATAACTTGCTATATTTGTCCGTGTACCCCAGAGCTGGCATAGGGCAGCAGCACAAACCCTCCCACAGGGTCCAGACCCACATCCCCCTCCCAGTGGTGCTGCCAGCTGCCCCCATCCCAGGGAGCACAACCTCCTCTGTGGGATGAAGCTGCTGCAGCATCCACCCCGGAGTGGCTGAGAAGGGTGCCCAGGGGTAGTGTCAAAAAGTTCCACCATCCTGTGAGAGGCCCTAAAAAAGCCCCAGAGCCAGCACGGGTCACATCCACAGCCCCTCGTGGTCACCACTTTCCAGCTCAGGTTGGTATCCGCGTGTGGGACACTGGTGGCTGAGCACCCCAAGAGCGTGGGGATGGAACCAGAGGGTTTCTTGTGAAACGGCCCCAGGCCCCAGCCTGCAGCTCATCACACCCATCCCGGGAGAGGCAAATCCCAAACACGCACTCAGCCGGGCTTGCTTGGGCAGGCCTGCTCCAATCCTGCCTGTGGCTTAAAGGACGAGGGAGGGCAGAGAGCAGGGGAGGGTGCTCGGGCTCAGCTGTGCCACCAATGTCACCAATTCACAGGGTTCTTTGTGACAACAGACTCCAGGAACCACAACAGAGGGATTACTCTGAACCCGACTGAGGGCACAGTTAAATTCTTTGCCGGCTGAGGGACACCCAGGACTGGCTCTTCCCAGCCTTAGACTCCAGAGGCAGCCTGGCAAATAGAGACCAGAACTGGGCAATGAACACACCAATAAAGGAGGAGACAAAAGCCCAGCCAGAACTGCTCCCCTGCCCAAGCCTGCTGAGCCTTCCAGAGCCTTTCTGGCTGACTTTGTTCACCAAGGATTTAGGGTATAATTTGGGGGTGAAAGACGCCAGATAGGATCAGGACTGATACACCTGGAGGATGGGTATCAGCTTTCTTCTGCTCTGTAACTTGAGCCCCATCAGAAGCAGAAGGCTCCGGCTGAAGCAGCCGCCGGCGGTTCATCCCTGCCGGGCCAGGAAGGCAGGCGCTGACCTTTCCTGCTCCTGAGTTTGCTCAGGATTAAAGTAACATTTTTGAAGGGCTGAATCCTCCTCCCCCGAGGGGCTTCCCACACAAAGAGAATGGGGTTTGTGGCTCGCAGTCCCCCGTGACCCCCCTGATAAACAGAGACTTGCCAAACTGCTGAGTTCACACTGCCCACCCAGATCCTTTTTTTTTTTTATTAATCTCCATTTTTTAAATGAATCCTTCCGGCAGATTTCTGCCTTTATGCAGAGCAAACCTAGGAGCTTTGTGTCAGCAGAGGGGTCTGGCGACCCTGGGGGACACAAACCCCCAGCTCTGACCCCCAGGGATGAGCCAAGGTGGGCAGGGCTTTGGTGGTGGAGCGATGGGCTGTGCCTCCCACCTTCATCATCTTTCCCAGGGAGATGGCTAATTACAAAGGCATCCAGGACACGTCTGTGAATAGGGTGGAGAAACTGGATGACCTAGAAATATTTAATTATCAAGAAAAGGGGTGGAAATTACACCTGGAAATAGTTTCAGAGAGAGAGAGAGTGTAAGATTTTCCATCTAACTGAGGAGGGCCCTCCTGGAAGGCACAGGGCAGAGGGTTCCACCTCGCCACCACACTTTGGTTCCCCCCCAGCCCAGGGCAGATTTCCTGGGGGGCGATGGGGCCCATATGGAGTTTGGCATAGAACTAACTACCCAAAATCTTCTGGATGCTTGATTAGCCGGGGCTGATGCTGCCTCTGGTCTTGCCCATCAGGTTCCTGCTTAGCTTGGGCCCCTCAGGAGCTGCTGGTGCTCAGGGAGCTCATCTGGGCAAGCACTCTGGTGCCACAGCTCAGAGCACACTGAGACACTCTGGCTGGCACAGCAACAGCCAGAGAAATAAAACCGTTCCTTGTAAATCTGTGGCTGCAGAAACTACCAGAGGTGAGCTGGAGCAGTGTTGTGGGCAAGCTGTCCAACAACAGTGATAACTCAGGGGCGTGAAAAAGGAAGGGAACTGAGTCTGAGGTGAGCAGGCAGTGCCTGCAGGCAGAGGCAGCCCTGCTCCAACCGCTCCAGCCACTCCAACAGCTCTGACAATTCCAATAGATCCAACTCACACGCTCCAAAAGCAGAGCTGGGGGCAGCCCAGGGAGGCTGCAGGGAAAGGCCACAGTCCTTGTGCTGGAAGGACACACGGCTGTGAACAGCAGTCCCTCACAGGCAGCTCATCCAGAGCTCTGCACCACTCTGCTCCCAGCGTCACCAGCTCTCCCAGCAGCACCAGGACCAGAGAGCAGGGCCCTGGATCCCCCTGGATCCCCAGTCCCAGGCTGTGGACGTGGCCCCAAAAGCCAGAATCCCATTTTCTCCCTCTGCACACCCGCACTGACGCCACGGGGTTACGGAAAGGAGAGCTCACTCTGGGGAAGAGGCAGGAGCATGACGAGGGGAGATCATCTCTTCAGAGAGAATTTTATATTGCTTACGACTTACTGTCTGGGAACATAAAACAGTTTAAGCAGCCGACCCTAAATCACAGTGACAGCTCCACACTACCCACAACCCCCTGCTTGCCCTCCCCTCCCCATCCTGCTGGCTCCAAACTCGCTCCTCCCGTGTCCCCGGGCCAGCAGCACACGCGTGTGCCCACACAAACACACACACACACACAGAGGGCACGGAGAGGAGCCCGAGGCTGGATGCCGGGGGCAGGATGAGCTGCGTTTCCATCACCGAGACGCGGACAAGTCCCTTCACCCCTGCGCAGTCCCGGTGCTCGCACGCACAGCCGGGCACGACCTGCTCCATGCAGCGCCTCTAATCCCCGCTGACAGCCTGGCGAGAGCGGGGAGCTGCGGGATGCAGCTGCGGGACGCCGCAGGATGCTCTCGTTTCTCCCCCATGCCAGAGCAGGACAGTGGCTGCGTCCTCCCCAGAACAGCAGAGCCCCCCGGGAGTGCCGAGATCCCCCCTGGGGGTGTTTAAGATATGGCTCCTTGTATCTGTGATCAGCTAATAAATCATTTAATCGCAAAGACAAGATACCGTTGTGAAAATATACAGCAGCCCAGCAGCCCCCAAGTGCCCGGGGGCACAGCCAAGCCCTCCAAAGGGATGTGTTTGGATCAGCACCTGGCGTGGCCACAAGAGCCAGGAGCCTGACCCTGGAGCATCCCCAACAGCAGGCACCCTTCCTAGGAGACATCCCTCCATGCCAGGGACCTCACCCCCTGCTCAGAGCTGCTGATGGAGCTCTGGAAAAGGCTCCCTCAGGCTCAGAGATCCCTCAGGATGGGGACCAGCGGGTGTTGACGAGTCGGGACACGCTCACAGTTCAGCTGCTGCTTGGACCATTTTTTTCCCCTGCTTAAAATAAATGCCAGGTTTCCTCTTCCAAATCTGCTGAGCTGATGCTGCATGGGAAATTGTGAAATACTCCATGGCTACGTGTTCCTCGTTGTTCTTAATCCACTTCTAATTAGTGTCACGTGTGTGGCAGCCCTGAGCTGAGTGGCCGTGGAACACTTACTGAGGCAACTTGACAGCAAACCCACTGGAAGAAAGTGACAGCTAAATCCACGATGAAAGAGGAATGGCTCACAACTGCAGGGCTTAAAAATAACACCAGGCAACTTCCTACTGATTTTTTTTGGGGGGAAAAATCTCCACTATGCCAGCAGCGCAGCACAGCCACTGCCAGCGCCACATCAGTGGCACCCTGACACTCCCATGGCCCAGGCAGCCCCCACCAGCCCACACAAAGATGATATTTGATTTATATTATCTGACACTGATATATTTTGGCTCGGTCTCTATATTTCTTAAGCTGGAGCATCCACCTGAGCACCCCAGCCCCTGCCATGGGAGGCTCCCACCTCCTTGGTGCCCCAGCAGCACAAGGAGAGCCCTGCCAGCTTCTCTGTGTCATTTTATGGCCAAGAGTTTAAATTTAAAGGATCTTTTTAGAATAAATGTGGCGTGGAAAAATATCCCTGAAGCTCTGACCAGAACTGGGGTGCAGAGCCAGAGGTCAGAGTCCTGGAGGGGAAGGCTCCACACCACAAAAACCTTCCAGTCAAAGCTGACCACTAATCAATTCATTTTCTATTTGAAGTTACCGACTCAATAAAATCAGAGATTAATTATGGTGCAGTTATTAATCCACAGAAAGCTGGATAGCTGGGCTTTTCAGAGGGACAGCAAGCTAATGGGGTATTTTCTGAGGCTTTAGAAAGGGAGCAGTTTGCTCTGGATTCATGGGCCGGCACGAAGTTGATGTGCAGGGTCTGGGCTCACGTGCAGCCTCTCACATGGCACCCACAGGTCCCTTCCCCCACAGAAACTGGGGGGTTTTTTTGGTAAAAAAAGAGCATTGAGTGAAACAGGGCTTTTCTGCCAGTTGCCAGTGGCAGGGGTAAATCCCTCCCCTCCTCAGCCCTCCCAGCTCTGTCCCCAGGAGCCCTGAGGGACATCCCTGCACCCCATCCCTGGGGTGAAGCCTGGGAGTGAGCAGAGGGAAGGAAAACGTACAATTACCCAATTCAGCTTCTTCAAATTATTCCTGATCCCAGCCAGCATCTTTAAGACATGGAAAAGCCATTCTATTTCTCCCACTGAGGTTCCAGGTTATTCAAATCTGATCTGAAAAGCTATTTTTGCTCATCTTTGCTCACAGCTGAAGGGAGCAGCCGAGGCCAATGGAGCAGGAGGACTCCGTCTGTTTGTCCTTCATGAATTCACAGAAGCTTAAAATCTAAACCCTGGTGCTGCTTGGGCACGAGGTATTGATCAGCACCTGGCAGACGCAGGGATTGTCCCAGCCAAAGGTTAAATCCCCTTTATGGATCTGCCACTGGGAAGTTTGGGAGAGCCTGATGTGCTGCCAGTGGCCTGGTGATGGATGCTGTGAAGAGGCCCCCATGCCAGCCAGATATTGGCCTGTCCCTGCCAAATTTGTCCCAAAAGTCCCAAAAGCAGGAGAGCAGCAAATTCCTGCAGGAGGAAGCAAGAAAGAACATTTCCTCTGGCGTTGCTGCAGCAGGTCCTGGCAGCACCAAGGCTGGGCACGGCTGGGAGCTCCATCAAAGGCAGATGTGAGAATGCCCCAGCTCCAACCTAGCAGTGACATGACTGCTGCTCCCCGATTAGTCCCAATTAGACCCTAATCCCACATGTTTGCAAACTATTTAAATCAATACGGCGGGATTATTGCAGGCAAAGCCCAGCTGAGCACGGCTGAAAGGGACTGGCACCCGTTTGCTGGGTAATGAGCAGCTGAAAGGCTGCCACAGCAGACAGCAGTGGGGGAAGGAGGAGGGAACGCAGCTGAGGACGAGGTGCCAGAGCACACAGAGCAGGGTCATGGAAAGGGAACATGGCCCAGGATCCCGAAGCAGCAGCATGGAGCGGGATCACACCCCCACCAGTGTCAGACCCACCAGCTCCCCTCCCTGTGCTGCACCCCACCCCAGGTGCTGCTCTGGGTGGTTTCCAGGAGCTGTTCCTCAGCAGGGCTCTCCCAGACCAGCCAAGAGCACAACCGTGGGCTCCTTGGTCAGTGCAACAGGCGACAGCCCAGCCTCAGTGCCTCAGGCACTGCCACCCAGCTCTGCAGGAGCCATTCAGGGGGAGTGGGCTCCCTGCCAGCTGCCAAAATCAGGGAGCTGGGACCCCCCCGTGAAACCCAGGATAATGCCACCAGCAGCTGCCAGCCCCCTGTGACACCCAGAGCAGCCCAGGCTCCCCTGGGGTCCCCATGTCCCCTGCCAGGGGCCCTGCTCTCTGCTGCAGGCCCAGCGATGCTGAAGCTGTCACAGCGATTTCTCTGCTCATCTCAAACCTCCCTGCTCCCAAACACGCATGGACAGACATCTCAGTGGATAATTGGGAAAACCAGGACCTTTCCCTTTGCAAGGAGCTGCTGTTGCAGGGCTGTGATGCCAAGGGGGGGGACAGCCCCAGCGTGAGGCGGGGTGACAGCCCTGGGCAGGCGGGGAGAGGGTCAGGGTACATAATGCCACGGGATATTGGAGAGGAGGAAGAGCTTGTGACACAAATCAGCCCCAGGGCACTGCTGCCTCCGGGGCTACGGCCCGGCCTTGGCATTTGGGTTGGGGGAGCAACTCAGCAGCCTCCAAAGCCAAGAAAAGTGGTTGGAGTTGGGCTCGGGGCTTGTGTGAAGCCTCCTGGGCACAGGAGATGCCTGAACAGCGCGTCCTTCCCACGGACCCTGGCCAAAGGGGTACGAGCTGGTGTCAGCTCCGATTTGCCAGGGAATCCAGAGCCTGGTGCTCCAAAGGAGAGTGCTTCCCACTGCCTTTCAGGGAGATGGGGGCTGGCAGAGCCCAGAGACAACGCTCTGGCAGCAGCGTGCACATGCTGTTCTTTACATCCCATGACTTTTTTGAGACACTGGAAAGGACTTTTGGGGAGGGCAATGGATCAGGTTTAGAGGACACAGACTAAAGCTACGCCAGGGAAGGTATAGGGTAGATATTAGGAGAAAAAATTTCACTGAAAGAATAATAAAGTACTGGAATTGTCTTCCCAGGGAGGTGGCAGAATCAGCATCTCTGGATGTGTTTAAAAAAAGACTGGACATGGCACTTGGTGCTGTGGTCTAGTTGAGGTGTTAGGGCATGGGTTGGACTCGATGGTCTTAGAGGTCTCTTCCAACCTCATTATTCTGTGATTCTGTGATTCTGTAAGTTTTGGAATGCTCCAGCTCAGCCTGTCCTGCCATGGGAGCCCCAGAGATGATCCAGGATGAGGGCAAGCAGCAGCCCCCTGTCCATGCCCATTTTGGGGTGGCTCAGCTCTTCCTGCTCATTCAGCACCAGACTGTGGTTTGGTTCCCGAGGACTCTGAGAGCAAACTGAGATCTCTTGGGCTCCCTGGGAAATCACAGGCAGTAATTAAATCACTCGTGACCCAGTTGGATTAGAGCTGGCATCTGCGGCACGAAAGCGTCTTTCATCTGTGACCACCCTGCATCTAATCACCACCTTCACCAGGATTCCACACAGGACAACAAGGATCCGGGATTTGTCTTACAAAACGAAAAGTCTAACGAGCAGTAATTTGTTTTTAAGTTGGGGGCTTTCTGGTGCAGAGCTAATGAATGGTAATGACGCTGATTAGCATGTTTGCCAGCGCCGCTGCTCTGCAGCCCTGCTGCACGAGACGCCAGCGATCACAGCCTGTGCAGCACGAACACATCCCAGGAGCCAGAGGGGAGCAGGGAGACTGAGCGGTGGCTGGGAAGCTGCCTTTGATGTAGCTGTAGATGTCAGCATGAGACAGAGATTCCAGCCCAGAGGAACATCCCATCTTTCTAACTCAATTACTTCATTTAATCCACCGTCTTTAACCTCCCCCAGTGCTGCCACGCCACTGGAGACCCGTGGTAGCCATTCCTGTCTCTAGGCTGTACCAGCCTGAGCCCAGCTGCCCAAGAAGGGGTGCCTGCTCCCAGAAGGGGTGCCTGCTCAAGAAGGGGTGCCTGCTCCCAGAAGGGGTGCCTGCTCAAGAAGGGGTGCCTGCTCCCAGAAGGGGTGCCTGCTCCCAGGACCGCGGGCAGATGCATTTTCTCAGCACCCAAAGGTGCAGGTCTGGCCGGGGAAGGGCTCCTAGAGGAGTGTGAGGAGGCAGGGCAGGGCTTCCCCAGCGCCCCATCACCCTGCCAGCCCAGCCAGGAGCTTGTCCTGCACTTGTCCTCTAGACAGGGCTGGTCCCCTTTGTGTTTTGGCATCAAGCACCCCCAGTGCCAGTGGGGACACAGGAGTCACATCAGTCAGTTCCAGCCGCCTCAGGAGGCTGGGAAAGGCTCACAGTGACAACGCTGGGAGTGACATTTTGAACCAAAAGTGCAGGGAAAGGTCAGCTCCGGCGGGAACGGGAGGGACAGGGAGGCACAGGGAGCAGCTGCTGCCTGCAGTTTCTCCACACAAGCAGATCAGAGCCCTGCACACACAGGAATGGCAGAGCAGAGTGTGGGGCTGACAGCACGGGGCCCCAGGCGTGCCCCACTGGCACAGGTCAGGGACGGTGCAGAAGCACAAAGAGCAGGCTGGCATGCCCCAAGATTCTTTGGCTCAGTAGGAAACGCATCCCTGGACAGCCTCCCATCAGGCCACGACCAGACTGAGGGAAGAAGCTGGAAGCTGCAGGCTGGAATTTATGAGGCCTATCCCCATTAAAATAGCCGGCGATATTTCCATCTGTCAGTAATGTTGATGAAGGGACCTGCTCCTCTGCATATCCCAGGCCTAACCCAAACAAAACCAGCACCAGTCAGGGCAGGATTTGGCACCCAGATGACTATTGCCATGCTAGGAATTTATGGCTCCAGCCTGCCCAGTCTCGAGTAAGAGCAGCAGCAGGGGACCATACAATCTTTTAGGTCCCTTCCATCCCAAGGCATTCTGTGATTCTGTGCAACTCCCCGGGCTTGCTGCTAATGACAATCCCTCACAGCCAAAGGCTCAGGCAGAGCAGGTCAGCCATGGTGACAGGGTGACATTTCTGGGCACGTTTCCCTGCTTTTGTGCATAAAATCTGCAGCAGCCAGCTGGGCCCGGCCAGGTGAATGCTGGCAGATGGCACAGAGGGCAAGTGAGTCCTTGCCCTTGCACAAGCTCCTGCTCAGCAGCATGGCACCTGCACGTGGCAGCATCCCTGTGCAGCCAACAGGTGAGGGGCCTCAGCACCAGCATCCGAGCAGCATTTTGGATCAAACTCAGCACAGATACAGGAGAAGTGAACAGCAGGAGCCCGGAGGGACACGGTCAGGCTGGCACCTGCAAAGCAGCACCCATTAGCCCAACACCTGACAGCCTTGGGCACGCAGGTCCCCCTGCACAAACCATCTACAGAACTCAAGGAGACACCCACAAAGACAGAGCAGCAACAGCCACGCTTGCACGCGGACAGACTCACATGTGTCCATCCCTCTGCCTCTGCAGCGTGGCCTCTTGAGCCCCAAAACCACCTGAGGACTGAAAGCCCTGCACTTCCAGCGAGTGACAGACGCCAAGGACAAAATCAAGCACCTCCAAACTTTCCACGAGCCCAACAGAGCAGCTGTGCCAGAGCAAGGGCAGCCTTTGGGCAACCTTGACCTGCTGGGTGGGCTCCTACCTTGGGCTGCTGGCATCTTCCCCTTGTTTAGCTGCTTGAGGCGCTTCTGGTGGGACTTGCCGTTGTAGTGGATCTGCGCCTGGGCAGCTGAGTTGAGCTGGATATTGCAGACCTCGCAAAGTGTGAACGACTGCTGCTTCTTCTCCCGCTTCATGCGCTGCTCGGGCTGGCTGGGGGGGCTGCTGGCCTCCTCCAGCAGCTGCACTGCGCTCTCGGGGCTGTGGGATGGGCTCAGGGGTCGCTTCATGCCTGCGGGAGGAAGGACAGACCCACTGTGAGGACAGAGGGACAGGAACGGCCGCCAGGTGAGGCAGAGAGGCCAACACAGGTCCCACGCCTGTGGTTGTGTGAATCTGGGGGGATTCCTGAGCAAGTGCAACAGCGCTGGGGCAAGAAGACATGAGCAGCAGCATTCCCTGGAGTGCTGGAGTAGAGAATAACCCATTTCTTCCAAGTTTCAAGCTCTAGACGACACTCCTTGTGTCAGGTCGAGTCTCTGTTCACTCGTGGGCAGCACTGGGGGTTGGCCCAAGGCAGAGTTGGGATGGGACCAGCTCTCTGCGGGCAAGAGATTCAGCTGGCAGGACTCGTGTGCACTGAGGGTGTCCCAGAGCCCGTCCCCACCACCGAGGAGAACGACTGGCACTGGCACTGGCATCACCAGCAGGGTGAACATGGGGCTCTGTGGGACCGACTTGCATCAGGAGCTGGAGCCCCAGACCCACACAGGGACTGGGGGAGAGAGAGCTGCTCATGGAGGGCCTGGGGTCAGCTGGGGACAGCCCTCCGGCAGCCTTTGCCTTGCAGGGACACCGTTCCTGCCGCCCGAGCCCGAGCCGGGGGCCGCTGGGCCATCCAGAGCAGCCTCGGAGGCGCGAAGGTCACCCGAGCCCTGTGATCCAGTTACCGCCGCGGAGCTGGCAGCTGCGGCTTACAAATACCCGCAGGCACGGCAAGGGGCCAAGCCAGGGGCCGGGGCGTCTGTGGGTGGCCGGGCAGGACCCAAGGGTGCCCCGCAGGGATGTCCCCGGCACCCTCGGCAGCGCTGCGCGGAGCCCGTGCGGGACTCGGTCAGGGCAGCAGGGACCGCCCCGGGCTCGGGCTGTCCGAACCCCGCTGGTCCTACCCGCGATCCAGCATCCCACAGGCTCCGAGGGCTCGTTCCCCGGGCCCACCGGGGGCTCGGGGCGGGCTCGGTTCGCTGCAGCCCCGGCCGCAGCCCCGCGGTGGCGCCGCCGCTCCGCTCCCGTGGGAGCCGCCACCGGGGAGCGGGGGACGGCGGGGACGGCGGGACAGAAGGCAGTGCCACCGCCACTCACCCACCCACCGGGTGAGCCCCCCTCTGCTCAGCGGGTCTCGGTGCCATCCTGCGCCTTCCTGCGGCCCGGAGGCGGCCGCGAGTGTCGCCGTCAATGGTCCCGCTCAGCCCGAAGGAGCGGGAGCTGTTCCCACAGCTGCTCTCGGAGCCGGAGGCCTTTCCCAGGATAACCATTAACAGAGCAACCGGAAAGCAGATCTGGGAGACGATCAGCAGCGGGAATGTGAGACGGGGCCGCAGGGACGCCGCGGGACACGCGGCACGCTGGTGGGGACACGCCAGCCCAGGCAGGTCGCCGGGTGCCCTTGGCATCCTCCCCCTCCCCGGGTATTTTTAATGCAATTACATCCCAGGACGCAGAGCTAAAATTGGAACATTATGTGGACAAAGTATCCCCAAAGTCTCCCTCGTCTTTAAAACGGGCGCTGCTGTTGCTCTGATTAGGCAGCAGCTCCTGTCCCGGCTCCCGGGGCAGCGTTTGAAGGTCTGTCCTAATTGCACACACACTTGTTGTCTCATTCACTTAATTTCTTCCGTGCCTGTTCTGCTTCTCAGGTGTCAGGGCCACAAATGGGTGGCTGGCGGCTGGGACAGGCCACGGGGACAGGTGGTGGCACGTGTGCAGGCTGGCAGTGCCCTGACTGATGCCTGCTTTGGGGCAGATTCCACCTTTTCGGCAAAGCATGGAGGAACTTCTGGCTGAGGGGTGGGGGGCCCTGACCTTTCACAGGAGGGAAAGTAAGGCAAGGTGAAGGTTGAGTGACACCCCCAGGGTGGCTCCGAGCCACACCCAGCTCAGAACACAGGGTCACCACATCCCAGCTCCAGCAGCCATCTCACCCCAGGACCCATGAGGTTTTGTCTCCTCTGTGCAGGGGGATCACAAGCAGTTGCAGATTTTTGGGGTAGTCTTCCCAAGGGTTCTCCTGGATGGGGCAGCTCAGCTGCCGCCCAGCCACGGCTGCCCAGATCTGACCTTGCTGAGCAGCACCAATGGCACCTCCCAGGACCCCATGACACCCTGCCCCCTGCGCTTCTTGCTGCCCTTCCCTCACAGCCAAGGCCTCACCGGGGATGGATGTCTCTTTGGCTGCTGATCTTTGGAAGGAGACCCATGCTGGGCCATCCTTCATCAGCTCCTGAATGCAAAGCAAACTCCAGAAACCACGACTTCCAGAAACCACGACTTCCAGAAACCACGACTTCCAGCACAGGCTGCAGTCACTGCAAGTGGCTCCATGCCCACACACTGTGCTGAAGCAGCATCCTACAGCACCCCACAGCACCCCACAGCACCCCACAGCATCCCACAGCACCCGACAGCATCCCATAGCACCCCACAGCACCCCACAGCATCCAATCAGCACCCCACAGCACCCCACAGCATCCCCCAGAATCCCACAGCATCTCACAGCACCCCACAGGATCCCATAGCACCCCACAGCATCCTACAGGATCCCACAGAATCCCACAGCACCCACAGCACCCACAGCACCCCACAGGATCCCATAGCACCCCACAGCATCTCACAGCACCCCACAGCATCCCACAGCTTTCTACAGTGCCCCACAGCACCCCACAGCATCCCACAGCATCCCACAGCACCCCACAGGATCCCACAGCATCCCAGAAAAGCCTCTGGCTGGGCACGAGATACATCAGCAGGGCAGTGGGGTTCTGGCCAAGCTGCAAAATCCTGATGAGGGAGCAGGTTTGGTGCAGGTCAGCTCCTTTCCCATCATTCCCATTATTTAGACACCATTTCCTGTATTCTGAATAAGCTGGGGGCAGACCCCTAAAGGGCACCGTGGGCACAGGGAGTGCTTTATCCCAGCCTGGACAGAGCTTCCCGTGCACATGCAGCCTGAACATCTGTGCAGGGATGGTCTCTCAGTGTCCTACCCCAGCAGGGACCCTCGTGCTCCCTCCTGCCATCAGCACCAGCTTGTGTCCCATGGGATTTTTATTTGGAATGAACTCAAGAGAGCCAGCACACATGACCAGAAGCTCCCTCCAAGTCAAACTGCCTTTGCCACAGAGCTGAGGGGACCTGACAGGAGCTGTTAGGGAGATCTCTCCATTCAGCAATATGGGAAAACATCACCCGAACAGAAAGTGCATGAACTCGGTAAGACAGCAAGAAACCTGAGGGCAGAAGAGTCTTATTTGAGCTCATTAAGTTACATTCTGCTGAATTCACCTTCCTTGTCTCCCACTGAGTACACACAACAGTAAATAAAAGCAACAGACGTAAAAGAAAGTGTTGGCATGAAAGCGGCCACCAAGAGGTGTCACAAAATTCCCCCAAACCCCCTGAGTGAGGACCAGTTTCATGGCCCCTGTCCCCACCTGCAAGGACCCTCAGGAAAGCCAGAGCTGCCACACCACCTCAAGCCCAACTCAAACCACTGCATCCCATCACCTCAGGGCTTGCACCTTTGGCAGCTCTGTGATCCTGCCACTGCCCCTGGCTGTGCCCCCCTCCAGAGGCACCAGGGACCCCCGGACCCCCTGGAGCAGCAGCCCCACCATCCTCACAGACCCCTCACCGCCGGCACCGGCAATTTCCAGCCCTCCCACCATTTGGGCTCAGGATGCTGCCTCTTCAGGGCGGCACCCGGTGCCCCAGCCTGGCACAGGAGGCTCCTACCTGCTGCCGGTGGAGAGCCCTGCCCTTGGCAGCGCCGAGCCCGGCCGGCTCCTGCCCTTGTGCCACCGCCCCCGGGGCACCGCGGCCGCCCCTGTGCCTGGAGAGCTGCAGGCGCCCGTCTCGTGTTTCACGGAGCGCTTCAAATGCGGTTCGATCGCCACTAAATCAGCCCTCATCAGCAGGCTCCGGACCAGAGCCCGGCACGTCCGAGTCGGTGCCCGCGGCTCAGCAGGGTCCCAAAGAGCCCCGGGCGTCACGCGGGGCAGAGGGGTGGCATGCCAGCTGGCAGCGGTGGCACTGGAGGAGCCACCTTGAGCCAAGAGCAGGCGGATGCACCTGGCAGCAGCTCTCAGTGACAGGGGAGATGGGGCAACGGGGCAGCTTCTGGGCTGCATCGATAGTCGGGCCCAGAGAATTCCCTGTGGAGCGCCATAAAGAGGCACCGGATGCTGGTGGAGGGATGGGAAGGGCACAGGGGGCTCTGCCCTGGGCATGGCGGTGGCCCAGGGGACCTGCTGTAGCATCAGGAGATGCTTCAGCGTGCTGGCCTGAGGGCTGAGCAGATCTAGGCAGACTGCAGGTTTTGGAGGGCCTGGCCACGGCTGCAGCACTTCCAGCATTTCATAACATTGCATCAAACCAGCTGCCCCCAAACCCCGACATATGCTCCGCTAATGCCACGGCGAGGCACAGTTTAGGATCAGTCCATAAACCATGCGTTGTCACAGCGAGGATTAGTGTGAGCTGCCTCTCCTCAAGGGCTCTGGACTGCAGGCTGGCTGCTGGCACGGGGACCAGGGCACACGCAGGGCTCAGACCACCCACGACCCCCAGATGCCCCGTTCTTACCCTCAGATGCTCTCAGGGCTCCCCTCAGCCCCGTGCCCGCAGGCTGAAGGGCAGTGGGACACCTTGCAGCCTCCCGGGAGGGCAGGGAGCATCCCACGGTGCCACTGCGCCTGTCCTCTCCTTTGCACATCAAGATCATTAACACCGCATTCAGGGCTGCCTGTCCCCTGAATCAGCAGATCCCAGCCCCGCTCCCGGGCAGCGAGGACAGCTGAAACCCAGCTGAAGGAGACACCACGGAGGGAGCAATGCAGGGAACGTGCCTGTCCTCTCTAGGAAGCAAAACCTGGGCAGTGCCACACGCTCTCAATCCAGCAGGGACAACAGCAGAGCAAACAGAGGCAGGGAGTGAGGCATTCCATGCCAGGGCTCGGCTGAAGGTGTGAGCACAGCGCAGGGAGCAGAGGGAGAGGAAGGACTGAGGCTCCATGATTCACCCCCCCACACTGGCCGTGCACCCCCAGGCTCTCTGCTGGATCAGGAGGACCTGATGGGATCACAGAATCCTTCGGGATTCTCGTGGTCAGCACAAAGGCGAGGGCAGAGCCAGGTCTCCCGCAGCCACTGTGTTCTCTTGGGAAATAAAACGGAGAACCAGGTGGTGCCCAGGGAGACTCTGAGCCCTGGCAGCACCTCGTGCTCCCCTCGCTGTTTGCTGGAGCTGCCACGGGGAAATTCCCAGAAAAGACGATTTTCCACAAGCGCAGGATCCAGAATGAGATCCAGGCCAGCTCCTGGGGACCTCCACCCAGCAGGGTCACCAGCAGTGCCACTGGAGGCACAACGCCACAAGCACGGGCACAAACACCACGGGTGGCACTGCCAATCCCCTTCCCCATCCACGCGTTCCCATGGCAAAGGTGAGGACCCACCAGAAGCACTTACAGTGATGAGCAGGGCTCCAGCAGGCCCCCCAGCAGAGGTGGGCACGGTCTTCCCTCCCAGCTCCCCTCACTCCCGCATCTGGGTCAGGAGTTTTCAGGGCAGAAATTGGCTTTTAAGTGAGTTTGTGGAGAGCTGCTGGCTAACAGGAGACCTCCAGCTTAAGCTGGAGCTCTCAAAGGCTCCTCTATTACAACGCAAATTAAATATTTGATAGTGCTAAGCAAGTGACATTTGCAGTCCGGTCACGCCAGGGGTATCAGATAGAGACATTTGCAATGGGATCTGTTTAAATCCATGTAGTGCTTTGGGTCTGTCCATCAAAACAAGCCCAGAGCTTTATTAAAATCAATGTTATCAAACACCCTGCTGGGGGAGGCTCTGGAGCCCCCGTGGTGGGGCTGGGGGGCAGCTGAGCCCTGCTGAGCCGCGAGGCTGCAGTACAGTGCAGCTTTGGAAGAGATTTTTCTTTAAAATTGAAGAGTAGCAAGAGACTTATCCCTACCTGCAGCTGTGGGAGGGAGATTTGCTGCAGCAGAAAAAAGGAAAAGCATTGACCCAGCCCCGTGTGGAACCTGTTTTCAATCAGATCTCTTATACATGAGAGATTTCTGATACCCGACACCAGATCAGACATGCTCCCATCCCAGATCCATCAGACACACGTTCCAGAAACTGCCGTGAAGTTGCTCAGTGTGACAAATGACTGACTCCCTTCCCCACCTCAGCAGGGCTGCATGGAAACACTCTCTGTCCAAGTGCAACAACACTACTTCCATCACCTTCCTTAAAAAAGGGCTTGGGAACACAAAGGCTGAAAAGGACTTTCTGCATCTGTCACAGGAGATGTGACAAAGTGACACAGCGTCCAGGCCACTTGTTGACAGTGAACGCCCTTCACGGACACACTGGGGGCGGATTTCCTTACCAGCACATGGCTCGGGCCCATCAGCTGTGGTGGGAGGGGAGGCTCCTGAGCACCAGGACTGCTCTGGCTCTGCCCTTGGGGACCCCCCAGGGGTCCAGGGACAGCCAGACACCCCGAGGTGGCTGAGGGGCCACCCCAGTGCCAGCCCCACCTGCCCCAGTTCCGTGGCACTCGGCACGGTGCTGAAGCTCCCAAACCTCCCAGCTGCTGGGAAAAGTTTGCCAAAGCATCTCGAGCTGCGAGGCAGATGACAAGTAAAAAGAACCCCGAATTTATTGTTTTCCCAGAATTTAGAGTGGGAGGAAGGAAAATGGGACGACCCATGATTTTTTAATGCCTGCAGTTGGCAGCTCCATATTTAATGTGACAGCATCCCTTTAAGAAAAATATGTTCATACACAAGAAAGAAAATAAATTGGCAAAGCAATTTGCTTTCAAGCTAGGCTGACAATTCCCCGCTCCAACGTTTTGCTGCAGCTTTGGGTGAGCCGCAGAGGCCGGCACTCCATGCTGGGCAGGGATCATCTCAGAGGTTAAGGATGCTTCACTGGGTGACAAGCCCATCTGGGAGCAGTCATTTATCCCAGAGATGGTGAAAAGAAGGAGTGGAAGGAATAATTCATTGTGTGTGAGGTGACAAGGAGACTGTGCTGTCATGTTAGCACACTGACAACTCCCCGACACAAACAGAGATGCTTGTTACAGAGCCTGAACCCACACGATCAAAGGGGCTTCTGCATTTGGGGTTGGAAGGGAGGGAAAAAAAGACAGGAAGAAAGGAAAAGAAGAGCTAAATCAAAGCCTTGTTACCATTTCTTATGAAAGAAACTTGTGAGAAATGCTCTTTGCAGAGCAATTAGTCGCCAGGATCTGAGGCAAGAGCCCAGCAGGACCCACTGCTGCTGCCCTGGGGCTGGGGAGGAGCACCCTGGGGTGGCTGCTCGGAGGGGACAGCAGGAGGGACCTGTCTGATAGGGGACAGCACGATGGCACCAGAGCCATCGTTAAGACAGGCATCAGAAACCAGGTGAAAACCTTCCCTCACTCCTGCATTCCCCTCAGCTGAGGGTTGGGGGTGCCCAGAATGACGCTGCACGCCCAGCACCTGAGGTCCCTGCTGACAGTCAAGCCCCTAAAGCCTTGAGCTTGGTGATGGTGCTGCCACACCCAGAGGTGGCACAAAACCCCTGAGCCGCCCGAGGTGGTGCTGGGGGATCCCCAAGAGTGATGGGGGTGCAAGGGTCCTGTCCAGAACCGCGCTGCAGGAGCATTGGCCTTCAGCCTCAGTTCACACCTTGAATCCCTGACTTGTCTGTGAGCAGCGGGATGCCAGAGCTGACAGGCAGGGAAATGAAATGGGACAGATGATAATGAATTGCCCGCATCCCTCAGTGTCTCCGGGATGTGGAGTAATGAAGTTATACACTGCTCACTGGCTGGAGGACAGAAGAAGAGTTTCAGAGCTGGGGTTTAATCAGTTCAGTGACAAGCATGGCCTGGATCCGTTCCCTGCTCTCGCCACGGTTTGGTTTCTCCACTCCTCTCCCAGCTCCTGGCTCCTGCCAGCCCCAGGACTCACTGCCCTGCTCGTGCAGCACTGGCATGGAGCTGCAGGAGCCCAGCTGCTGCAGTGTGACAATCCTGTGCCGTGCTGGAGGTCACCGGTGTCAGGAGAGAAGCACGTGTGTCCAATTAGACTGGGAAACCTCTGCTCCCAGAAGGGCAGGGGGCAGCGAGCCTTGGCTGGCGCTGCAGGTGGCAGCTGGAGTATTTATTTGTGCAGCACCACCAGCGTTAGTTAACGAGCTCGGGTGGGCCAGCGTTCCCGTTGGAAAGGAATTCCAAAATGACTATGAAATTCCAATGACGTGAATTCCAATTCCAAATGGAATTCCAAAACGGACTCATGAGAAGTTACTTATCTCCCTGCCAGGAGACAGCCCTGCTGCCGCTCCCACCCTGAGCTCCCCCTGCCCCCTCTTTGCTCACACGCGTGACACTGCCACTGCTGTCACCACGCTGCCACCAGAGGGTCCCTGGCGCAGACAGAGCTGGGCTGGGCACGGCTCACAGGCTGCGGGGATAACCAGCGAGCCACGGCTGGGGCAGAGGCTGCTCCTTCCTCCGGGCATTCCCAGGGTGAGGCCCGGGAGCTGCTGCTGCTCCTCCAGCTGCGCTCCGAGCTGCCCGCCAGCGAATTCCAGACCCTGGGAAACGCGGTGGCGAGGCCCAGGGCACAGGGGCCGCTGACAACTCCGTCTGCAGCCCGTCCGTGCCAAGGGTCCGAGCGCGTCCCTGCGGGGGCATGGCGCCAGCTCGCAGCCAGGATGGGACAGGCGGCCAAGGCACGGCCCTGCGAGCTGCACCGGGGCCGGGAGCCCCAGGGGAAGCCCCGCGGTCGCCGGCCCATTGCCGGGGCTCCCGGCTCCCCGGGGCGTGCGGGGGACAGCGGCGAGAGGCTCAGCGCCGCCGGAGCCGGCGAGAGGCGGAGGCGTTGCTGTTATGAAAACATGCGAGGGCTGTGTCTGAAAACATTGCGAGGAGCCAGCTCCATAAATAGGCCCTTTATGGCTCTTCCCTGCGCTGAGACAGGCTCTTTCACACACGCTGGGCTCCGGCACGGCGGGTTAGAGCCCGGGGCAGGGTGGGGGACACTGAGGCACAGAGCCCCACCACCCCTGAGCAGCGGGTGCCACCCCTGGAAAAGCGGCCCGTGTGCCTCGGTGTGCCCGTGGGAGGACAGAGGGCAGGACGGTGACCCGTGCTGTCACGGGACAGGGCAGCAGCTGCTCGCTGCCACCTCCTCCGCGCACAGCACGCCCCGGCAGCACACGGCCGCGATTAATCAGCGCCTTCATCAGGGAGCTGTCATTAATCGAGCGGCTCCTGCGGCCGTGGAGCCCGATGGTCTGTCTGGTGTCAGAGGCTGGGCATGCAGCAGGAGCTCGTCGCTGCTCTCGGCCGCATCCATTCCCCGCGGTGACAGCTCGGTTTGTGCCCCCTCAGCGAACGTCCCCCGGTGTGGGAGCGCTGGTGACTAAAGCAGCGGGTGAACGATTAGTGACTCAGCGCATAATTTTGCTCATTTCGTGCCTTTTTTTAGCGCGGGGCGGACAGAGCTCACACAGCAAACTCTCGCCAGGCACCGCCACCGCTCCCTCGCAGCGGCCCAGCTCCAGGCACCCACCTGGGGCTGGGGACATTCCTGCAGGCGAGCATCTGTCTGATGTGGTTCTGCCACGGAAAGCAGGGAGGAGACTCGGAAAACACTGCCGAGGGCTTTAGCTTGTTCATCTTTCTCCTTTTTACGGTTTCCTTTCTGACCTGGGAGAAGGCAAGGGGAGCGCCGCAGCCCCGGTGGCCCCGACAGCCCCGGGATCCCCCCCAGCCCCGGTGGCCCTGGCAGCCCCGGCAGCCCCGGGATCCCCCCCAGCCCCGGTGGCCCGGGCAGCCCCGGCAGCCCCGGGAGCCCCGGCTGAGCAGCTCACACACTGCCCGGCAGCTGCCTCGATCAAGAGCAAAGCACTGAGCTCTTGTCCTGGCGGTAACCGATGTCTGCAGACACCCGGTGCCGGCGTGAATTTAGAAGCTCTTTGAGCTGGAGCTGTGCTGAGCGCCCGGCGCTGGCTGAACGCTGCCACAGGAACCTCTGCCCGGAGCACCTGCACCAGCCCGAGGAACAACTGCTGCATCCCGCAGGCTGGGGACAGTGACAGGGGTGTGCCAGCAGTTTCCTCTCATCCTTACAGACAGGGCGGCCACAGCACGGCAGGTGTACGAGTGCAGAAACCCGACTTGAGAGAGCAGGTCCAGCCCGGGGTGGCTCCGTGTCCGCACCTCCGGGTGATCCGTGCAGGAGTGCAGGACGAGGTCAATGTCCTTGGCACTGCCACCACACCGGGATGGGTCGCCCTCCATCCTGGAGGGTGAGCTGAGCCGCTCACAGGTCCCCCCACGCCATCCCTTGGCGGGGATCTGGGCACTCGCACAACCAGTGTGACCAACGCCACCAGTGCCAGCCACCCCCATCTCCCGCGGGCACCTGAAGGATGTCACCCAGGGCCACCGAACTCTCCCACGGGGTCAGAGCGACACCGCCCCAAAGCAGTTTCAGGGGTGGCAGCCCCAGCCACCGCGGAGGACAGCGAATTGTCACCTCCTTAAAGCAGCTTTGTCTTTGCTTTCTCTTTAATGATTTCCCAGCTGCTTCCCCATTTCAGCCGATAATGGGACTTCACTCTCTATCTGGGTCTGAGAGGCGCTTGCCTTGTTCAGGCTGGAGAAAATCAATTCCCCTCTCACTCAAGTCTTTGCAAGACAGATGAACTGAAGATCGTGCCTGCCTGAGCAAAATATTTATTCAGTCTGGGAACAGATTTACTTTTGAACCTTCTATAAATACAGCCGAGGGCCCCCATTTAATCCCTTACCAGAAGACCTGATTTTATTTGTTTTATGTTTTAAAGAATTCTCCCTTTTCCAACGCCTTGTCAGCAGGTGAAGGAAGGCAGAATTTTGGCACCCAGCTTGGCAGTGGGCAGTGCTGGGCAGCCGGTGCCTGATCCCACTGCAGGAGAGAGGGGGTTTGGTGGTGAGACCCTGCACTGCTGGGGCTGGGTTCTGCAGGGTTCCCTGCTCTGTTACTGATTTACACCCATCAAAGCCCTGCTGGAGCCAGGGCAGGCAGGGAGAGGCCAAATCCTGCACAGAGGCTCTTTGTGACCCTGCCTACACGAGGATCCCAGTGCTGGGGGCAGAGTCTCTGTCTCAGCAGGGCCATGCACAACCCTCTGCAGCACCTCAAGACCTGAGACCACCTTCCAAAAGAGCCATCACCCCCCTCTGCATGAGCCCCTGGGACCAGCCACGCTTTCACAGAATCACAGAATCACAAGGCTGGAAGACACCTTTAAGATCATGGAGTCCAACCCACAGCCAAAACAAGATTCCTGTTCCAAGGGGCAGCTGTTTGTTGGCGTTCACACAGCAGGGAATTCACCACCAAGCAGTGCCTCTCCCCATCCCCTCCCCATGGGGTGACACAGCCACTGGGGACCCTGCCTGGCCCCACAGCATCACACCCCCTGACCCCCCCAGGAGCATCTGTCACTCCACAGCCAGCTGGGGCTGCACAGGGGTTGGGTTCCCACTCCTGGCAGGAGAAGGAAAAGCTCCTTGGGGGTGAGTGGGCAGTGGGGAGCTGCTCCCAGGGCGCTCAGGGGCATCCTGCCACCCGCCAGCATCTCTGCACACACCACTGTGCTCTTGCCAGGGGGTTTGCCCAAGTCCTTAGGGGGAGAAGTGCTCCCAAGGACAAACTGAAAAGCTTTCCCAGATGATGCCAAGAGCCAGCAGGGGCTGGAGCTGATTGTCTGCCACCAGAACCCACCTTGGCACTTCCCTGGGAGGAAGTCCAGAGCCCCATGCCCATGGGAGCAGCACTGGCACTGCAGCAGGCCAGCATTGGAGGTGCAGGTGGCAGCCAGGTGTCTCTAAATCCCTTTGTCTCATCCTCTGCATTGGTCAGTGCCCATCCTGCCCCAAGATTCTGGCACTGCTTTGTGCCTTCCCGTGGTAATGGAGCACACAAGTCATCATCTCCCTCCACATCTGGCCAGGAAGGGGAGATTCTGGCACAGGTGTGAGCCCTGCACAGAGCCAGGACGGACAGACCCCAGCCTGGACAAGGGAATTGCCATTTTCCCATCTGGAATATCCCCAGCCCTTGCAAGACTCCTCTGGAGGCACAGCGTGCTCTAGACCACAAGTGGCTCACTTATTTGACACACTTATTAAATTGTTATTACACCTGGTGGCTAATTACCTCCTCTGGAAACCAGAGGGCACAGAAATGTGACATTGACCTGTGCAAACCTGGATGCTGGCCGGGTCTGGGGGGCCTGGGGGAAGCGGGGGACTGGGAACACGGCTCTGTGGAAGTGTCCCCCCACTGCCCCACAGTCCAGCTGCCCCATCTCCCAGCGAGATGGGCAGTGGGGAGCCCAGGAGTCATGGTGAACCCCCCGCATCCCACGCCTGGGGCGCCAGCACCGCCCTGGCTGAGCACAGATTAATCTGGGAGAGCTTTAATCCGCTAAAGCCCTTTCGTAACAGCCCTCAAAAATAAGCCCGGAGAGTTCCTAATACTTCTTGAAAATTTGGAGTTGGGATATTTATAGGCTCTGGCCTTGCATGAGAGAGAGGAAGCACACCCAGCTCTGGGTGGGAGGGCTCTGAGGTGGAGGAACCTGCCCCGGGGGGAGCCACTGCCCCACCCCAGCCCTGCCAGCAGCCGCTCTGTGCCACTCCCAGTCTCCTGCTGGCTCCATAACAAGCTTCCCTTGTTTAGGATTTTTATTTTTTTTTTTTTTTTCCTACAAGCGTTTGAGGCTCCTCAGAAGAGCACAGACCGGCTCTGTGCCTCCAGCCCTTCAAACGAATGCAGAGCAGCAGCGCTTCCGACCAAGACAAACAGCAGCGACGCCCCCTGGGCACCTGGCCGAGGAGGCCAAGGGCAGCAAACCACACACACGAACAGAGAAAGTTCAGAGAGAAACCCCAAGCCCCCCAAAATGTGCCAGAAGTCACCCACATGCACAAAAACCAGGAGGTGAGGGTCCTGCTCTGCTGGTTTCCAGCCACCAGCAGTGGTGGCATCTCTGCCACATTTGTCCTGGTCCTGGCAGGGACATCCAGGGCAGCATCACAGTGGCACCTGCAAGAGCCAAGTGGCAACTGGCAAGGGGCAAGTCATTGGTTCCACGTCTCTCCTGCTTCAGCGAAGCGTAAAAACATCCTCCGAAAAGCTCTTAGCCCTTTGCCACGTGGTTTTACAAAGATGTGACCAAAGATGCCCCCAGGGCAGAATTCTCCCAGCTCCGAGGCAGCAGAATTCTCAGAGAATTGAGAGGTGATAGGAGGATGAGAACCCCTTACGATCCTACACAGGCAAAACCCACCCCACAGCGAGCAGCTCCTTCATCCCCCTGTGCAGAGCAGGAGCCGGTGGCCGGATGTCAGAAGCAGAAATGCTCGAACTGGAGGCAGAGTGGCATCAGCCTGGCTCCCAGCAGAGGCCCCAGCTCATCCCCTGGCTGAGCACAAGGCACAGGGGTGAGCAGAGCTGCCAGGATCAAGCCTGTGGGCCAGAGGAATCCAGAACCTCCCCAAAGGAAGCAGCAGGGATGCCCAGCTCCCCCAGCCGCTGCTGCCTGACCAAGCTCCAGCAGCTGGAGCAGCTCCCGACTCCAGGCAGACGCAGGCACAGATTGGGGCTTCACCTCAAAATGTTTCCTTTGCAACTTCCCAGTGATCTTTCTTATCAACTAATTAAAAAATTTCCATAATTAGGCCAGGGAAAATCACGACTCAGGAACGTTCCCATTTCAAAGCAGCACAGATCTGCTCTGTATCAAGGGCTCGGAGCCCTCACCAGAGCCAGGTTCCCCCAGAACCCTCCCCCATGACCAGGACTCCTCCTGAGCCCACCCCTGCAGCCCCCAGCCCACCAGCAGCCCCTCTGCCTGGCGCCCTGCTGGAAATCCACCCTGGGGAGAGGCTGTTTACATTGCAGGGGGAAATTGGTGGGGTTTATTAAAAAAAAACAACATAGAGGGCCCTCTGACAGCGGGGGATTCTCTGTGCTCCAGCCCCTGTGAAGTCAGGAGTGCTCGGGGGGCACCCGCTCTGCCCCACAGGCATGCAGAGCAAAGCCCCCCCTGTGCCCACAGCCCGGAGTGCCTGTGCCAGCCCTGCTGCCAGGGGCACACGGGCAGCCTGGTGCCTCTGAAATGCCAACACCTGCACCGGGGCAGCTCCCAGGGCAGCTGGGGCATCCCCCGCTCGCAGAGCAGCTCATGGCTCCTAAACCTGCAGGTTCCCTTTGATGACTGGCAAGTAAATTGTTGTGTTTCTAAAAGAAATGGAGCAGTCGTTAGGGTGCAGCTGCAGCCTGGGTTTCCTTGAGAGCGCAGACATAATTCCTGACAGGGGCTTTCTGAGACAGAAATTATGGAGCTATTTTGGAGGCAATCTCAGATCATACTAAGAAACAGCCTTTGTACATCACAATATCGTTGCTAAATTGACAAATAGACCCTCATGGGCTTCATTATTCTGCTTTGGGAGAACATTTTTGCATTTTTATCATCCCTAGAAATGATTAAAGAGCTGCAGAACGAGGGCTCTGGCTTTGGAACACTCAAGCTCCAGTCCTGGTTGAGCTGAGGAGAAGCAGTTGGAAGGGCTGCAGGGCTCGGAAAGGAAATTTTTGCCCTTTTAATGTGCAAGTCTGGCACGTTTTGGAGACTGTCTGGGGCTTCCACAGCAGGTTTGCTTTTAGCCCTGGAAATTCACCAGTGTAAAAGGATGTGACTGACATATCCAGTGCTGGATTGGGAGCATCCCTGCAAAGCTCCTTGTTCAGTCAATAGCAAACCCGTGTTGTGCACTCGTAGAAATACATTGATCTCCCCAGAAGCATCAGATAAAAGCCAAACAAGAGGAAGATCCCCAGAAATACAACAAATAAGGGGTTCCTTTATGAGCTGATGTCTGAGGATGCTGGGGCAGTGCTCAAGGAGTGGTTTTGGGTTGGAATTGCTCTAGGTGGCCACAGCCAGGCGAGCTCCTGCTGGGCCACAGCATCACTGCAGGCTCTGCCAGCCCATGGGCACCAACAGCAGGTGGCTGCAGGCACAATGAGCTCTGCCCGTGTCCCTGTCCCTGTGCCCACTGGCACTTTGGCAGGATCCTTGTCCTGGGATAGCTGGGAATGCAGGGCAGAACATGAGCCCCCATAAAATGGGCAGAGAACATCAGCCAGGGAGAGATGGGATGGGATGGGATGGGATGGCATGGGATGGCATGGCATGGCATGGCATGGCATGGCATGGCATGGCATGGCATGGCATGGCATGGCATCACATTCCAGAGCCTCCTCACCTGAGCAGCCAGACCCCAACCCTCACCCACCACGGCCAGGACATGCAGCCCTCCACAGTCCAGCACTGAGGCCAGTGAGCCACCAGCTCCCAGAAACATTTCTTACTTCTGGGATTATTAAACCAGCTCCCAATTTCTCCATGCAGAGGCTGCTGCCCTTCAGAGTCCAGCAGCACCTGGCAGTGAGAGAGAGCAGCCACTCTGGAGCCCCAGCCAAGCAGGATGGGAGCTCGGGGATGGGGGCTCGGGGATGGGGGCTTGGGGATGGGGGCTTGGGGATGGGAACTCAGGGATGGGAGCTTGGGGATGGAGCTCAGGGATGGGAACTCAGGGGTGGAGCTCAGGGATGGGAACTCAGGGGTGGAGCTCAGGGATGGAGCTCAGGGATGCCAGCTCAGGGATGCTAGCTCAGTGGGGGGACCTCAGGGATGCTCAGGGATGCCAGCTCAGGAATGTGAGCTCAGGGATGCCAGCCCAGGAATGTGAGCTCAGGGATGTGAGCTCAGGGATGCTCAGGGATGCTCAGGGATGCTCAGGGATGCCAGCTCAGGAATGTGAGCTCAGGAATGTGAGCTCAGGGATGCTCAGGGATGCTCAGGGATGCTCAGGGATGCTGGTGCACAAGGCTCACAGCGGGAAGGCACAGCCTGCCATGACGTCACAGCCCTGCTAAGGCAGAGCCTGGCTCTGTGCATTCACAGACAGAGCCACATCCAGGGTCACACCAGCCTTTTTTTCCCAACGCACGTGGCAGATTATGGAACAAGCACGAAATCCACAGCACACGATATCGTCACCCTGCCCTGAACTCTGCATGTGGCAGGAGAGGTTCTGGTTGGCGGAATCACACTGGCAGCTACCAGGGGACCAACACAGCTCCTCCATCCCCACGGAGCCCTTCCACCCGAGTGACAAACATTCAGCAGAGCCACCGGGCTGGATGCTCCACTGGAAAACACCTGCAGTCACTCAAAAAAAAAGTCAGTGGTGGTGGATTTGGATGGTGGTGGCTGAAGGAACTCCCAGCCAGGCTGGCAGCCAGGACAGAGCCTCAATTATCTGCAGGCTGTCACACACACTGCCCATTGGTGCTATTTGCAGGCACCGTGCCCCACATGCAGACGCAGCAGCTCACAAACATCTCCACTCCTCGCTCGGACATCCCAGTAACCAGGGGGTGAAGCCAGTGTGCTGAGCAGGGCGGGGCAGGTCCTGCCTCACATTTTCACCCAAAATTGCTCCCTGTGGGGCAGGGGTGTTGCCAGACCTCGTGCGACCCACGGACACATCCAGCCCTCGCAGGGGCAGCTCCAGCAGCGAGGCGCCAGCGCACACGGGTGAATCAACCTGGCAGCCCCAAGAGTGCAACGCCGGGCTCTAAACCCCTCACCCTTCACACAGAATCGTCTCCTCTGTTTAAGCAGCACTTTCAAGTTTTGCTCTGGAAACAGATCGCAGCCTCTGGTGCCAAAGCGTTGTTTTCCCACACGCCCATCCCGCAGGATCGGCGCTGCCAAGGGCAGGCACGGGCACGTCCCGGCGCCGGGATCCGCGGGCTTTGCTCTGGGGCACAGCAAGCCCCAGCCCTGCCCACCGCGATGCAAACTCCTCAAAAGCTTCCACCAGAGCTCCCTGCTGCTCCGAGCTAACAGCAAAGGCTGTTGGAAATGGCCGGGGCAGAGCGGTCACTCTGCTTCTGCCTCCACATTCCTGGAGCAGGGGACCCCGCTGCTCCCACCCGGAGACGCGGCCCCACAGAAAGAGCTTTTGTACGGCTCTCGGAAGGTCCTTTCCGTGAGAGCCAAAGTCCCCGTGGAGGCAGCCGGAACCTCGGCTCCGTTCCCGCCGCAGCTCTCCCAGTCCCGATCGCAGCGCGGACGCATCCAGGGGTCGCGCAGGGCGTGCTGTGCACGGCGACCACCACGGCCGGGCCCGGAGTGACCCAGGGACCCCTCCCCTGCCCCCTGCCCCGCTGGGCCGCACACCCGACCCCTCCGGGGCCAGCGCAGCCCTCGCCGGGTGCCGCCGCAGAGCCCGGCCCGGCACACGCCCGTGGGGGTCCCACGCCGTGCACCCCACACTGCGGGCACCCCGGGGGTGAGCCGGGGTTACCGGGGTTACCGGGGTTACCGGCACGCGTGGGGGTCCCACGCCATGCACCCCACACTGCGAGCACCCCGGGGGTGAGCCGGGGTTACCGGGGTTACCGGGGTTACCGGCACGCGTGGGGGTCCCACGCCATGCACCCCACACTGCGGGCACCCCGGGGGCGAGCCGTGGTTACCGGGATTACCGGGGTTACCGGCACCCGTGGGGGTCCCACGCCGTGCACCCCACACTGCGGGCACCCCCGGGGGCGAGCCGGGGTAACCGGGATTACCGGGATTACCGGGGTTACCGGCACCCAGCGGGTCCCGCTCACCGTGGGAGCCTCAGCCCCGCGCCGGGGCCTCGGTAAAGTTCCGCTCAAGTTTCCCTCCTGGCCTGACCCCTCCGGGCGGCCAGCGGGGCCGGGGTTCCGCCGCCCCCGCCGCCCCTGCCCCGTTGCCCGTTGCCGCCGGGATGGAGCGCGGGGAGCGGGGCTCGCCCCGGCCGAACATCCGGCCCCGATCCCGAATCCCGGAGCCCTTCCAGCGCATCCCCCCTCCTCCCACAACTTTCCTAAGCCTGCAACTCCCCGTGCCCACACAGCTCAGCCCCGCGGCCGCCGGTACCGGCAGCCCGGCCGCCCCCGCCCGCCCTACCTGCCCAGCCGCCCGGCTCCGCCGCCGTCTGCAGCATCCTCCCGCCGGCTTCTCGCTCCCGGCCGTGCGAGCGCGCTCTCGGAGGAGGAGGAGGAAGAGAAGGAGGAAGAGGAGGAGGAGGAGGAAGGGGGGGGATGAAGGCAGCGCGCGCGCCGCCGCGGTCCAACCCCCCCTCGGCGCCGCACGGAGTGGGAGGGGGAACGGCGGCGGCGCATCCCGGTGCTGCATCCCGCAGCTGCATCCCGGTGCTGCATCCCGGTGCTGCATCCCGCAGCGGCGCCAGAGGCTCGGGGCCATCCTGCCGTGGCGCACCCCTCGGTCACGGCTGCCCCGGGCTGGGACGCTGGGAACAGAGGAGCTCCCCGGGCTCTCTCCGGGGGGTTCGGGGGTCGCTAAGGTGTGTGCCTAGGGGCGCAAAGGAGGGTGACACCGCGGCGCTGCGGGGAGGGAGCTTGAATTTCTCACGGTACTGAGATGCCGTGTGCCACCAGCGCCCCGGAGAACGGCGGGTCCGGTCTCAGACCCAGCAGGATGAGTGAGGGGCGCCAGTCCCGCACCCCGAGTGGCAGCAGGCAGCCCGGCTCTCCGGGGAGGTGACATCGCCGGGGGCTGCAGTCCTTTGCCGATGGCAGAGCCCCCGCTCCGACAGAAGCTCGGCCGTGCCCCGGCTGCTCCAGGATGCTGAAGCGGGGCCAGGGCCGGGATGGAGGGAGGGGACCGGCAGGGAGACGCTGCTCGCTCCTCATTCCTCGCAGCTGGAGCACAAAGTGCCGCCAGGCAAAGGCGCCTCGGCTGCCGCGCTCAGCCCTGTGCTAAGATCAACAATTTTAAGTGCAAAAGTCTGAGCTGGCCTGTCGCTGTCATCGTTGTTAATATTTTAGCAGCTCCCAGAGCCTTTCAGCGGGGCCACACAGTGCTGACACAGGAGAGGAGATAGAAAAGCGTCCTGCTGCCCGCCCCAAGGAATTCGCTGTCTAGACACGTTATATAATCACATTTTGCCCTCCGCCAGGACACTTTGCAGAGGTTCTCAAAGCACTTCCCAAAACTGCTAATTGAGCTTTGGAGGCCAGCTGGGAGGGAGCTGCTCTGGCCAAGAGCCCTCTGCTCGGAGCAGGTACCCAGGGCTCCTGCCTCCCAGGGAATTGCCTGCTCGCTGCTTTGCCTCCACTCAAACAGGGAACTGGTGCCAGGAGGCAGAGGTGGGATTGGCCCCGTGCTGCCCCTGGCAGAGGCTGGAGGCTGCAGAAGTGGGGGCAGAGCATGTGCTGCTCCAAACCCCTCCAGGCCTGCAGGAAGCTCCAGGGCCACCAGCTGCCAGGGAGGGGGAAGCCAGGAGCAGGGAGTCCCAGACTGAGCTACTTCTGGAGATCCTGGCACACGAGCAGGTGGCCCAGCAGCAGTGGATCCCTCCTGTCCACGCCAGGAGTCCCTTTCCCTGCTGCTGTCACCCAGGAGCAGCACTGTGGCACCGCTGAGCCTCAGCCTGGCTCACCATAAATCACTTTGGGTTTTCAGAGCCCTTTTGCCAAAGCTCAGTGCATTTGTTTGCTGTGCCATCTGATTTTCACAATGTAAGATGTTTTTTTTTCCCTCCCTATAAATAATTACAGGCGCTCTAATGGATCTCAAACTTTACTGTACCTTGGCTGTCAGGAGCCTGATGATGATGCTGTAGCCTTCCTCCCCAAGGAGCTGAGGCAGGGCTGGGGCTTCTCCACACTTTTTTCATTTACTTTAACCCTTTCAGCCTCATCCTGATGTAGGAATGTGCCCCTTGTTGATGGAGTGACTAAATTATCTTTTGTCTCATTTTTATTTGAACTACAAATTAGAAATTCAAGATGTAAAATTTAGGGAACAGCTAAATCCTGCCTCCAGCACGACGCAGGGAAGGGAGTCTACTCCCCTTCCAGGCATGGGGATCAGGATATGCAGAGATGAGGGCTCTTAGCTGACCCACGGCTCCCAGAATTCCAGCACTGGGGAGCATGGATGCATTTCTTCCCCTCCACGTGAACTCTGGCTTCCCCCTTCCAAGGGCAGCCCTTCATCCCTCAGACACGGTTTGTGCCAAGTCCACGGTCACCCTCAAACATTTTGGATTGCTGCAGATATCTCCAAAGCTGAAGACAAAACTCTAAACAGAGAGAAGAAGGTCGTCTCCAGCTGCAGCAGCCTGAAGTGCCATGGGACAGAGCAGCAGAGCAGCACATCCAGCCCCTGCTCCATCACACTGGAGCTGCTCACAACATTTCTCCCAAGCCCATCCTCAGTTCTGGACAGCAGTTTTGTGCACTTGAAGAAGCAGAAAGGAGCCTCTGAGGAAACAGGATTGGGTGCTGCCAGGAGGGAGGGAACTGTGAGGGAATGGGCACTGCCAGGAATGGGCACTGCCAGGGCAACGCTTCCTCTTTCTTCGTGTTTCTGGAGCTCAGCAGCTCTGCTTTCAGTAAACAGGGAGTTTTACAGTTACACCAGTGTTCTTCACCCTGCGGCAGCTCTGACGTGGCCTCACACAGGGAGGTGCTGGCACTGCCCAGGGACACGGTGGTGGCACCTCTCCAGTGGGACAGGTGATGGGTAGGGGTGACAAGCTGTCCCAGACGTGACCCTATTGAGACATTGCCAATCCCAAATGTGGAACCACAGGAGCCCAGGGAAGGAGGGTCCCTCCCGCGGCACCCACTGGGGTCCCAGAGCAGCAGCTGGCTGCAGTGCCCAGCTCTCCAGGTGCACTCAGAGCTGCCTCCTGGCAGGGCCAGCACGGGCAGAGCTCAGACCAGGGGTACAGCGCGCCGTGGGAGACAGGTGGGCAGAGGAAGGGCTGTGCTCAGGGGCCAAGCCAGCCAAGGAAGGTCGGTGTGGGGTGATCAGGCCCAGCAGCACTTTCCAGGAAGGCTCTCTGGCTCCTCGGCCACTGCTCTGAGCCGTGCCAAGCTGCTCCGGCAGCTGCCGTGGCCGTTCAGCAGCTGTTGAGCTGTAATTGCTCATTGAGTCATAATTTATTTTTTTTTCCCAGTGAAAGCAGCACTGTCAGGGAATTAATATCTTTTCAAAAGCCCATAAAGATTTCATAAACGTTTCAGAGCCAGATCGGGGGGGGGTTTAGCACCTTCACAGCCAGGATCCAGGGGAGGCAATGAGGAGAGCAGCAGTGGAACTCTTGACAGCTGTAAGTGGTTAAAGGAACAGCACTGGGCAGCAGCAGCCCACGGGGAGCTGAGGGAGGCTGCACCACCCCTGCCCACAGCCTGCACAGGGCAGGAGCGGTCCCCAGCCCATAGCCTGGGTGCAAGGGCCCAGCAGGGCTCCAATGGTTCAACTCACCTTGATTGCCATGACACGCTGCTGACAGGGCTTGTGGGATGCTGGGAGGTGACACCACAGCAGCTCCAAACTGCTGGGGAGCAAACAGCTGGCATGGGGGAGTGCAGCTGCACCAGCCCCAGCGCCTTGGCTCTCACCTGTTTCTCACCAGCTCAGTGAGCAGTGGCCAGCCCTGGCCGGCCGGGAAGTTCAACCCCACAGCCACAGAGGGTGAGGGGCACTGACCCCACAGACGCCCGTGATTGAATCCAGACCAGCCTGAGGCGTCCTCAAAGGGGAAAGTTTGCACTCTGGAGCCATTGTAAACATGGGATAAGGTTTTCCAGTGCTGTAGCACTTCCCACAGGAGCAGGGGTTTGCAGGTGACAGAGGAGCTGTGTTCCCAAGGCAGCCCCTGCACCAGCCTGGGCACCTGCTATTTTTAGTGTGAGCTGCCTTTGATGGTCTCTATGAGCTCTGTAAAATATCTGGGACAGGCACAGGCAGCTTCCAGAGCCCCACTCTGCCACAGGATGCTTCTCAAGGAAGGGCTCGGTGATGCAGGGTGGACCCACGTGCCTTGAGGGATCGAATGTGGAGAGGCCAACGGAGCTGGACTGGGGTTTGGACCCCAGGATCTGAACAGCTACATCAGCAGGGAAATATTAACCCTAAACCTAATCCTAACCCTCACCCTAACCCTAATGCCAGCCCTAACCCTTACCCTAATCCGGATGCTAACCCTAAGCCTAACTCAAACCCTAAATCTAAATCAAAACCTAACCCTACCCAAAAACCTCAGCCTAAATCTTACAACAACCCTAATCCTCACCCAAACACTAATGCTAACTCTAAACCTAACCCTAACTCTAAAACTAGACCTAACCCTGACCCTAATCCTCACCCTGACCCTCACCCTGACCCTAATCCTCACCCTGACCCTCACCCTGACCCTAATCCTCACCCTAACCCTGACCCAAACCCTAACCCGGACCCTGACCCTAACCCTGACCATGACCCTGACCCAAACCCTAACCCTAACCCTGACCCAAACCCAAACCCTAACCCTAACCCTGACCCTAACCCAGACCCTGACCCTGACCCTGACCCTGACCCTAATCCTGACCCTGACCCTGACCCAGACCCTGACCCTAATCCTCACCCTGACCCTGACCCTGACCCAGACCCTGACCCTAATCCTCACCCTGACCCTGACCCTGACCCTGACCCCACCCCATGGGCAGGACACCCCCATTCTCTAACCGGGGTGCAGAAACGAGAGCACAAAGGGGTCAGAGCTGAGCTGAGCCCCCATTTGGGCACCCATGGGTGCAGGAACTCCCCCACAGCTGCAGGGGCACCCGAGGGACCCCCAGCTCTGCTCCTGGAAGCTGCTGGCCCCGGCCCCTCTCAGCAGCCCCACTTTGAGAGGCACCCGAGCCACAGAGGCACCAATGATTCACCGTCGGGGAGAGGCCACTGGTATTTTATGGCCGTTGTTATTTGTTATTCCTGTTGTAACTTTTAATTAAAGTCTACGGAAGGCCGGTAACTGCTCCCTCTGCATAATTGCAGGGAGTAAATTTTATTGTATAGGCAAGTGGTTTTAATTTTTCATGGATTTATTTTTAAGGAAGAGCAACGCTTTGGAGGGGTCTGTGAGCCCCAGTAACATTATCAAAGGTGAGAAGAGGAACAAAGATGGGTTTATTACCTGGTTCCCCATAAAACTGTTATTTTTTGGGAGTTTTGTGCTTTCTCCTAATGAGAGATGAATTGCACCAGCTTCATCTGCTGTAGGAGGAAAATTAAAATGAAACTGATAAGAGCCCAGCCTCTAGCTCCTGACTTACCTCCCAATTATAAATGAAAGCTCACAGGCATTCCAGAGATGGGGCTTGATGTCTACATTAATTATAAATAAATTATCTACACTTAATGTTTAAATGAAATTTCAGATAAAGCTTTATATTTAGAAAAGCCTTGCATCAGTGCATAAATATTTATGCAAGGAGTCTGGGTGAACTGCGGCTGCTTCGGCGTGACGTGGGAGCAGAGCTGGAGCAGGGAGCCTGGCCTGGGTGTTGGGAGGAAGTGGCACTGAGCCCACCAGGAGGGGAACAGGACAGCCCTAAACCCGACCCTCCACTGGGGTTTGGGGAGGGGAGGTGATGGGACACGCAGGGCACGTGTCAGCCTGACATTGTCAGAGCAGCAGCTCAGGGAGGCCAGTGACAGTGACAGTGACAATCCTCCATGCTCCCATCTTTCCCCACCCTCAAGACCTTGTGGCAATGTCCCACGGGACCCCTGAGGCACGTGGTGCCAGGGCTGGGGTGAGCCTTTAATGCAGCCAGAGTGGGAGAGGAGGAATCTGACAGGCCCAGCTGAAAGCTGTGTGGAAAAACAGGGAGGACAAACAAAACGGGCTGAAATTGTTCAGCCCCAGTCACTTGTGAAGGAGTCCAGATGAGGCCCAGGCAGGATCCAGCATCCTGAGGTGGGATACCATCCCTGGGGACACAGAGCTGCCTGTGCCCTCACTCCTGGCCAGCCCTGGGATCTGCTTCATGCCATCAAAATCTGGGATGCAGCAGCTTTCCAGGGCCATGAATGCATTTGTCTGATTTCTTTCTGATGTCTGAGACAGAGCACCCCTGTCAGGAAGAGCATCCCTGTCAGAGAGAACATCCTGACCAGGGCAGAGCACCCCAGCCAGGGAGAACATCCCAGCCAGGGAGAACATCCCAGCCAGGGAGAACATCCCAGCCAGGGAGAACATCCTGACCAGGGCAGAGCATCCCAGGCAGGGAGAACATCCCAGCCAAGGAAAATATCCCAGGCAGGGAGATCATCCCTGTCAGGGAGAACATCCCAGCCAGGGAGAACATCCTGGCCAGGGAGAACATGCCAGCAAAGGAGAATATCCCAGACAAGGAAAATATCCCAGGCAGGGAGAACATCCCTCTCAGGGAGAACATCCCAGACAAGGAAAATATCCCAGGCAGGGAGAGCATCCCTCTCAGGGAGAACATCCCAGCCAGGGAGAACATCCCAGCAAAGGAGAATATCCCAGACAAGGAAAATATCCCAGGCAGGGAGAACATCCCTCTCAGGGAGAACATCCCAGACAAGGAAAATATTCCAGGCAGGGAGAACATCTCAGCCAGGGAGAACATCCCAGCCAGGGAGAACATCCTAGCCAGGGCAGAGCATCCCATCCAAGGAGAACACCCCAGGCAGGGAGAACACCCCAGCCAGGTGCACACATGACCCAGCAGCGAGGGCTGAGCAGGCAGAGCCGGGCGCAGCTGGCCCAGGAATTTTAGCAGGGTCACCTTTGGTATCGCAGCACTGCACAGTCCTTGCTGTGCAATGGGAGCAGTATCTCATTTCTTCCTCAATTAGCTCCTGATTATCAGTGTCCCAGGGCCCCTTTCCAGCCTCTGTTTAATGCACCATTAATAATTCATTTCTCAGATAGCAGGAACGCAGCGCGAGGTTGGGGCTTTGTGACTAATAAGTACCGGAGCAACTCTCATCTCCAAGGGACAAATGAAGGCAACAAAAATAAAGTGGAAGAATCAAAGATAATCTGTTTTGTGGCCTTTAATCAAACGCTGCACAAGGGGTTTGATTACTCAGGTGAAGAACACACACGCACACGCTGGGCTCCCACGCCTCGCCAGCATCATCCCCGTCCCACTGCCTTCCCTGGCACAGAGGGAAATTGAGGCACCTCGAGTTAAAACTAGGGCTGCCCTCCTCCCTGGATTAGAGGTTTAGGCACAAAGTAGACTTTTCCTCCAGCTGGAAAATCCCAGGACCAGATTTCAGTTGCCCAGCAGAGCCAGCGCGGTGGCTGAGGAGCTGCACGCACGCTGGCAGCTGCACATTAAGTGTGACGGGTTTCTGACAGATCCAATTATAAAGCCAAGCCTCAGCAGAATTGCAGCCCTAAGATTTAGTGCATGAAATTTTGTTTGGGAATTTTCGGCTACTGCAGCTCGTGCCGGGGGTCCCTGCAGGCCCCAGACTGTGCCAGCACCTGCAAGCTGTGCCTGGGTCTCACCCCACCGTGCTGGGTCCCCTCCCTGCCACATCCTGCCAATGCCCAGCCCAAACAGTCACCTAAAAATGGCAAGAAGGAGATTTGCCACCCCAAGCAGCACTGAGGAAGGGGGGAGCTGAAGCCCCCCTGCTCTTCTGCCCCACAGAGACGTGCCCTGGCCCCGGGACTGTCCCTGCCCGGGGTCACACACGGGCTACGGGCTGTAAATCACTTGATTCCCAGGAGCTGAGGATCTGCCCAGGCCTTTCCACACAGCCCTAGGATGGTATTTTTAGCCCTTTCCTAGAAAAACAAGGTGGGCATGTGTGATGGTCTTGTTCTCAGCTGACCAGGGACTTGGCTGGCCTGGGAATGTTCCTCAGAGGAAAGCAGCCAAGAAACCTCCAGGGACCAAAGGATCTGGGCCAGTGAGGACGTAGGGATGTGAGTCCAGCTGCTCCCACAGTGCTTGGGTGCAAAGAGAAGTCAAGTCTCTTTGCCAGGCATGGGGCTGTTGTGCTCCAGCCAGTGCTGCACGAGCTTGTTCCACCAAACCCCCGGGATTTGGGGGTTTGTTTCACTTTTTCTAAGTGGCTGAGAGCACAGCGCTGTGCCCCGGTGCTGACAGGGGACCCTGGAATCGCAGGTGGGCACAAAGCTTGGGATGAAAGCCGGCAGCCTGCAGCACTGCTGCCATCAGATCAGAGCAGCATCACCATTCCCTGGCTCGGGAACCCAGGAGCTGTTGGGAAAACAGATTTGCCTTTGCATCTGCGAGGCTGTTCCATCCTCTGCCGTCCACAGCTGAGCCCAGGCTGGCAGGAACAGCCAGAAGGACGCTGCCAGGGGGCTCAGTGACTGTGGGGGGCAGGAGTCTCCCCAGTCCTGGCTTTGGGACCCTACTGGGGACGCCCAGTGAAGGGCTGCAGCCCCTTCCCCAAGCTGGGATGGCTCCTTTGCACTGGCACCTCATGTCTGGGTTGGTGGGATCCACACTGGGCACAGGATTCAGCGGGTACCCGAGTGCCGACAGCAGGGGCACCTCCCTGATTCCCCTGGGGTGGGCAGCCCCTGGTGTTGCCATGCCCATCCCGGTGCCCCCACAGTGCCCTGGGCACGTGTCTGGCTGTGCCACTGGCTGGGCTGGCACGGCACGCCACACGCCAGGGAGCTGCTTGAACCCAAGCAGAATAAACCTGCACTGATTGTATTTCCTGCCTCCCGGTCGGGGCGCCAGGGAAATTGTTTGATGCTAATCCCCTTGTTTAATCCACAGCATCCTGACATGCAAACAGGCAGGATTAACTCCCGGCGGGACTCGCTGGACAGCAGGACAGGGACACCCCTGCACGCTCCACAGGCTCCCGTGCACAAACAAAATGGGGAGAGGGCTTCTGCTTTTTTGGGGTAGAATTCCTCCACCACAAGCACTTTTCTGTGTCACCGTCATATTTTCTGAAAAATCCTTTCACCGGGATTTCTTCTCCCTGTCTTCTCCTTTTCTCCAAGAAACCTCAGAGAAAAAGGCAAACAATATTACCTCATTTGCTTCTCCTGTGTTTTGCTGCTTTGGAATGTGGTTTGGAGATTGTTTATCCAACAGCTGGTTGGTTGATTGGTTTCATGTGATTTGTTTTGACTTAATGACCAGTCATGGTCAGGCTGTATCAGAACTCTGGAAGGAGTCATGAGTTTTCATGATCATTCTTTGTAGCTTTCTGTCTGTATCCTTTCTCTATTCATTAGTATAGTTTAGCATTCTTTAATATAATATCATAAAATAATAAATTAGCCTTCTAAGAACATGGAGTCAGATTCTCAATTCCTCCTCCATCTGGGGACCCCGAAAATACCACATTTCTGAAGAGTGGAATTTCCCCTGGTGCAGAGAGGGAAACTCCAGCTGTCCCAGGAAAGGCCATCTCAGGGTCTGATGTGCTCCCAGGCTCTGGAAGAGATATTGTGCAAGAGCCAGATTATCAGACGTGCCTGAGAAGCAAAATTCAGTCCCCATCCCCCTCACCCAGGATGCCACTGGACTCCTGCTGCTCATCCTGCTGCTGCCTGAGCCAGGAGCCACCCGCAGGGCAGGACCCCCAGCCCCAGGCATCTCTTTGATAGAGGTGCCTGGGCTCCTGCTTCAGCTGCTCTGTGCCCTCCTTGCTGCAGACCCGCCCCGGATTTCAAATTTCAATCTGCCTGACTTTTATCTTTCAGCCCCAGTTCTCATCATTCCTCTCTGTGCCAAGTTAGAGAGCCCTTTAATACCCAGCAGTTTTCTCCCCAGGAAGACACTTGCATGCTGTAATCAAGTCACATCTCAGGCTCCTTCCCAATAAGTCAAACAGGCTGAGCACTAAAGTCCCACTGAACTCCACCCTGGGGAAAGGGCTGACCCGAGGCACTGCCAGGTGGAGGAGCCAGAGGTTTTCCAGCTGGTGCCTTGAGAGGGGAATCTGTGCTTTCTGACGCACTGATGACAAACGAAATGAGCTGTGAAAAATAAATTGCTGCACTGCCCTGACTCTGTGAGCACACCCGGCTGCCGGAGGCACGGGGGGTGCTGGGGCAGGAGGCCACAGGAGCTCCTGGGGCTGTGCCCGTCCTGGCAGCCTGTGGGCAAGGGGCAAACCCCTTCAGGGTGCTCCTGCCAGCAGAAGTTGCTGCGGCAGCTGCTTGCTGCGGGGCTGATGGTGCCCATCTCTGCTTGCAGGCAGCGAGCGGTGATGGCTGCAACACGAGTGGAGCTGAGATAAGCAAAGGTGCTCCGAGGCACAGACTTCTTCCAGCCTGGGGATTGGGCCACGGGCTCAGGAGGATGCCAGTCCTGAAGGATGCTGGCTCAGGAGGATGCTGGCTCAGGAGGACGCCAGCCCTGAAGGACACTGAGCAAGGTCGCAGCAGCGATCGCTGCAGCTCGGCTGCTCCCAAGGTGACTGAGCCCCTGGGAAGGAGAAATCAGATGCAGCTGGTGTTAAAGCAGGGACACAGAGGGAAGAATAAGCAGAAAATGGATACAAACCCACTTGCAAAACCCACAGAGACTCACAGTGCTGTCCTGGCCCTGTATCCCATAGAGTCTGCTGCACCCCCTCAAAAAGGGACAGGTTTTGTTACAGAAATTCTGGTTCGGGGCTGTCCCGAAAGGACAGACGGATCTACCAGGGCTGGTGAGAGGTTGCACCACCCAGTGCTGTGGGCACCCACTGGGCTAACTCACAACCTGAATTCTCCAAGCACAAATCAGGGCAATTTGAGCTGAGCAAAACGCTCTGGGGTCCCTGCGGGAGGGATCCTGCCTAGGGAGAGGGAGGAGAGGCCATCCCAGCCCACAAGGAGCTACAAATAACTCGAACGGCCTCATTACCCAGTTTCTGATGCACAGGGGTTTGGTTTCCCCGAGGCCACGTCCACCTGAGAGCGGGCTATGTGTGCCTGGCACTGCGGGAGCCTCTGGTGCCCTGCTCATGTCCTTGCCCTTCTGCAGCTCCCCCGTGACCTGCCGAGCATCCGAGCGCTGCTCGCTGCTTGCTGCAGCAGCAACACGTGTGGCAGGCCCGCGGGGAAGGGACACTGCAGCCCCCTGTACTCGCCGGGGCGTCCCCCGGCCTCCGCCGGATCATCCCTCAATTCCCCGAACCTCCTCCGCTTCCCCGGGCATGCCCCGGTACTCGCCGGATCATTTCCCGCTTCCCCGGGCATCCTCCGGTCCCCCCGGATCGTTTCCCCGTTCCCCGAACATCCCCTGGTCCTCTCGGATCGTTTCCCGGTTCTCCGAGCATCCCCCGGATCATTTCCCGGTCCCCCCAACATCCCCGGTCCCCCCGGATCGTTTCCCGGTCCCCCCAACATCTCCCGGTTCCCGGGCATCCCCCGGATCGTTTCCCGGTCCCCCCAGCACCCCCCGTCCCCCCGGATCGTTTCCCGGTCCCCCCGGATCGTTTCCCGGTCCCTCCAACATCTCCCGGTTCCCGGGCATCCCCCGGATCGTTTCCCGGTCCCCCCGGATCGTTTCCCGGTCCCCCCGGATCGTTTCCCGGTTCCCGGGCATCCCCCAGCCCGGCCCGGGGCTCCCTCTAGCGGCCGGCGGCGGGGCAGCACGGGCGGCCCGGGACTGCGCACTCCGGTACCGAACCCTCCGGTACCGAACCCCCCGGTTCTTAATTCCCCGGTACCGAACCCCCCGGTACCAAACCTCTGGGTACCGTGTCCCCCGGTTCCTAATCCCCCAGTACCAAACCCCCGGTTCCTAATCCCTCGGTACCAAATCCTTTGGTACAGAATGAATCCCCCGGTACAGAATCCCCCGGTTCTAAATCTCCCGGTTCCGAATCCCCTGGTACCGAATCCCCCGGTACCGAATCGCCACCCCAAAGCTGGCCCGGTCCTGCACCCGGGCCCGGTCCCAGCTGCTGCCCCAAGCCCCGCAGCGCCCCCGCAGCTCGGGCACAGAAGGTCCCAGGTGAGGCCGAGGGAGCCCTGCAGGGACCCCGGGGGCTGCCCCAGGGGGGTTTAGGCTCGGTCTGTGCTTCGGGAGGGTTGGGTTTTGGGTGGGTGGTGAGACGGGTCACTCGGGGCACTCTCTGAGGGTGGGGAAGGGCCGGGGCAGCCTCACTGTCCCCTGGAGACCCTGTTCTTCTGGCACAGGGTACAGCGGGGTCTGTCTCTGGGACAGTGTCCCCCTCAAAGCCTCCTGTACCCAACCAGCTCCTGCCACGAGTGATGCAGCCACCCTTCCCCTTCAGTCTAGCACGTGCGTTTTAATGGAGACTCATCAGGTTCATAAATCAGAGTGGAGAAGGACTGGGCCGTGTCCTGGACCCACAGAAACCATGGTTCTCCTGGCAGGCTTGTGGAGGAGAAGGCAGCAGCACGGGGAGCAAGGTTTGGGTGGTTTTCGATCCCAGCACCTCATCCTTTCTACATGGGTGCAGCAAAGCTCCTTCAGCAGCTACGGGCTCCAGCTTGGGACGTGCTGCTGGGGCTCAGAGCAGCAAGGAAGAGAGGAGCGAGCCATGGTTCTCTGTCCAAAGGCTGAGGAAGCCTCCCCTTTTCATACAGCACCCTGAAAGTAGCCTGTGAATAGTCCTCTTCTGAGCAGAGCCCGTGCTAGAAGGACAGGCTGTAGGTGCCAGAGCAGTACTCCAGGTAGTCAAACGCCTTGATGGGGAATGTCACAGCACCCCACTTCTTGTACCTCCTCTTCTCTGCTGGGGTCTCCACCACAAAGTTTTTGATGCAGAGGACAGGCAGCTTCACCTGCCGGTACAGCATCTCCATCCCCCAGTCCTGTGTGGGCAGGGAGGGGACAGTCACCCGAGGCACACACAGCGTCCCCAGGCTGCAGGGCCACAGGGAGGGGACAGTTCCTTGCTCCCAAGGCATGTCCCTCCTTTGGAGACAGCCCGTGTCCGTGTCCCACAGCACACATGGGACACAGCTCATAGCTGTGAGCTGGGGCACAAGGCACAGCCCTTCCTGTCCCTCCAGCTCGGGCTGGGCTGCAGAAACAGGGGAATCGTGGTGCTCACCTGGCTGCAGTCCTTGCAGGAAATCCGGCAGCCGGGCTCCCAGTCCTTGAAAGTCCTCTGGAACTGTATTTTCCCAGAGGAAACTCTGTAATATGACCTGGAAGGAAGGGGCCACCAGACAGTAAGGATGATGGTGCAGGGGACACAAACAGGGCAGCACAGGCACTCCCGCAGTCAAAGCTCCTGCAATCTCCCTGTACAAGGTCCCTGAGAAGAGCTGGCAGCAGGCTGGTGCTACCCTGTGGTGTTACGGTTTAGTTAAATGTCTCACCCCTGGAAAATGTTTATTCCAAGCCTGTGATCCTCCCCTGAAGTGTCATGCATCTGTAATCCCATTGGCCCAAGTCTTATCCCGCGCCCACCTTGAATCTCCCTGTTCAGCTGTGCGAGGAAGACCACGCTGGCTCTTGGCCCTTTTCTCCCTAGACTCTCCCTCCGTCCCCCTTCCCCCCTTCTCCCTCAGAAACCATGCTGCTCCCGGGGGTGGCACCCCCAATAAACCCCCATCTAATCAGCACCCTCCGAAGCCATGTGGAGTCTCCTTGCTCCTGCTGCCAGCAGCAAACACACAGCTTAGGGGGCCCTCAGGGGACCCCCAAACAAACTGCAACGCCACCCTTACCCATCTGCCTGCCCACGAGCCTCCTACCCGAATTTGGGGTTGACGTTGACATGGTGCATGCCCTCCACGGTGCGCAGGTCGCTGCCCCGGCACACGGCCCTGCTGCAGTTGACGCAGTACAGGCGGACGGCGGCCGGGTCGTGCAGCTGCCGCCGCTCGCTGATCCTGGCCTCCTTCATCAGCCAGCTGGCCACGGCCACCCGCTGCAGCTCCCGGATCTGGGGGGGACGGGGGGGCACAGGGGTCAGCACAGGACACGGTAAGATCCATGGGACCGAGGGATGCATCAACAGCACAGAGCAGGACAGGCAGGGTGGGACACACTGGCCCAGGCCCCTCACATGACCCCATCCCAGGATCTGGTGTTTCCCTGAGACAAAGCAGGCAGCAAGAGCTGCCCGGCCCTGCCAGTGCCCACAGCAGCACCCAGCAGCCACCTTTTGGAAGTACTCCTGCTCAGGCATGGCTTGCACTGCCTGGATCGCCCTCTTCATGAGCTCCACCAGGTCCTCATTGAGCAGCTCTCGGGTCACCTCTCTGCTGTTGGCTTTGGCAAGGACAGAGTAGACGCTGTTCTCAGCACGGGCACGGCCCCGGGCCTGCAGGGCAAGGTACAAATGTTGCAGTCAACAGAAGAGGGACACGGCCAACCCTTCTGTGCCACCCTGTGAGGACGGAGCCACCTCCACCCTCCCCTGCGCCTTGCCAAGGAGATGTTCTGCCAGGCGCACCCCAAGGAGCTGCCTGCGGGGAATGCAAGAGCCCCCATGTCCCACCCCTGCAGCTTTGGAGGATCCTGGCAGGGCCAGAGGGAGCCGGGGCAGCACCTGCATCATGGCAATCTCGTTGGTCATCAGCCCATAGCGGACCACGATGTTGCACTCAGGGATGTCCAGGCCCTCCTCGGCCACGCTGGTGGAGAAGAGCAGGTTGAGGGCTCCCTGACGGAACTGCTTGATCACGTCCTGCTGCTCGTTCTGGGTAGACAGGGGGGTGATGCTTCAGCAGCTGTGTAGGGCTCTGAGACCCCCAAAATGTGCAAAGTGGGGTCGGCGCAGTTCCTGCCCACCCTCCACTCACCTGTGTCATGTGCCTGGTCTGGTTGCTGTAGCCGGCGCCGGTGAGGACGGCGGCCCTGATGTGCTGCCCGCGGAGCGTGGCCGTGGTCTGCAGCCAGCTGAGCAGGCTGTAGGCACTCTGCCTCGTCTTGGTGAAGACGATGCCACGAGAAGTGCCCAGGGGCTGAAAGTGCTCACGCAGGATCGCCTCCAGCTTGGCCAGCCTGGGGTTCTCATAGCGGTGATCCCCAGCAAGTGCCTGCAGGCTCGCCCTGTTCTCTGCACAGGTGAGCGGGGTCTCAGGGACACGCCCTGCACCCCAAATGCAGCCAGCATCACCCCCCTCCAGGCCCCTCTGTTACCCTCAAATGTGGCAGTGAGGAACTGCTCGGTGGGGTCCTTCTCATCCCTCTCCGTGCTGTAGAACTGCTGGAGGCACTGGAAGGCGTCGACCATCCTCACGGTGTCGTTGATCAGCAAAGCGTCGTTGTACTTGCGCAGGTGCAGGGCGCACACCCGCGTCTTGCGGCAAAACATCTCTGCAGCTGGCGGGGCAGGGGACACGGCAGTCACGGCCCGTCCCCGCCGTTCAGCCCTGTCACACCCGCGCTGCCACACCCTCACCTCTCTTCTCCAGCTCCACAATGCGCTGCTCGTAAATCTGCGAGCCAAAGTCCCGTGGGAAATCCGGCTTCTCCATGAACTGCTGGATCTGCACCATCACCTTCTTCAGCTGCTCACCAAAGGGGTCCTGGGAGGAGAGAGGGGCTCAGGACCCGGGAATTGTGGCTGCTTGCACGGTGGGACCCAGACAGTCGCAGGATCCCCCAGCACCAAAGCTCAGGGTCGACTGATTTTTCACACTGGCCTGAGCAAAGCAGATGAAGGCCCCTCACCCAGCAAGGCTTGGGGGTCCAAGGGGGGTCTCATCTTCCACCCAGTGAGCAGCCCCATGGCTCTGAGCAGCCATCCCTTACCTGCAGTCTCTCCTGGCACAGGTCATACTGCTTCTTGGGTTGGGGGACGTGGCTCTGCAGGTGCTGCAACTCGTTCTGCACCGATGTGATCTTCTCAGTGTCCAGGTTGGCACAGATCTGGGAGGGAAAGACCCTGCTTCCACCCTGAGCCCAGCTGCCCGGGACAATGCAGCACGTGGTGCTCACCTGGTGAGTTTGGGGATGACTCCTCCAAGCTGCCCAGCACCCACACACCTGGGCATCGACCCCCACGCCAAGGGACACCCTGCTGAGCCCTGGGGGAAGCTGTGCTGAAACAGGACAGAGGGCAAGGGACGCACCTGCAGGATGTGCTCCACGGCCCCCTCAAAGGACGTTGCCCCCCCGGTGCCAGGGGATGCCGTGAGCCCCAGGACCTGTGGCAGGTCCCGCTCCCCGCTGAGCTTGCGCTGCAGGTATCTCAGCATGATTTTGTTGTAGACGGCGTCCTTGTGCGTGTGGTGGCACTCGTCTATCACCAGCAGCGAGAAATCTGCTCCGGGCCGGGGAGGGGAGCGGGGTGAGATGGTTGCTCAGCCGGGGGCTCAGCCACGGCTGTGGGGCCAGCAGGTAATGTAGCCCGGTGCCCACCTGTCAGCTCCACGTGCACGTCCTCCTCCGTGCTGACCAGGGCGTTCTGCAGAATCTGGGCTGTGCAGATGACAACGTCGCTCTTCTTCACCAGGTCGGCGAAGAAGGTTTTGTGGCTGGTGTCCCCGCTGATGGACGTCACCACGAAGGTGTCCTGCAGCGCGTGGAACTCCTTCTCGGTGTGCTGGTCCACCAGGTGCACCTGCGCCCACAGGACCGCGCTCAGCACCGGCCAGGACCGCCACCGGTGGCTCCCGCGGTCCCGGGGCAGGGCAGCACCTTGTTGACAAGCACGGCCACCTTGGCGCCCCGCCGGCTCTCCAGGTGCCGCCGGCAGACGTGGACGGCCACGCGGGTCTTCCCGGCGCCCGTGGGCAGCCACACGATGCTGTTGCGGCCGCGCAGGGCCGGGGCCGCCGCCTCCCGCTGGTACCCCCGGAGCTCCATCCCCGCCGCTCCGCGTCCCGAAGCCGCCGCAGCCGCCGGGAAACGAAACTGGAGGCGGCGCCGAGACCGGCGGACGGGGCACGGAGAAGGAGCAGCAAGGGGGGGCCACGCCGGCCGCGCTGGGGCCAACTGAGCCTAGCCGAGCCGAGCCGAGCCCAGCCGAGCCGAGCCCAGCCGAGCCCTGTCGAGCCCAGCCCAGCCCAGCCGAGCAGCCCGGCTCGGGGATCCCCCGGGAGCCCCGGCTCCGGACTGGAACCGAAACCAAAAGCGAGTGCAGCTCCCACAGAACCTCCCCGCACGCAGACGGCGCCTGCGCCCCCGCCTGTCAACACCCTGCACCCCAGTTCTGCCCAGTGCACCCCAGCCCATCCACGGGGATCTTCACATTCTCCCCATCCCGAGCTGTGCCTCTTCCCCTCCCCTGTGCCCTCCAGAATGTCTCGGGTTGTCCCCCCAGCCTACCACGCTGGGGTGAGCCCCAAGGATGGAGCTGAGGCTGCACAAGGACATTTATTAAAAAAAACAAACAAACGAACAAACCAATGAAAACACCAGTCAAGTGGAATGGGGGAGTGGGGGGGAGGGAGAGGGGTGGGGGGCACAAGGAGGGGGGAGCAAGGGAGGGACAAGCAGAGGTGGCTGCCAGCCAGAGCAGAGCAGGGAGCAGCACCGGGCAGCCACCCTCCCTGGCACTCAGAGGGGCAGGACAGGGGCCGGCAGCCCCCCACTCCCCAGCTGGCAGCAGAGGCAGGCAGGGAAGATGTACAGGCAGGGAAGGCAGACCTGCCCCGGGGGGAGGAAGAGCTGACAGAGGCAGCAGGAGCTGGGTGTGCAGGGCAGAGCCCCCTGCCCAGCAGGACCCTGGCCCGGGAGCAGCACCGCTGCGGGCAGCGCGGGGCTGAGCCCGCCGTACATTCAGTGTGGGGGGCAGGGGCTGCCTGCACGTGGACGGAGCAGAAACCAAAGCACTTGTGCGTCCCTGCCCTGTCACAGGGAGTCAGGGCAGAAGGCACGATCCCAGATAAGGGGGGATGCACAAGGGTCAGGGGGCTCCCCCTCCCCAGGCAGAGGCGGAGCTCAGTGCTGTCCCTGCCCTGGGCAGATCCTGATGAGGCAGCTCCAGCCTCACCCCCATTCCCTAGGAGAGGCAGCCAGAGCACCTCAGGGATAAAAGCACCAGCCCCACAAGCCCCTGTGGCTCCTCAGGAAGGAAAGCCCGGCTCCCCATGCTGCTCAGCAGCACCAACCCCTCCAGCAGCTCCTACCAACAGAAAGAGTGGGGCTGGATCCCACAGGAGCCCTGTCCCTCCCACGGGAGAGCCGGTGGCCACAGCAGGTCCAGGCCAGCCCTCGCTACTTGTCGATGAGCCCCCCCTCCTTGAGCTTGAAGTAGAAGAACTTCTCGAGGGTGTTGGCACACTTGCAGTAGTCGCTGTCGGGCGGGTTGTACTCGCGGCAGTTGGTGATGATGCGCTGCAGGTCGGCGATGAACAGCTTCTTGGTGACGTAGTAGCGGTTCTTCAGCCGCTCCGTCATGGTCTTCAGGTCTGCAGGTGGCACGGCTCAGGATCCCTCCCCACGCTTCTGCACCCTCCCAGCCACTGAGGTGGACATCAGCCACAGGTCTCAAGTCATCCCTCTCTCACTCTGGGCTACCCCGAGGCTCCCACCACTCCAAATGTGAGTCCCCAGCACAGAGCCCGCGATCAATGCGGGGTTCTCAGGCCCCTCTTCTGCAACCCTGTCCTGGGGGGCTGGACACAGCAACTTACCTATGGGGAAGCGGATGATTTCGTAGTAGTCTGGTGCCTCCGACTTCTTCACCGGCTCCATGAAGGGCCACGCACTGGGGTGGGTCTGGGGAGAAGTGGGGGGCAGTGGGAGCAATGAACACACAACCCTTGCCTGCTCCAGCACCCAGGGATCCTGCTCCCCCCACACCCTGGGTCACCCCAGCAGTCCCCAAGGGCAAAGCCCTGTACAGCCCATCCCAAGGGAGGCAGCTCTGAGGGCTGCCAGGTGGACAGACACCCCAGAGTGAGGGTCCTTTCCTGCCCACACCTTGATCTGGGCCAGGAGGTTCTTCAGCATGTTGTAGAGCTGGTCCGGGTCCTTCAGCTCCTTCCTGCAGGACAAAGCCAATGCCCATCAGCCTCTCTCCACTCCAGGGCCAGGAAAACTGGGCCAAGACTGAGGCACAGCCCAAGCTGAACCCCCAGCCCTGCTGCTGCAGGTCTACCCCCACCCCCACGCAGCACTCACCCCTTCTCCTTCCCCAGTGGCTTCCATCCTGTTTCTCCTGGAAGACAAGTGTCAGTGTCACCATGTCTGCGCTGCAGCCATGGGGAGGGAGCACAGAGCCCTCCTGCCAGGCCCCCTGCCAGGACTCACGGATGCCAGGCACGCTCTCGATGGGGATCTGCCGCACGCCCTCCTTGAAGCAGGTCAGGCCCGGGTAGACTTTGCGGATCTGCGCCTGTTTCCTCTCGATCAGCTTCTTGATGATCTGCAGGAGCAGATGAGTGGGGGCTGCAGGATGCTCCAGGGACCCCACAAACCCACCCAGCCAGTGTCAATGTGCCCCCTCGCCGCCCTGCAAGTCTGCTCGCAGGGCCAGCACAGCCCCACACCTCTCCCCTGTTTTTGAGGGGTGGCTGGCTGTCACCCACCCTCGTGCCCACCCCTGGGCCATACCTCCTTCTGCTTCTTGATGATGTGTGAAAGCTCGGTGTAGGGGATGCGGGGGTTCAGCTCACACTCCATCAGGGTGGCCCCCTCGTAGTCCTTGATGTATCCCAGGTAGCGACTCTTGGGGACCTTGATGTCCTTGGAAAAGCCCTAGGAGAGCGGGGCAGGTGGGAGGGCGTGGGTGGGAGGAGGCAGAGCTGGGAGCAGCTCCCAGGGAAAGGAGCCCACCTGCTTTTTGAAGTAGCCAATGGCGTACTCGTCGGCATAGGTGAGGAAGTAGAGGATGTTGTGCTTGATGTGGTACTCCTTCAGGTGGTTCATCAGGTGCGTCCCATAGCCCTTGGGGAAGTACCATGAGACAAGGACGCCCCCAGGCAGCCCCAGCTGGGATAAACAACCCCCTCCCACCCATGGAAATGGCAGCTGGAAGATGATCTGGAGCAACTACCACAGCTTGGGGCTGGCCAGTGCTGAGCAGGTTTGGCTGCCCAAGGGGCTACACCAGCTACAGAGAGACCATCCTGCCCGCACCAGGCTTTGGGGGGCACACGTGTGTGCCCACCTCCCTGCTCTCACCTTCACTTGCTCGTTGGAGGTGACGGCACAGAAGACGATCTCCGTGAAGCCTTGGGTAGGGAACATGCGGAAGCAGATGCCCCCGATCACTCGTCCATCCTTGATCAGTGCCAGGGTCTTGTGCTTCCTGCGGGCAGCACGGCCGAGGGTGAGGGGAGCCCCCCACACCGGCCCCCCAGCACCCCCCAGCCACGCACGGGTCAAAGACGAGGCGAGTGATGTACTCCTTGGGCATGCGGGGCAGCTGGTGAGAGAAGACATTCTGCAGCCCCACCAGCCACATCAGGATCTTCTTGTTGGATTTCTGGGAGAGCGAGTTGCCGATGACGTGGAACTCGATGATGCCGCGGCGCTCCTCCAGCCGCGCCGTCTCGTCCCGCGCCGCGTTGGCCGACAGCAGGCTGGTCTGGGGGCACGGGGAGGGGGTCACTGGCCCTGCACGCCCTCTTTGGGGGAGCCTGCTCCAGGCTGGCACGCTGGGGAAGCAGATCTGTGGGACCTGGAGAGGGCCGGAGGCACCGCAGGCCATACCTCGGGGCCCAGCATGGCAGCAGGGTCCGTGATGGTCAGCATGACCTCGTTCACCAGCTCCATGGGGATGTCTCCCATGACACGGATACGCTTGGCATCCTCCAGCGTCAGGCTCTCAGGGAGCTTCCTCTTCTCTCCTGGGATGGGAGCAGAGTGGCACATCCAGCGCTGGGAGGGACCACAGACAGTTCCAGCTTTCTGGAGTGGGCTCGTGTGACCTTACCTGGCAGGGGCTCTGGGGTGCTGGTGTCCAGGCTGGTGGCCGAGCTGCTGCTGCTGAGCTTCTTGCTGAAGAGAGGAGTGGTGGGCACAGCAACGGTGCTGACTGCAGCTGCAACAGACCCACGGTGCCCGTGACTGGAAATGCCATCGTCACGCCACGGCAGCCCAGCCACTGCCACTGCTCTGCCACACCTTCACCCTTTATCCCTCAGCCCCCAAACATGGGGAACTGCTTCTTGAAATACCTGGGCGAGACACCAGCTGGGCACCCTCCGCAGCTGGCACTGTGAAATCAGCCTCCCAGATCGGAGAGTTCTCACCGTAGATCTCCTCCTCCAGCATGGAGAGGAACCTGGAAGGGAGCGGCACATCAGCACGCGAGCATCCCAAAGGAGGAGCGCCCTCAGCGCTCCAGCAGCCATCTCCACACTGGGCACCCACTTGGGGAAGTGGGTGAGGATCAGCGTCCGCTTCTCTGGCACCAGCTTGTCCTTCTCCACCCGGAACTTCTCCAGCAGCTGCCGGCGCGTCACCGTGAAGATGGACTTGAGGAGGCTGCGCCCGAAGACGTGGGTGGTCTCATAGCGGGGCAGGCTGTCACAGCTCTGTGGCACGTGGCAGTAGCACAGCCACCTGCGGGACAGGAAGAGGCTCTGGAGACAGGGCTGGAGCCAGAGACCCCAGAGCAACCATATCCCTGGATGGACAATGGGACAATGCTGCTGGGAGCAGGCTGGACAAGGGCATGGCTGACACTCAGAAGCACTGGCCCCACTGGCTGCCTGCTCTCCTAGTGACTGACAGCCTGGGAGACCCCAGGGTGGCTGGCTCAGCGGCCCCCTGCCCTCCTCACCTGGTGTAGTTGACCTTGTAGGTGGCCACGTCGTCGTTCTGGGAGCGCTGACGGAACTGGGACGGCGTCTCCAGCTTCCAGTAGTTGAGGCACAGCAGGAACATCTTGGAGAGCTCGTACATGGTCTGGCGCTCCTTGGGTGGCAAGTGGCTGAACTTGTACTGCACAAAATTCAGGACTCCCTGGGGAGAGGATGGCACAGTGGGAGGGTGCCAGGGGCTGCTCTGGGCTCTTCAATGCTGCCTCCCAGAGAGTGAGGGGACCGTGCAAGAGCAGCAGAACACAGGACAAGTCATCAGGGCAGTGCACCAGCCCGACAGCAGTCTCACCTGCTCAATGTTTGGTTTCTCAAAGGGAGGGCTCCCCAAGGACCCCTCGACCACGGGCTGGCTCATCTGCAGGATGCACTTCCGCAGCAGCTACAAAGACACAAGCAGACACGGTCAAAAGAGTCCCAGGAACAGATGCTCCAGGAGTGGTGGAGGTGGCTGAATGCTGCCATGGGGCTGCTCCAATTCCTACAGCCAGGAAGGCACCGGTGCTGCCCTTGGAGCACACCCATTCATCCCCTAGAACTGCCCCCTTAGGGAATTCCAGGCCAGGAGAGCAGTCACTCCAGAAGAGGGTCAGCATTCCAGGTCTCTGGGCTGCAGGATGGTTCACAGCTTCAGTGCCAGCTCCAACAGAGCACAAACAGTGGGACAGCAGCCCCCACGATGACCAGAAACTCTGCACAAGTCCCCCCACGAGTGGGGCAGTGAGACCTGCACAGCCCCAGACGCACCTTGAACAGGTAGAAATACACCTGCTTGGTGTCCGTGTCCTCCTCCTTGTGCACGGACATGAAGAGGTTCTCCACATCCACCACCATGCCCAGCAGACGGTTGATCTCTTCCTCTGAGACGTTCTCCAGGTGGGACACGTGGTCAGCTGTGCCAGAGAGAAAGCCACAGCGAGACTGAGGGAGCAGCACCACAGCACAGGAATGTGCTTCTTGTTGATGGAGTGACAAAACTACCTTTTGTCCCCTTAAAAAGGAAATAAGCTTAGAAGTTTTTATCTTCCATTAAGTGAAAAGACACCTTCTAGGACTTGGGGCACTTCACCTCAAACTTAAGGATAGCTAATTGGACGGGAGCCAAAAAGTTTTGCTTGGGCAATTTACTAGAAAAAGAAGAGAACAAAGAAACCAATGGCTTTTGTGAAGTGCTGTACTATGGGCGGGAGAGCTTTTTGCACTTAGATGAGTTTTTCTCTGTAAAAAGTTTGTTATTTTGCCTTTTATTAAACCTTTTTTGTTTCCAACACTCCCACAGAAGCCATCCTGCTGATTTTATGCCTTCTAAGGTAGCTGAGCTATCTTGGGTGTGAAATAGACCTCCAAAAGCTCATGAGACCTGGCTCAAAGAAACTCCTATTTCACCACAGCGAGACAGGATCAGCACCACTGTGAGACATCCAGGGATCAGCACCACAGTGACACCAGGGGATCAGCACCACAGTGAGACACCCAGGGATCAGTGCCATAGTGACACTCAGGGATCAGCACCACTGTGAGAACAAGGGATCAGCCCCACAGTGACACCAGGGATCAGCACCACAGGGACACCAAGAGATCAGCACCACAGTGACACCAGGGGATCAGCACCACAGTGACACACCAGGGGATCAGCACCACAGTGACACCCAGGGATCGGCACCACAGTGAGACACCAGGGGATCAGCACCACAGTGAGACACCAGGGGATCAGCACCACAGTGAGACACCAGGGGATCAGTGCCACAGTGAGACACCCAGGGGATCAGCACCACAGTGAGACACCAGGGGATCAGCACCCCTCGCCCTGCCCAGGGGGTGCCACAGGAGTTACCCAAAGCGTGGCCACAGCTCCGGCACGGTTCACTCAGGTTGGTCACCGGCTGCTGCAGGTCCATTCGAGGGGCTGTGGGGGGGTTGGGGTTCTTCCAGCCATTGCACTTGCAGGCGTCATTGGCCTGGGAGGAGGGACAGCAGTGATCGTTGCAGTGGCTGCCACCTTCTGTGACCACAGGATTTCCTTGCCTCCCACCTACCCCTTTCCACCCAGCCCAGCTTTTCTCAGGCCCCACCCTGCATCACCCATCACCCCAACACTCCCCCGAGCAGCCCCTGCCCACTGACATCCCTGCACCTCCCTCGGGTAACTCAGCACTCTGTTCTGCAGCCCCAGCCTGCACACAGCCCAGCACCTCATCTACATCCCCATCCCACATCCTTTGTCCGTGTATTCCTTGCTCCCACCCTCCTGCATCCCTAAATTCTCCTCCTACCCCCACAAACGTCCTTGCAACCCCCTCCTGCATCCCGCACTCGTGTCAGCATCCTCATCCTTCATCCCCCATCCATGCACAGCACTGAACCCCCACTCCCGTATCCCCGCACCCCCCATGCCTGTCCCTGCATCCCCCCGTCATGCACAGCCTCGAACCCCCCCTCCCGCCCTCGGTGCGCTGCCGGTGCCGCTGTCCCCCACCTTGCAGGCCGAGAAGACCCCCAGCTTCTCCAGCTTCTTCCCGCGGGGGAAGCCCCGCACCTGCGCCTTGCGCTGGCTCGCCCGCTGCTGCTGGCTCAGCCCGGGCCGTGCCGGGTCGCTGGATCCCGCTCCTCCGGCCGGCACCCCGCTCGCCCCCGCCGTGGCCGCCGTTGCCGTGCCCGGGCCCGGCGGGGGCCGCCCGGGCTGCGCGGCCTCCGGCTCCGCCATGCCGGGCCCGGCGTGCGCCCCGCGCCCACTGCGCCTGCGCGCCGGGCATGCCGGGAGCTGTAGTCCGGCGCGGCGGGGGAGGAGGCGCCGCCGCTGCCGGGGCGCCGCTCCCGGGGCCGCTCCGCGCCACCCGCCGGCCGCAGCGGGAGCAGAGCGCCCACTCGGCACTGCGGGCGGCGTGTGCCGTACAGAGAGGATCGAGCTCCGGTCATGACGACCCACCGCGACAGCCCGTCACGGGGCGATGCCGAGCCGCGGGTGCCCGGAGGAGCCGCCGCGCCCCTCCGGTAAGCGGCACCGCTCCGCACTCCGCTGACTCCCGCAAATATGGAGCGTGGCCACGCCCTCTGCTCCAAATGCGGTGGGTGACCCGCCCTCCGCCTTCTCGCAGCCGGCTTGGGCGGCCGGCGTGGAGCGTGGCCGCGCCTCCCGGCCGGTACCGGCGAGCCGGCTCCGCCCGCATGGCCATTTCTGACAGACCGCGCCCCTCGCACCGCGGGGGAAGCGGCTCGGCGCCGGGCTGGTGCGCGGAGCTGCGGGCAGCGCCTGGAAGGTGCCAGCACTGGCGGGGGACACCGCACGGGAGTGTTCCAGCACCGTCCCGAAGGTGGGAGTCGATTGTCCGAAGACTCCCCCGGGGATGCTCAGGACCTGCCGGGGATTCCCAGTGCTGCACATGGGCCGGAGCCCCTCGCCCAACCTCCTGTGCCAGGGCAGAGCCGGGGAGAGGCGGCAGGGACATGCCCGGTGCCAGCACAGCCCCGCTCCCCACCCTGCCATCGCGCTGCGTGGGCACGGGCAGGAGCGCTGCAAAGCACAGGGCAGGGCAAGACCAGAAACACCGAAACCACGCAAATAAAAGTTAGGAATATTTATTACATATCAAAAAAGCCGCATGTTTCGGGCAGACACCACGCCCCGGGCCACCGCGCGGTCCCGCTCTGCGGCCAGCAGCTGCCCCCGTCGCCAGGCTCAGCCTGGTCCCCGTTGCTCCTCTTCACGCCTTGGCCCGCTCGGCTCCCTCCTCACTGCTGCCAGCTTGCTGTGCCACCGCCGGCCCCATCTGGATGGGCACGTTCCTCTCGGGAGCGGCGGGCAGCGCCAGCTTGGGCGCCTCGATGCGGAGCTGCCCGTCCTTGGACAGGGAGCAGGTCAGCGCCTCGGCGTCCACCTCCTCGGGCACGTCCCACTCCCGCTTCAGCACCTCGTACTTGTAGGAGAAGGAGCCCTTGTCGTCTGTGCTCTGCGTCTCCTTCTGCCCCACCAGCACCACCTTCCTGCCCACCACCTTCACCGACAGCTGCTCGGGCGTAAAGTCCTTCACGTCCTGGCAGACAGAGAAGCCGTCCCCGGAGCTCTGGGGCAGGGCTGCGCTGGTGCTGGAGGCGCGCTCGGAGGCGATGCCGAGCCGCCCGGGGCTGCTCCCGCTGCTCAGGTACTGCTCCACGCTGCTCATGAACTCCCGAGCCCGCTCCATCTCCAGCCGCATCTCCCGCTCCAGCTCGGCGAACAGGGTGCCTGGGTGCGGCCAGAGGGTGCGGACGGGTCCCAGCCACGGGAACAGCGAGCTGGACATGGGCGGCATAAAGTGCAGGCGGCAAAGCATCTCTGCTCCGAGGAGCGCTCCCGGCTGTGCTGCTGCTCGGTGCAGTGGCTGGAGCCGTGCTGGGCTGGGGCAGGGGAGCAGCGGGTTTTATCCTCCCCTGCCCAGGGGTGTGTCCCTTCCAGAACGCTCTCTCCCCACGCAGCCTCTTGGAGCCATCGCCTATTTTTGAGAGGCTGATTATCCACCGGCCAAAATAGCAGCGCCTGTTTCTGGGGACAAGTCACATGCCAAAATAGGGAGCCGCGGTCACCGCTGGGAGCTCAGGTTTCTGCAGAGCCATGGTGATGCAGCAGCAGGGCCCATGGGGCCATGCCCGGGGGGCTACAGAGCCCTTCCCTGGCCCCCCCGCCGGAGGCAGGCTGCATTGTGCCAGCAGCTCATCGCTCCTGCCAGTACAGGAACCGGTCCCACCCCTGAAGTACACGGCCCGTGTCATCTGCTGCCAGGCACTTCTTTCACTTTCCGGGACCCCTCTCCCTGTTGGCCACCCCCATCCTGTCCTGACCCCTCGGCACCCCACTGTGCGCCCCACCTGGGCCTGGGGCCACGGGCTGACTTCTGGTCTCACCTGAGGGGACACACCTGGGCACGGATGGGGGGAAATGGAACAGAGCGGAGGGTGGGGGGAGACGAGCCCAGACTCACTCCATGCCTGGGAAACGCAAAGGGCACGGATTTTTGGCAAGGGTGGCTCAGGCATCCCGCTCGGAGGCTGAGGTGATGCTGCTAATTATAAGCCAGGAGAGCAGAGCTGTAAGAGTCAGGGCGAAGGTATGCCGGGCACGACGTCAGCGCCGCCTCTCCTCACGGGTGAGTAACAAGAATGAGCTGGAACGGGCTGGAAAGAGCTGAGCTTTTCTGCCGAGGGTGACGTAATGTGCAGGACAGGGACACGCCTCCGGGGATCGGGTATAAAAACCTCCGGCGGCAGCGGCGGGGCAGAACGCTTCCAGCCCACTGGAAAGGGACAGAAGCAGCAGCAGCCACAGCAGCAGCCGCAGCAGCCACAGCAGCAGCAGCCACAGCAGCGATGCTTTGCCGGATGCACCTCGCCCCATTCGCCTCCAGCTCCCTGGCCAGCCGGCTGGGCACAGTGAGGACCCTCTGGCCGCACGCAGAGACCATCTTCACCGAGCTGCAGCAGGAGATGGAGAAAGCTCGGGAGTTCATGAGCAGCTTCGAGCAGCTCCTGAGCAGCCACGGGGCCATGGCCACCGAGCACAGCCCGAGCAGCAGCGTGACCCTGCCCCAGGGCTCCGGGGATGGCTTCTCTGTCTGCCAGGACGTGAAGAACTTCGCCCCCGAGGAGCTGTCGGTGAAGGTGGTGGGCAGGAAGGTGGTGCTGGTGGGGCAGAAGGAGACGCAGAACGTTGATGAGAAGGGCTCCTTCTCCTACAAGTACGAGGTGCTGAAGCGGGAGTGGGACGTGCCCGAGGAGGTGGACGCCGAGGCGCTGACCTGCTCCCTGTCCAAGGACGGGCAGCTCCGCATCGAGGCGCCCAAGCTGGCGCTGCCTGCCGCTCCCGAGAGGAGCGTGCCCATCCAGGTCAGCCCTGCTGCCCCGCAGACCGGACCAGCTTCTGAGGAGGGAGCCACCACCAAAGCCCAGGCGTGAGAGGATGGGAGCCGACGGCCACGGCAGGACCGGAGCAGACAGGAGCGAGTCTCAGGCTTGAGCCCGGACGAGCTCCATCGGCCACGATGACATTTTTTTCACTAGACTGGAATGTTTTTGTATCCAATAAAAATACTTTTGCATTGAATCTTCTTGTGTTCTCTGGGTGTTGATTGATGGGGAGGCTGCGCCCTGCTCTCGGTGCCAGAGGAATGGGACACGCAGAGAGAGAAGAACCTCTCTTGCTTCTCAGGGCAGCACAAAATGGGGTCAGACAGCAGACCCAGAGGGTTCCATGAGGGAGGGGAGGGGATCTGCTGCTAAGAGAGGGAGGCAGGCAGGAAGGGCAGTCCCACTCACCTGTACAGGAGCAGCAGGGGTGCCCTCACCCCTTCCTCACACTGCTGCCAGCATCATCTCCAGCCCCACAAGCTCAGCCAATACCCATCCCCACACAACAGAGAGGGAAGCACACCGGGCTGCCTGGCAGGCTGTGGTGTGAAGCTGTTGTAGCCACACTTTCCCCTTCCCAGCTTGGCAAGGGGCTGTCAGAGTCCACCCTGAGCTCCCAGCAGCAGGGAGGGAAAAGCCCAACCCCGGGCGCGGTGCGTAACCACCACAAACACCCTGCTCAGGCCCGGGCAGGCAGCAGCTGTGTGGGCAGGCAGCAGGTATGCAGGCAGGAACGCCTGTTTGTGCTAAAGCCACCCTGAGATCAGACACACCAGAACACCAGCAGGTGCCCAGGCTCAATACCGAGCCCCTGTTGCAAGCACAAGACCCTCCTTAGGGTATCACAGATGCCTTCAGAGACTCCAAGTCTAGGAAGAAACCAGGCAGCCAGGGAGAGGAGCCAGCAGATGGCAACAGCACCGCACACAATGTCCACTGAATTGTTCTGAGTGGGAGCAGGGAAGCTCTTCTCCAAACTGGTCCATCTCTGGCTGCCTGGGGAAAGCAGCAGCATCACAGTAAGCACTGGGGGGCCCCACAGAGATCCTAAGCACCTCCAGCAGCAAATGTCCACACAAACAGCACCACACAAATGAGGTGGAGTGGGGGCCACCAAAGCCCACACCCCACAGGCAGCCCAGGCTCCAGCATGATCCCAGGCACTCCATCACCAAATCACTCCAGACCCTTCCTGCTTCCAGGAGTTTAAGGAAATCCAGCATGAGGAAGAGGCACTGAGACCTTGGAGAGCAGATGAAGGGCACACACAAGGCTGCTCATACAACTCTACTGCCAGGCTCTGTGACCCAGCCTCCCATGGCCCCTCAGCTGAGGGGGCAATGGGTTCCAAATGCAGCACATCTCCCTCCTCAGCCTCTCCTGAGCACAAACGGTGCTGCTGGCAGCACAGGCGGTAGGGATGGAGCTGCAAGGGGCTGCTCCTTCTTCCACACTGACTCCAGGTCCCAGGGTGGTGGGGTCTCATAGTCCACGCAGCAGTGACAGGAGAGCAGCATCTTCTGAGGCCATCATGCTCCAGGGACAGAGGCACTGTGTTCATGAATTCTGGAGCACCATCCCAAGCCTGTCCCACTGCAGAGCAGAGCTCCTCCACCTCTTCCCATCTTGCATTGTAGAGTTTCCCCAGAAGCAGCAAGCAATAATTCCCACAATTTCCCTCAAGTTTCCTTGAGCACGCTGGAGCCAAGGGAACACCAGCAGCATCACAGCCCAAGCTCAAGAGCCCCATTTCTCCCTCCTCAGGAAGGAAGGGCCCCATTTCCCTACCAAGGACATACCAGGAGCAGCCCAGCTCAGCTTTCACCAAGAACTGTTGTGCTCAGGTCCAGTCCCTGCTGCATTAAGAAACATGAACATAACATTGTTGTTAAGATAGGTTTATAAAAATTTTGTTTTAATCACACAAAACTGAAGTTTGTGATGAAGACTAAGTCAACAGTTCCTCTTAAATACCAGGATGCATAAGACACTGCATTAGGCACTAGGCAGCAGCCAACATCAGTTAGAGTCTGGCAACAGAAGCCATTTAATACCTCCCTTCATTCTTTGTGGAATTACAGGCTTTTGCAATACATGTCATTCCCACCAACAGGTTACCCAAGGTTTCCCCCACCCCACCTCTGTACATCAGTAAACCTTGTGTATTCCCACCAGAGCAGGGTTAACAATATTAGTGGCATCACAACCATCAAGAAAAGGACAAATTTCTATACAAGATTTTTTTTTTGCAAAAGTTGCAACAGGATTAGTGCATTACGACAGAACCGAGAGAAAAGAAGAGTTGGCATGCTGGAGTCCAACACAAAGAAAGACAACAGGCAGCTCGTTGGATGTACTATATTGACAAGATACTGATTGGTTACATGGAGAAACATACAATACAAAATACAGAAGAAACCAGTTTTGCTTCCCTCTGCCCCACCCCAAATACTCATCATTGATTTGGTCAATAAGCGGCCCAAGGGCCGGAGTTTGTCTCTAATGCTACAGTTTAGTGGTTGTTCTGGGCACATCGTACGGGATCAGCCTCAGCTCTTACAGACAGGGAACTTTAAACACGTGTCCCAATATCCCTTTGTTTCCCATAGTGAACTACAGTGCTGTGGGACCTGGCTGCTGCTGGCCTCACCTGCGGGACGGCCACGCTGGCTGGGCAGACACCAGGTCCTGCATCCACCACCACCAGGAAGAGGGAAGAGCAGAAGTTCATATATTAAAAAAGTGACTTAAGACTTAGAATTGAATTAGTATTTGTACAGAAAGGTGCAGGTGGAAGAACTCCCTCCAGCCTATGATCAGAAAGGGATGGAGAATCACAGCGGCGCCGGCAGCAGCCGCCCTACGGTAAGTGCGGTCGTTAGCGTGGGTTCCAGTCACTCCTCCAAGGGCTGCAGCAGCTGCTCAGTTGCTGCAGCACTGGCTTCTGCTGGGCTGGCTGCTCTCCTGAAGGTCCACCACCCGATTCCTGCCCGGGCCACCAGGAGCGTTCTGGGGTTCGTTTTTTGGCAGTTTCTTGGCTGGGAAGAAACAGGCTGTCAGCAGGGTCCTCCGGAGAGGCCAAGCTCCTCGCGCTGCGCGCCCCAGCCTGAGCCCTCAGAGCTCAGGGACAGGACAAACGTGCAGTTTGCACTGCGTGCCAAACCAACCCATCCTCAGCTCTGGCTGGCATCAGACCTGCTCCCATCTCCATCACCCCCCCAGATACAGGGACATGCTATAGTAGCTTCCTCGAGTCAGCTTTAATAAACTCTCGGAGGCCTAAAACACACCCAAGATAGCTCAGCTACCCTCAGAGGCATAGAAATCAGCAGGATGGCTTCTGTTGCAGTGTTGGAAGCAAAAAGGTTTAATAAAAGGCAAAGTAAGAAACAGAGAAAATCGAGCTAGGTGCTAGATGTTCTTGCCCCTGGTAAAACACCTCACAAATGCGATTCGTTTCTCTGTTCACTCCTTTTTCTAGTTAATTGCCCAGGTGGCACTTTTTGGCTTCTGTCCAATTCGCTATCCTTAAGTTTGAGGTGAAGTTTCTTAGGTCCTATGAGGTGTCTTTTCACTTAAATCAAGGAGAGAAACTTTTTGCTTCTTTCCTTTTAGGGGACAGAGGATAGTTTTGTCACTCCGTTCACAGGGGGCACATTCCTGCAGGGACTCAGAACCTTTGCAAGGCTAAGGCTCCACACGCTCAGGGAATGACCAATCACACCAGTGTGGCAAACTGCCCCAGTAAGAGCCACCAGCCCTGGCTGACAGAGAACCCTCCTGGGCTGCAGTGCTGGCACTCAGAGCTGCCCCAGCCCTACACAGGCCGTACCTATTGCCATGAAGATTTCATTCACATTCATCGCTGTCTTCGCTGACGTCTCCATGAACAGCAAGCTGTTGTCATCTGCATATGTCTGTGCATCCTACAAAATCACATCAGAGTGCTAAAGGCAGCCTGGCAGGAGGCCCAAGCAGACTTCACTTGTCAACACACAAACTGTGGAGAAATGCTATATCCCACCCTGGGCCAGAAATTCCCTCCCCTGTCCCTGCTCCCACCTGGCCTGGACAAGCCAGGGACACGCTCCACCAGCAGCCCTGCATGGCCAGTGTCCCACAGCTGGGCTGGGGCACAGCCTGACTGAGCCACACGGCGCCTGGGAATGTGTCACCCACTGCAAGGGCAGCACAAGCCATCCTGTGTGAGGGCTGGGTAAGAACCTCTCCTGAGCACCTGCCTCAGATGAGGTAAGAGCTGTGAAGAGCAGAGAACAAGCTAGGAATGATTCCTCATGTGTCTTGTACCCAGAAGATGCTGTTTCACACCCTGCAGACATCCCCACATGAGTAAGGCAGCAAAGGAGGCTGAGGACAGAAGTTTGTGCTCTGTGGGCCTCCTCCTCCACATCCACCAGGACTTTCACCAGCCAGGGCCACACGTGTTGTGACAGAAGCAAGGGCACAGACCCTGCTCAGTGGCATCCCGCAGTCCTCGGCACAAAACCTCACTTTCGTTCTCCCTCAAAGCACATTTTATATAGCTGCCATCTTCCCCACTTAAGCAAAAATATGCTTTCCTGACCTGCTAGGGAAAAACTCTGGATTCCCACTTACCTGGAAGTCCACAGCTCTCTTGTTGGCAAGGTCTGCCTTGTTTCCTGCTAGTGCAATTACAATATTGGGGCTAGCCTGCCTCTGCAACTCTTTCACCCAGTTCTTGGCTCGTACAAATGTGTCCTGGAAGCAAACAGGAGGCAGCAGTCAGGAAGGGCAGCCATGTAGGAATCCACAGGGCAGATATGATTAGAACAAGGCTTTCCTGTGAGAAGCGTCCTGCCTCTGCAGCACTTGGCAGCAGGATCCTTTATCAGCTCCCAGCCTTGGCCGGAGCTGAGGAAGAGGCCGTGAGCAGTTTTCAAGAACTTGGCGGCCCCAGCCAGGTACTTGCAGGGCTCTGACCCAGGCACACTCCCAGGGAGCCTGCTGGCAGCCCCCCAGCCCTGCCCACACTCACTGTGTTGGTGATGTCGTAGACCACGATGGCAGCCTGGGCCCCCCGGTAGTACATGGGGGCCAGGCTGTGGTATCGCTCCTGCCCCGCCGTGTCCCAGATCTCAAACTTCACCGTTGTGTCATCCAGACACACTGTCTGTGTTAGGAAGGCAGCTGCAAGAGAAGGGGGCTTGCCTCAGCTCCAGCAGGACAGGGCCCAGAGCCAGCACAGGAGCTCAGAGCAGCTCTGCTGCCACATGGGAGTGAGCTGAGCCCTCAAGAGGCCGGTGCCACTCGTTGTGGCAGCTGCAGCTCTGCTGTCACACAATCCAGAACCATCACACAGTGACAAGAAAGCGGCCTGGAGGGCCCAGGCAGCAGCCAGCCCCTGGAGCATCCAGAGTGCCAGACCCTCCAGCAGCCCTGACAGGGATCAGAGTCTGTGGCACCACCAAGGTGAGACCTGGGGAGCACCAGCAACAGCACCAAGCTCAGCCCCCTTACACCACGCAGCCCAGTTTAGTGACTGGCTGCTGTCCCAGTGAGTCCAGCACCATGTGTCACACCAGCACAAAGGCACAGGTACAGACTGAGGCACAGCACAGCCCTCCACAGAGGGGCATTGGGCCCTGCTTGCCAGTAAGCCACGCTTTCAGCTGTGCTTGCTCCCTGCACAGGTGACAGAGGGACAACTCAAGCCTTTTCTCAGGACGCCCCCCAGTATTGCTGCTCAGAGACCCACATGCCAGCTAGCCTTTGGCTGATTTGTGACACTTTGCTAATTATTTCAAGCTAATAAACTACTAGACCTGAAAGCACTGTGAAAGTAGTTAACAGAATCAGGCTAGAAACAGCCCCAAAATCCCAGGTCATGGTCTTAAAAGATAATTAAGGGCTATAAACCAAGCTGAAGGCCTCAGTTCCAATTAGAAGCTGGAGCTGAGGCACTGGAAACAAAGCCTCAGAGGCAAAGTGTGGAGTTGCCATAGTGTCATTCTCTGCTGTGCTGATCATTACACCAACAAACAAATTGTGAACCAAGAGTTAAAGCATTAACCGTTTGCCTCTATTTATAGCAAAAATCCCAGACCAGACCGAAATAGCCAGTCTCGCTTCTGACACCCCAGACTGCCCCAGCAAGGTCAGCACCTCCCGGAGCTGGCACTCACCTCCGATTGTGCTCTCCTGGTACTCGTGGAACTGCCCCTTCACGAAGCGCAGCACCAGGCTGGACTTCCCCACCGCTGACTCGCCCAGGAGAACAAGTTTGAACTGGCAGATTTTGTTCCCAGCAGCTGGTCCATTCGGTCGGGCAGCCCCACCTCGACCTGCCATCGTGGCCTAAGTGCAGGAGTGCCTAGAGTTAAGGATGCTGCAGGTTCTGCACTGGGATCCACCTGTAGGCAGGTTGCAACTGGAAGAGGAGGTCAGAGTTAGTGACACGCTCAAGGGACCAGCTGTACCAGTTCTAGAGGGTGGTTTGATCTGCAGCCACCATCGGCACACACCGCTGGTGGTTCCTTCCCACAGTGCAAAGTTACTGGCTGTGAGCACCACAGAGCAGCCCCTGCAGCAGGATCTCAGCCTGCAGAGCCTCCCTGGAGAAGAGGTAAGGGTAATACAAGCTCTCCTCCTCACCAGTGGGCCCTGCAGCACTTCCACCCTGCATGGATGCTGCACACACCTTGCTGGGGTGAGGCAGGTAAGGAGCACCCAGCACACAATGGGTGTTGCTAGAGCTTTGTCTGTTCAAACAGCAGTTACTCAGTTCACAGAGGTAGCTGAGCTTGACCTTTAGCTCCCTCCTCCTTTCCTGAGTTCACGAGGAAGCAGCTCCAGACTGTCAGTGCTGTACAGAGCCATCCCAGGGTCACAGTGGCAGGAGGCAGCTCTGCAGGTCACGAGGCATTTGGACAAAAGGAGTTTCTAGAGCTGTCTGTTTGTCCTGAGCCACTTAGACCACAACATTCTGCACCTCTCAGAGGGCCCAAGGATGGCCCTGGCGCCAGGCAGGTGGGCTGCTCCAGGGGGGCCACCTGAGGAGATGCCCACCTCAGAAAGGCACCGAGAGCAGCTGCTCCCCCTCCCATTCCTGCTGCACACCAGGGATCACCCCCCAACCTGATCCCAACAGAGGCAGCACCCAATGCTTCCCATGCCCACCCCACTGCCCCAGCACCCTTATCCCACAGCATTCCAGGTCACTGGCCACGTTCCTCACAGGGACTGTTCAAAGCCAGCATGAACAGACAGCACCCCCTGGGAGCAGCACTGCCAGCCACTCCCCAGCGGTGCAGAAGCACAAAACCACGCCAGGAACAGCAGGACAAGCTGATCTGCATCCAGAGTTACCCACAAGTGAATCCCAGGGCCTCCCTAAGCACTAAGCTCTGCTGCCTGCAGAGAACAGGAATGCTTTCCAAGTACACAGTTACAGATTTAGGCACATTTCCTGTACCCTTCACAACTCCCACTTCCCTGTGGATGATAAATGCTACAGTTGATTGCATCTGCTGTGGATCACCACTTTCCCTTCTACTCTCCTAAGGCAGGCTGTTTGTGGAAAGAAAAGGCCCCAAAAGCCAATTTCTCCTCATCCTGAGAGCACCCCAAAGAAACTCTGTGCACATCCTGCATTTTCCCAGCAGTTAGATACCCATGAATAAGAAGTTTAAAACAGGTCAAACAGGAGCAGAGTGTCCTGTGAACAAAGCTCAAGCCTCCTCAGCACAGAGAAGAGTTTCAAACAGCTGCTTTCCAGGGCAAGGCCTGTCCAGCTGTGAGTGCTTGAGGTTACTTTAACTATGCCTCAAGTTTAAACAATCCCACAGCTTGACAGGGAACCTCCAGCCATTTCAGAGCTACTCTGGAGCCTGTGAGTGCCAGCAGCTGGAGAACCCAGCAGCTTACACAACACAAAGCACTTGAGCATACGCTGACCTAGAGACATCTCACCTCAAATTGCTCTGAGCAGGGGGCAGTCAGACACCAGCTCTTAGGCTGGTACCAGTCCCCAGAGCTGGCAGGTGGGACAGAAACCAAGGAGCGAAACTTTTGAGCGCTGTGGGATGTTTCAGGAGCCAGAGCTGTGAAGCCATTGCTCTGAGTCCCAGTTTTGGGTTAATTTTTGTAATTCAGAGCTGGGTCCTCGCAAGTAGCACAGTCAGGACTCCTCTCCCTCTGCCGAGGAAGGGCAAACACTGTTTGACTGGATGAGAAAGCTTGATATGAAACAGACCAACAACTGGTTTTGCTGGACAGTGAGGGTGCAGCATTGCTGCTCTGGCAGGAGCAGCTTGGTGACCACCAGGTTCAAGAGGCTCAGCAGCAGCTCTGCATCTCTACCAGCCTGAAGAGGCTTCCACCTTTTAGAGTTTCCCCTTGCAAGGGAACAGCTTTGGTCTAACCTTGTATTTATAACTCCCTGGGCAGTCTATCAGCTCCACTGCTGCTCCAGACCAACATTCTGCACAAACACCGTGTGAACCACAGTGTGCCTGAGTTATGGCCTCCCGAAATCTGATAGTGGTCATTCCCAGAGCAAAACAAGGAAATGAGCTTGTTGACATCCTCAAGTCTTAGCCTGACCTATATTTCACAGATCTTGATGCATTTTGCCATCTGCTTGTGCTACGTGAGCTCCAACAGAATTAGGTGAGCACATCTACGTTGAGCTCACTGTGGACAGCCACTGGGCAGTGCAGGCAGGGCAGCAGCCAGAGCTGCTCCAGTTACAGAGAACCAGATCATCATCTAAGGGTGGTCTGATGCTTGGATACATGATTATATGGCTTCACGTTCACATGAGAAGTTGCCATATTTTTCAGGTGTTTGAGTGGAATGTAGAGACCCTAACTGGTCACTGGTGGCCTTGGGCTAAGGACACACCCTGGATGACCAGCTGGTGGTCACAGGAGGAAGCAAACACCCAAAGGAAGTGCCACCAATGCTGCAGACAGTCAGCACGCTCCCTGGCAGGACAGGCACTTTCTGCCAATGCCACGATGCTTGAGGATTCCAGTCAGGCAGAACTCAGCTCTGCAGAGGCAACAGGCAGCAGAACTACAGAGCCTGAAGCTGTGCTGGACCAGCCCACACCCAGCAGTGGACACTGACCTTCCTGCTGTATGAAGCCATTTCTGGGGCTTGGGGTTCATCCTCCCAGCTCTTCCAGCAGAGGATTGGGCATTCCCCCCTCCCTGCTCCCCACGAGAACCCTGGCACTGACACTCGAGCCAGGGTCAGGCAGACCAAAATAACCCCAGCAGCACCACACAGACAAGGGAAAGCAGCTGAAGCCCCAGCTCGTCATGCTAATTCAAGCTGCCAAGGCCATGAAAAGGAAGGGCATGGTGGGGTACTCATGTAATCAAGATTAACAGGCATTAATTTTTCTCCTAGTTTCTTTTAACCAGTGAAACCCAGCAGCTGGGAGATCACAAGACCCGTGAAAAGGCTCCTGCTGGTTTGTTTACCTGCCCTACCCACCTCCTGCTCACTGAAGCACACACAGGAGCTCTGCATCCCACAGCAAAAGCACTGATTTTTTTAATTGTGAACTCCTAACATAGTTTGTTTGCTTTGAGATCCAAGTCAAGTACCAATTCCTGATGCTGTCCCACAGGTGAGAGCTCCAGGTCTATCACTTCTGCAGTTTGTGCTCCTCTGAGCCCTCCTCTGCCTGCCAGGGTTTGCTGCAGGGGGCTGTACACAGCCAGGAATATTAAACTCAAAAATCTGAGTGCTCTAAATGAGAAAGCACATGGCATGGCTGCTGCACTCCCTGCCTGCCCAAGTGCTAGACCATGCTCCAGAGCTCTCAGGATGCTGGGGAACAGCACCAGAGCCCATTTCAAACAAACCTACCCAGGACAAAAACACAAATCTCCACATGGAAATTACTGTCGGATGCCCATGTTAACCCTCCCACCACAGGGGAGCTGCTCATTTAAGGTGTCAGAAGTCAGAGAATCGGATATTTTTGCCCTGTGTTCACCCAGTAGCAAAAAGTGCTCTGAAAGCTGAGGATATTTAGAAACCCAATCCTGAAGACTCTGGTTACCCAAACGACTGCTGCTGCTCTCAGCTATGCAAGGAGTTGCTTCACTGGGGATTTGTTGGCTCAGAACCAAAATACTCAAGACAAAAGCCCCAGTGAAGTATTTATCTCGTTAAATAGCTGACAGTGTTACACGAATTCCTTGGCAAAGGAAGCCCTGAAGTTACCCAGTGGTTTTGCTTCACCTCACACTGCACAGGCAGCTGGCCCAGGGCTGCAGAGTCAGCTTCAGGACATGGAGCCAGGAGCAGCTTCCACGAGCAGGACCAGCAGAAAGTGTGGGTCTCACCAGAGCCACACACAGACCACACTGCCCAGGCTAGCACAGCAGGGAACACCATCCTAATATTCCAACTCATCAATCTGACTAATCAGAACAAACTTCCTGAGCCTGGCTGCAGGAGGGTCCAGGCTGCAGGGAAAGGAGGAACAGACCCAGCTGTTACAGAGAAAAACCAGGAAACACTCAACCTACAGAGCTCAGTCCCATCAGTCCCAGATCCAACCAGGCTCATGCTTTACCTGCTAGCCTCACTCCAAGACCAAGTTTCAACACTCTGCCTCCTCCTGCACGGACCAACACCACGCTGCCTCCTCCTCCTGCATGGACCAACACCACGCTGCCTCCTCCTCCTGCACGGACCAACACCACACTGCCTCCTCCTCCTGCATGGACCAACACCACGCTGCCTTCCTACCTTCTCCCGGCCCAGAGAATGAGCCCTCAGAGCCCTGATCGACAAGGACACAGTCTGGAGCTCAGGAACTGCTCTGAACTGGGCCACTCTCCACCTCAGCTGGCAGGAGCTGCACTGCAGCCCTAAAGTGCAATTCACAGACCCAAATCAGCTCAGACAGCACTTTCAGCAGCAGTCCCATGGCTGTGACTAACTTATGATAGTGTAACAACTTCTCTGTGCAGTCCCACGTCTGAGACTCACAAAGACTTGGACATGCTTTAATTTAGAAGCAAATAGAATTTCCATTCCAAAGTTGAACTATTCATTCAGCTACAGACCTGAGCTAGTACCATCTCCTTCTCATGCTGCTGATACACACATCTGCTTCCTGACATTTGCACACCCATGGCCTCTGGAGCAGCCCCAGCAGCCAGCTGTTTCCCAGAGCAGCTTTTCCAAAACAACTCTATCCCCAGAGATTTCAAGGCCACCACTCTGCTGTGACAATCCCTCCAGCACAGACTTCTGTGGAAGAGTTTTACATCACCTCCATCTCTCATCAGCTGCCCACTGGCTCCCTGTCCCACAGTGGCTCCCTCTTGGAGCCCTCATCCAGTTATTCTTGGCACAGCAAGGATGGAGAATCAACTCAGGGATGCAGCCTGGACTGACTCAAATGGAACAAAAGCATCAAGGTTTTTAATTCTTCAGCAAAGCTTGTTTAACTCCTGCTCAGATGCCCTCAACAGACACAGCTTCACTTTGAGCAGACACTCAGCAACACGTGCCCTGGACAGCACGCATATTCACTCAGCAAGAAGGCAACATCAGCATTGCAAAGCAGCAAACTGCCACCTGCACTGCAAAGAATCTGTGACCTTCAGAATATCTTTCCCAGACGGCACAAAGATCTCCTGCCTCGAGCAGCTCCTTATTTGGAGTGCTACCAAACCAAAGCAAACATGAAAACCAGTGTTTTCTTATCTGTTTATGCAGAGTTGCTCCAGCAGCTCATTCCTGTGCTCCAGGGGAGGACAGCATTCCCCCCCAGACCTCAGATGAATTTTATACCTCCCCACTACTGTCACATCCAGGAAGGTTTCCTGTTTCTGGCCACTGTCTAAGTGTTTTCGGTGTTATTCTGACAACTTCTCGGGACTTGCATAAGAGGCTGCAAACTTCATACCCCAAGGGAAGAAAACAGCTGACTCCAACATTTCTACATTCTATCCTCTTTTAAGTCTGCTGACAGGAATACTCTGGGCTACACCCACTTCATTAGAAGCGTTCCCATTTCATTTCCTGTGTCGGAAAGCACTCGGCATTCCTTCCCCCTCCTCTTCAGGGAGATGCCAGACCACCCTCCAGAGCTGTGCAGCAGCTGAAGGAGCCTGGACGCAGAGCTGATGAGTGGCAGGGCCCAGAGCAGCCCTGGAGCTGAGCCCTGCTGAGATGCAGAAGGGCTTTGCTGTGATGGAGATAATCCCACACCTCAGCACAACAATTTGGCCAAGCACACACACACACACACACCACCAGACAGTTCCTTTACACACTGCCCAACAGGCTGGGAGACCTAAAAATTGGTGAAATCTCAAACTGGCAAACCAAAACCACTGCACCAATGCATCACTGGTTTCACGGGAAAGCAAAGTGTACCCTACTAATGCAAAGCCAGATCAATGTTTTATCTCACTATATTCACAGCCACATGCCAAGCCAGCCTTTCCCTCCTGCTCTCCAGTACCTCAAACCCTCTCCCTGAGTCCATCTCACCTTGCCTGGGTTGTTCCATCACCTGAAGAGGCACCAGCACCCACTCACAGAGCCTACAGGGACCCCTCACAGCCTGCAGTCAAATGCCAGCCAAACCAGCCAGAGCGTCTTAGCAGAGCAGGTCACCCCAGAGCAGATTTTTGGTCTGAAGGTGTTGACTGTTCCAGCAAGCTGTTGTGACTCAGGAGTGGTCTGAGGTGATTTCAGCACCGAGACACAGGTATGACCCCAAACATTGCTGTCCTTGACCCCCCAGATCCAGCCAGGCTCGTGCTTTACCTGCTCACCTCACTCCAAGAACACATCAACATTGTCCTGCAGCTACTATCCTGAATTCTCAGCCCTTTTCAGACACAGTTCTTTCACCTTATTATCCAGGTGAGCTGAAAAGAAATGTAAAAGGCTTTCAGAGTCAGGGCAGTCGTGGACATCAGTGGGTACTGCAGGAAGCTCCCTCAGACTGCATGGCACGTCAAGACAATGGACTGAGTTGGCTTTTTAGCCCCAGCCAAGGCTCAGAGGTAGCCCAGGAGCCCCAGCAGAGCACAGGCCCAATGTCAGGCTGTAAACAGGGCAGCTCAAGTGAGCTGACCCTCCCCACAAAACGCTAAGAATAGCAGATGCAAGTTGTTCCACACCAGACTTAAAATAGTCCCTCGACATGTCCTCCCCTGCAGCCTCCCTCCAGCACTGAAACAGCCAAGGTCAGAGCTCCAGGAGCCACATCCCAGGGCAGCTGGGCCGGGGGCAGAGCTGGGCTGGGCTCCCTGCAGCCCCCAGCACCACTCCCAGGAGCTCTGTCAGCTCCCTGAGCATCACCAGGAGTAAGGTCTGAGCAGCTTCCCCAGGATCTGGCAGGGCAAACCTGTTGCTCACGCTCACAGCTGCGCTCCCGGTGCAATCCCACCAGGATCACCCCCAGCTCACACACCAGGGTCTGCCCTGCTGGGACAGAGATCCAAGCACAGCCTCGCCGGAGATCCCCTTACAGACCAGCCACACGCTGTCCTTGCAGCCCGTGGCCTTGCTCAGGGCGCTGCAGCCCCAGGGGTTTCCCTTCACAGGGGCCCGAGGGGCACAGGGCAGCGAGCCAGGACAGGCTCCCCTGGAGCCCATGAGCAGCACCCCAAGTCACCTCCCTCACCTCAGCACTCCCGGGAACTCAGATGGGCTTCCCAGCTCCTGGAGCTCCCCTTCCCCCCTCAGGGGCTACAACACACAATCCCACCATGAAAACCCCTTCTGTCCTAGCACCACGCCTTCCCCAACCCCATCAACTTCCACTCAGCCACGGCTGGGACCGACGGGAACCGGGGCACAGTCCCACGGTACCGGCTGCAGGTGCTCGGTCCCGCTGCCCCGGGAGCCGCTCCTGCTCACGGGAGGAGCCCGACCCGAGCACCCACAGCGCCGCCGGGACGCCTGCCCCGAGCCGGGCACCATCCCCCCCGGCTCCCCTCCCGCTGCCGCTCAGCACACACCGGTACCACCGGGCCGGCGCCGCCGCTGCCCCGCCCGGCACGACACGCAGAGCCCCGCTAGGCCGGCGCACTGCTAAAGGCTACCCGGCCGTCCAGAGCCCCCGCCCCGCCGCCGGCGGCGCCCGTCCGCTCAGCCCCAGCATCGCCCCGCCCGGCACGGCGGCGCCACCGAGCCCCCGCTCCCCTCCCGCCACGGGGCCCCCCAAGCGGCGGGGCCCGGCTGCCGCCCTCGGCCGGCCGAGATCCCGGGGAAGGGGTCCACATCCTCGGGCCGGGCTGGGCCATCCCGGGGCGAAAGGCGCGGGCGCGGCCGCACTCACCGCCCGCAGCGCCGCTCCCGCCGGTGCGTCTCGCAGGCCCCGGGCCTCACTTCCGCCTTTACCCGTTCCGCTTCCGGACCCGACCACCCTTTCCGGCCCCGCTTGCCGGCCACAGGCGGGCACAGCTGCCAATCACATACTCGCGCCCCGCCCTCGCCCCGCCCTTTGGGTGAGCTGTGCGTGACGTCATTGCGCTCCCGCTGGGGCTGCTGGGAGTTGTAGTCCGGGGGTGTCCCGGCGAGACCGGCCCCGTGAGGGGCTCGGGGAGGCCCGGACGGGGCGGGGCGGCGGCGGACGGAGACTGAGCGGAGCCGGGGCTGGAAAAATAAAGCCTTTATTTCTCGGTGTTGCGGGGAGCGTGGGAGAGGCGGGGCGGAACAACACGAGCTACAGCCGCGGAGGGGCGGCAGCGGCCGTGACCCCCGGGCAAACCGGAGACCCCACCGGAGACCCCACCGGAGATCCCTACGCTGCCCCGCCACGTCCCACAGCCCCGGGAGACCCGGGCGGGGCTGCAGAAAAGGCCCCGAGGGCCAAAAGTATAAAACCGTATCAAAATCCCTGCGCGCGTCCGGAGCGCAGCATCCCGGGGACCCCCGGGGGCACGGCCCCGCCGGGCAGCGTCACCGGCAGCGGAGAGCCCCGCTGAGGGTCCCGGTGCGGGTCCCGGTGAAGGTCCCCGTGAGGATCCTGGTGAGGATCCCGGTGAAGGTCCCGGTGCCGGTCCCGGTGCGGGTCCTGCTGAGAGTCCCGGTGAGGGTCCCGGTGCGGGTTCCGGTGCGGGTCCCGGTGCGGGTCCCGGTGAGGATCCCGGTGAGGGTCCCGGTGCGGGTGCCGGTGCGGGTCCCGGTGCGGATCCCGGTGAGGATCCCGGTGAGGGTCCCGGTGCGGGTCCCGGTGCGGGTCCCGGTGCGGGTGCCGCCGGTGCCCGCGGGGTCAGTGGGAGCTGGTGGAGCCGGACCGCGGCTGCGGGCGGGCGCGGCACCAAGCCCCGGCCGAGCAGCCGGGGAAGGAGCGGGCGGAGCGGGGCGGCAGCGGCGGCGGCTGCGAGTCCGAGCCCCGGCGAGGGTCGGGGCCGGGGGCGTCCCCCCGCGGCGGGCGCGGCCCCTCGGTGCCCGGCCAGGGGTGCAGGGCGGCGGCGTGGGCAGAGCGGCTGCGGACCGGGCAGCGCTTGGCCCGGGGGCTGGCGGTGGGCGAGCTGAGCGAGCTGGGGGGCACCGGGGGCGAGGGGGGCGGCACCGGGGCAGCGGGCGGCGAGACGGTGGCGGGCAGACGGCAGGGGCAGGCCGGGGGGTGCGGGGTGCCCAGGTGAGCCTTGAGCAGCTCCATCATGCTCTGCAGCTCCCGGCCGAGGTGAGAAACCTCCTGGTTGAGGTGGCTGATCTGGAAGAGGACAGACAGCAGTGAGCACCGGCCGAGGTGCGCGGGGTTTCGGGGGACACGCACCCACCTCTGGTGCCCACCACACCTCCTGGTTGAGCCTGCTGATGTTCTGCTTTATCCGCTCTGCCTCCATGGCCAGGGCGGGGCCGCCCGGGTCGGTCCCTGCTGGGGAGGACGCGGACACGGTGGGATGCCGTGCCGAGCCCCGGGGCTGGTACCGAGCCCTTGCGGGGCAGCTGCTGGCGGTACCTGAGCCGGGGGAGTCCCTTGCCGCACCCGGCGGCGGCTCCACGCTGAAGCAGAAGCTCTGGGACTCCGAAGCGCCCCCGTTGTCTTCAATGCCATCCACGACTCTAGAGCAGGAGGGGGCGAGGTTTGCCCCGCGTCACCCCCTCACCTCTGTGCCACCCCCCGGGCAGCCTGGCTGGCACGGGTGAGCCACCCGCACATCCCAGCCTACCTGGGGCTGAGGTCGGGCGGGCCGGACGAGTGCAGCGAGGGGATGAGGAGCTTGGCCGGCCTCCCGCCCGCGCCGCCGTCCCGCTCCAGCAGCCGGCCGTCCCTCCGGCACCGCGGAGAGGGGCTGCGGCCCGCCGCGGGCCGGGGAGGGGCAGCCGTGCCGCAGGGCTGCCGCCTGGCCCAGCTCATCGCCCAGGAGGCTGCTCAGCGAGCCGCGGCGCACCGAGCTGCTCAGCGCGGGCAGCAGCAGCTTGCGGCGGGAGCTGCTGGCGGGGAGCTGCTGGAAAACCTCGTCGGGCTCCTCCTCATCCTCCACGATGGAGGGAAGGGGTTTCTCCGGGGCAGCGCCGCTCTCCGGACGAGGCTGCAGGCGGGCAGGAGGTCAGGAGCGGTCCCGGCCGCAGCCGGCCCTGCCCCGTCCTCCCCCATCGCCTCGGCAAGGGACGAACCTGCGGCAGCCTCGGGGACCGGGAGTAGCGGCAGAGCCCCTGCGGGGAGAGCAGACGGTACCGGCTCAGCAGCAGGAGGGAGCCCCTGCACAGCTCCACGGGGAGCAGCCACGGGCCCGCAGCCCCCCCAGCCTCTCGGTGCCCCCCTGGGCAGCCAAGTCTTCCCCGGCCCCACACATCGGCCTCAGCTCCAGCCTCCACCACCCCTCACCCTCTCTCCTTCCTCCGCTGCTGCCACGCCAGTGGTGAGCTGCCCAGCCTGGGCCTGAGTGTCCCGAGGCAGAGCCAAGGCTGCACCCCAAATCCCAGCCCCGGCTCAGCCATCAGAGCAGCAGTTCTGATGGCCGAACTCCCACCAGCATGGGAGGGTGATGCAGGTACAGAGCCCGGTGCACACTCCTGGCATTCTCCTCTCTTGGTTTGTTTACGCCCCTCCTGTGTTATGGACATGGTGGGCCTTGGTAGGGCTGTTTGGGACCTCCCGCACCACCTCCACCAGGCTCAGGGGGAAACTGGGTACCAGGGAGATGCTCCAGAGGAGCTCCAAGCCCCTCTCAGCAGAGCTGGGGGAGGTAAAGTGCAGCAGAGCCATTTCTGCAGTAGAACATCCCCCTGGATACTGGAGCCAGCAGCATGACTAAACCCACAGCCCCCAGCTGCGTGCTGCACTCCAGGAGTCTTTGCCCTGGCTGTCTGTCCTGCAGTCCCCCCCAGTTCTCTCCAATCCAGTTTCCAGGCCTTCCTCATCCTCCTGCACTGCAAAGGCTCTCTCTGCCAATTCCCTGGGCTGCACAGAGCCGGGACAGGACATACCTGCGTGCCGGGGTGGCAGAGCTGCAGCCCCTTCCCCAACCTCGGAACCTGAGTGCACAGCCTCCCCTTCCACGGCCGTGCCCAGCCCCAGCCCCGGGGCCGTGAGCACAGGAAGGGGCCTGAGCAGGAGGACACGCACCCACCTCCATCTCGCTGCCCTCCCGCAGGTTGAAGGTCAGGTCCTGGTGGATGTCAGCCGTGAACTTGCTGGCGTACTCAGGATAGAGCTGCAGCACCTCGCAGAGCCCCCGCAGGCCGATGTGCTGGAGGTCGCAGTAGGTCAGAGCCTTCACGTCCGCGTTGGTCTTGATCACCTGCTCCGTTCCGCCCAGGTCGGCTCCAATCAAATCCCCTTTGCCTGCAGGAGGGGACCGGGGCCGGGCTAGTGACACGAGCCCCTCGCCCCTCACTCTGCCGGGCAGCGGGGAGGGCTGGGGCAGAGCCCCCGCCACCTGCCCTCACCCAGGATGGCCAGCACCACGTCGTCCTTCAGCACCTCGAGGGAGCCGGAGCAGACGAAGTAGTTGGCCTGCAAGGCGTCGCCCTGGCGCAGCAGGTACTCCCCCGGGGCGCAGAACGAGGTCTTGATGTGCAGCGAGAGGGAGCGGAGGCAGCCCCGGCTGGCCGTCTCGAAGATGGGCAGCTGCAGGATGTCCTTGTGGAGGTGCATGGCCACGTCCGCACGCAGCTCGTCGGGGAAGTCGTGCAGCAGCTGGGGACAGAGGAGCCGGGGCTCTGGGCACGGGGGGCAGGGAGCAGCTTTCCCGCAGCCCCAGGGGACAGGTCCAGAGCGGGGAATCTCGCTGCTGAGCTGCCCCGGTGTCTCAGCAGTGCCGACTGAGACAGAGGTGGGCACTGTGGTAATCAATCAGCTGCTTCTGCTCCATTCGCCTGTCCCGCTCCCCGTGCTGGCAGGAATTTGCCCCTCCAGCAGCACTCTGAGCTGGCCCTGCCAGCCCCACTGCTCCCTGGACAGGTGCAGCTCGGGGCTGCGGGGATTCGCCCGAGAGCTGGCCCCTCCAGCAGCACTCTGAGCTGGCCCTGCCAGCCCCACTGCTCCCGGGACAGGTGCAGCTCGGGGCTGCGGGAGGGGGCCGGCCGAGCCCCACCAACACCTCCTACCTCATTAGCATCTATGCCGTTGTTCACCGACCAGGTGGTCTGGAAGTACTCCAGCATCCTCTGCTTGAGCTGCTGGGGCAGGTGATGGACGCGGATGAAGTCCTTGAGGTCCTTCATGCGGGTGTGGTAGAGCGAGCGGCGGGAGTACATGCGCTGGATGATGGCCGTGACATTGCCAAAGACGACGGCGTGCATCAGCGCTGGGGGCGGGAGGGCGGCGTCAGGCCCGGCCGGGGCTGCCGCCACGTTTCTCTTCACAGAGAAAAGCAAGGCACGGTTCTTCCCAGGAATATTTCTGGGTTTCACATTCTCTGAACCTCAGAGAAAGGAAAAACGACTCTTATCATTTGCTGCGCCTGTGTTTGTGCCAAAGCAGAATGCAGTATGGAGATTGTTCACCCAAAATGATGGTGTTTTGTTTCCTTGGCCTCTCAGGGCCAGTGTGGGGTGACAGTCAGGAGATGAGTGCAGTTGTGTGCAGAGTTGAGGGCCTGGCACATTCAGTTTAGATGTAATGTAATGTAGTGTAATATAGTACAGAATAATATAGAATAATAAAGTCATTAATTAGCCTTCTGATAAGATGGACTCAGATGCATCATTCTCTCCCCTGGGGGCGTGCCTGCAAAACTATACAGGACAGCCAGGGGCTCAGCACGAGGGGGGGGCTGTCCCCAAACCCAGCCCGGGGCTGTCTCACGGGGCTGTCTCACCATCCCATCACCTCCCCTGTTGCGGTGTGATCTCATGGTTTGCCTCAGATACCCCAGGTTTCTCCCTGAAGATTCCTTCCCCAAGTGTGTCAATCACCTCTCCTTTCCCCACCCCGACCCCTGCCGAGCACTGTCAGCCCTGGAACTCCAGAACGGCAATGAGATTGGGCAAGTTCAAAAGATGCCTCCTAGCCCTGGGGGGCATTGGGCTATCCAGGTGTCCTTTGTCCCTGGGGACCTCCTCTCCTGTACCTGGCTGGTGGGTTTCCTCTCCCCCAGGTAAAAGGGCGAGCAAGCCATGCCATCAGGGAGTTCTGTTGGAGCTGCTGCTACACTCAGAGGCCACAATAAAAACTCTGGATTAAAACCCTCCCTCAGAACCGACTCCTTTCCTTCACCTCGCCTTAAAGCTTCTCCGTCAGAGGCAACATGAGGAGCGAACCCTCTGCGAGAGGAAACTCCATCCCGCTGCTCCTGGAGCTCTGACATGCCTGGATTTGTTCTCACGTGCTCTGCTGCAACCTCCAGCTAGCCAGCAGTGTCTCTGGAGTGAAACACCTCAGTTGCCACTATTTGGCTTGGACGCAAGGGCCAGGTGAGCCAAGGCACGTTCCATCAGCAATATTGGTAAATTCCAATCCTCCCCCAGCCCCTGCCAGGGACACAGGGGGCTCTGGCAGCCTGAGGTGAGCACCCTGCGAGCCCCGCTGCCCTCCTCACCCCCAATGAGCATGGTGCAGATGGAGAAGATCTTCTCGGTGTCGGTGTTGGCGCAGACGTTGCCGAAGCCCACGCTGGTCAGGCTGCTGAGGGTGAAGTAGAGGGAGGCGATGTAGGCGCTGCGGATGGAGGGGCCGCCCACCGAATTGTTGATGTAGGGAGCCTCCAGCCTCTTGCCCAGCTCGTGCAGCCAGCCTGCCAAGCACAGCCCGGGGTCAGCACTTGCAGGAGCCAGCTGGGAGGGCTGCACCCCGGGCTCTGCCGCCCCGCAGAGCAGGGGGGATGCCAGCACTCCGAGAACGCCTCCCCCCCGCGCTCACCGATGTCCCAGGTGCGGGGGTCGTTGCTCTCCAGCTCCTTGCGGCCGATGACGTACCAGATGCAGGCCATCCAGTGAGCCAGCAGGGCAAACATGGACATGAGCAGCGTCAGCACCATGGCGCTGTACTGCGAGTAGCGGTCCAGCTTCTGCAGCAGCCGCAGCAGCCGCAGCAGCCGCACCGTCTTCAGCAGGTGAACCAGCGAGGTCTGCGGGGCAGGCAGCAGGGTGAACCTGGTGTAGCTGCAGGCAGGGACAAAAAGGGACCCCAACACCGTCCCCGGGGCAGGAACCTTCTGTCACCCCCACAGCTGCCAGCAGGATTGATATAGGAGCTTCTTCGAGTTAAGTCTCATAAGCTCTTAGAGGTCTATTTCACACCCAAGATAGCTCAGCTGCCTTTGGAGGCATAAAATCAGCAGGATGGCTTCTGTTGCAGCGTTGGGAACAAAAAGGTTTAATAAAAGGCAAAATAACAAACAGAGAAAAAACAAGCCAAGTGCAAAAAGTTCCCGTTCCTGGTAAAACGCCTCACAAAAGCAATTAGCTCCATTATTCACTTATTTTTCTAGTAAATTGTCCAAGCAGGACTTTTTGGCTCCTGTCCAATTAGCTATCCTTAAGTTTGAGGTAAAGTCCCCCAAGCCTATGAGATGCCTTTTCACCTGATCGAAGAGAGAAACTTCTAGGCTTCTTTCCTTTTTAAGGGGACAAAAGATAGTTTTGTCACTCTGTCAACAGAGGGCACATTCCTACAGAGGGTCATGGGTCACAGGGCAAGCCAGAGGCAGCTAGCTCATCCCCAACCAGCCTTGCAGCCCTGTGCCCAACACCCAGCAGGCAGCCAGGGTTGTGGCTTTTCGGGGCACAGGGAATCCCCAGGAGATGTGGGTGTTGGAGAGGGGCAGGGAGGTGGGCAGCAGCTTTGCTGCTGAAGGTTATGTTTGTGCCGGCAGCACTCACCACGGTCACGTTGAAGATGTAGAGCAGATCGAAGGGCAGGGCAGCAATCAGATCCACGAAGAACCAGGTGGCCACGTAATGGATGCAGATGGAGCGAGGGTCGTACACAACCTGGCCCGACTGGCTCACGTACGTTGTCCGGAAGTTCAGGATGATATCTACCCCAGGAGAGCAGGACCAGCCTCACCACCCCTTCTGTGGCCAGCAGAGCTGAGCCAGCATCCACAGCCGACACACTTCTGGTGTGCCCAGGGGCACAGCAACCCCAGCTCCCCTCTCCATCACCCCTGATCCCTGCCCCACCCTGTGCTGTGTCCTGGATCCAGCTCAGCCCCAGACCTACCCAGGATGAAGAGCATCTCCACGGCGATGTCGCTGACAATGGTGCTGCGGGCAGCTGAGAGACTGTCCTCTGTGCCCGTGAAGCAGACATTGTAGGGGACAGTGATAGCCACGTAGAAGGTGGCCAGCAGGATCAACCAGTCCCAGAGAGCCTTGAAGATGCTGTAGTGGAGCAGGATGAAGCGGGACTTCTGTACCGAGGCCACCTTGTACTCGGGGACGGACGGCTTGTTCTCAAACACGTTCTGCAGGGCAAACGTGGGGAGGGACAGGGGTGGTGCAGGGGCCATCCCACACGAGGGGTGAAGGCCACCACAGCCACCCCTTCTCCTGAGTCCTGGCAGCCAGCTGGCACCCCCTGATGCCAGGGTGATGACACCCTTCTCCTGCACCGTGGTCACCCTCAGAGATGGGCACAGAACATCACAGCACATCAATTAACGTCACTGCTATTAACAGTAACCCCTGGCAATGCCAGCTGCTGCCTGGAACCATCTCAGGTGCCAATTCACATGCTGGAGCAGAGGAGGGGAGAGGTGAGGGCAGAGCTGGGGCCATTCCACCCAAATCCCCAAAATTCAAGACTGGTGCACTGATATCCTTTGCCTGCTCATCAGCTCTGGGACCCAGCAGCTCTCAGACCCTCCTTGTGGCCCCACAACTGCAGGTGGTGCCCTGTACTGGGCACAGCAGCTGTGCAGAGGGGCTGGCACAGGACTGTGCCCCATCTGGCAGCTCCACAGCTCTGGCACCCTGGTAACAGCAGTCCCCAGAGCCAGTGTGGCTGTGCTCAGAGCCAGCACTGGGGTTTCCTGACAGTGAGTGTGTGAGGAGAGGCACAGCTCTGCCACAGCTGCCAGGTCTGCTGTCTCAAAAACAAGCTCTGGGCACCCACTGGGTTCTCCTGCTGCCAACCAAACACAAGTGCAGCCTGGCTACAGCGTGGCTGCCAGAGCTGGGGGGGCATTTCAGTACTTGGCAGGCCAGGGAACAGCATCCCAGTGAGTCTGGGCTCTGCTGGGGGCTGCTCTCAGGAGAGCTGCTGCACTGCCAGTTCACCACAGCCCCAGCATGGGAGGCGCCGGGCAAAACTGAGGGTCCCCAGGTCCTTACACGGTTGATTTTCATCTCGCCACGGTCCCTCCGGGCAAACTGGCTGCTGAGCTGGTGCAGCATGGTCCGGCCCTGCCTCCGTGCAGCCCTCAGGTGTGAGTTCCCGGGCTTCTTGCTCCTCTGCTTCTCACTCCTCTGCTTCTCTGCCGTGGACAAGGCATGCTGAGCCAGTGAGAGCGCCGTTCCCCACCAGGGAACAGGGAGCCCCTTTGCCACGTGCCCACTGCTCACGCCGCTCCCTGAATCCCATCCCCGTTCTACAGCCATGGCTCACCCTCCTTCTTGTCACCGGGGCAGCTCCTGCCTCGGCTCTCTGTGATGTCCTTGAAAGAAAAGAGGAAGAGCACCACCTCCCCCTTTTCATTCTTGATGGGCATGATGTCCAGCAGGCACCAGAAGGCAGCTCCTGGGTGGAGGAGAGAGTTGGTGAAGGCAAGGCAGCTCCCCCACCAGCTTACCCCACACCGTGAGACCACGACAGGGCCAAATCCCAGCCTGGAGCTGTGACCCGGCCCCGTGTGCCACTCACCGTCCTTCTTGTAGAAGCAGACCTCAGTCTGGTACTCCTGCCTGCTGTCCAGCGCCCTCTCGATGCTCTGCAGGACGGGCTCGCTGGTGTCGGCCCCGCAGAGGAAGCGGCAGCTGCAGTTCTTCTGCATGACCTCGCTGCGGCCGAAGCCGGTGAGGTCGCAGAAGCCATCGGAGCAGTAGACGATGGGGAAGCCACAGCGGCCCTGAGCGTTTGCCAGGATGAAGTTGCTGTCTGAAAGGAGACACAGCTGCCCCCGAGGCCTTGGGGCCACCTCAGGGGGCACCAACAGCAGACCAGCCCTGCCAGCCCCCCACGGGTCCCTCTGGGAAGTGAAGCCAGCTCTCCGTGTGGCTGCTGGCTGTCCCTAGCTGCTCCCAGAGCTCGTTCAGCCCCTGTCCAGCCCAGGCAGGAGCCCAGCCCCATGCAGTGGAAGGGGAAGGAGCCTGGATCCGTCTCCTGGCCCCCATCAGCCACGCCAGGCAGCTCACGCCTCCCCCGACCATCTGCCACTCTGCCAGGGCTCAGGGAGCTTAGTGGCAGCAGCAGCTCCCGGCTGGGCGTGCCCAGCCCAGGGGTGCCCAGCTGTGGTGCTGAGATGCCCAGAGGTGTGGGGTGCTGAGGAACCAGCTGAGAGGGTGGGAGAAAAACCATCAAGGGCCAGCGCCCAGCTGCCATGAGCCAGGGATGAACTGCATCATCCTCGGCCTCTCAGCAGCACAGAGCCTCCCCAGCATCACCAGCCCTGGTGGCAGGAGGTGGCACCAGCTGCAGCAAAGTGCTCACCAGCCCTGTGCCCTGCCCAGTCACAGAAGAACTGTTCTGCCCCACAGCCCTGCCCCACAGCACCAGCAGGACAGAAGGGCTCACCTTAGCAGGGTGCCAAGGAAGCTGGTGCGCAGCTGGCATGGACTGTGGTGGGCTCAGCGTGGGCAGAGCAGGCTATTCCCAGCCCCAAAACCATCTGTGCTGCTGGGTGTCCAGCACAGAACCCTTGCACCACACAGCCAGGATCAGGTGGATGTGCTCTGCCCCCTCTCTCATAAAAAAGGAGCCCACGGTGATGCCAGCGCCCGCACACCGCGGGCAGAGGGGTGCCAGGGCCGGGCAAAGGCAGCGAGAGGCTGCGGGAGGGAAGGGAGGCAGCCACAGGCAGCCCTGGCTGATGGAGGTGCCGTGGGGCCACCATAGCACAGCTCAGCCCAGGATTAGCTCGGAGAAGCAAAAATAGCCCGAAGCTGTGACTAAGGCCAGATTTTGGCTCTGGGAAGCCGGGATTATGGTGATATCCAGGATGTGTTATTAGAACAGAAAACAAGGGTTTGCATTTGGGAGTGGCTCGCTGAGCTGGAGGATGTGGCCCTGGCAGGCTGGCAGACCCCAGCCACGGTGGCCAGTGTGCCTGGTTGGGTGCCCCCGGGCCCAGAGCAGCGGCTGCCTGGGAGAGGCAGGGTTAACTCCCCACGGAGTATCACTGCCCTAAACCCCTCTCCGTGGCAGATAAAGCCGATAAGAGGCACATCAAACCCGCAAAGCCCCACACTGTTTAAAAGTGCCCGGCGGAGGTGGTTGGGCAGCCTTGGACAGGGGGCTGCCAGGGCACTGGGGGCAAAGCCAGGCTCTCCGGGGCAAATTCCCAAGTGTTTGGCCCTGGTGTAGCAGGCAGCTTCTCTGGGGACTCTTCCCTTGGAGAGCCTGACCCAGGAGCTCTGCCCCTCTGGAGGGACAGGGGGATCACATCATGAGGCACATGTGGCTCTGCCCTGTCACTTCCAGGCGCAGCTCAGTCAGAGTCAGGGAAGAGAGATTTCTCACACATTGCAGCCCCAAGGGTAACATCCCAAATTTCAGCTTCCTTGTGCCACCAGGGCTGCCCCGTGTCACTCCAGGCTCTGAGGCATCTCGGCATGGCAGCAAACACATGCTCCAGAGTGCTCCAAGTGCCTCGACAGTGCCCTGGGAGGCGGCTGCAGGATCCCGGTGCCATCTCCATGCCAGTCGTTCCCAGCAAGGGAGGAGATGCTCAGCCATGCAGGCAGCTGGCCCGGGAAACACCGGCTGCAGGTGTTTGTGAGGGGAAGCTGAGGTCAAGCGTGAACACGGCCCGTTCCCGGGTGGCTTCATGGTGCCAGCAGCGCCGGAGCTGGCATGTGGCACCCGGGTGTCACCCATCCCGGCTTCAACCCATCCCGGCCCCGGCACACGGGCACGGACAGCAACTCAGCGCCCGGGGACACGGGCACCACTCGGGCACGGGACGGGGCATCCCGGGTCAGCCCGGGCGTGTTGAGACCGACCGTGTCCTCTCGGGACCTCCCGCGCCCCTCCCGCCGACACCGGGATCTGTCCCTGGTGCTGAGCGCGGCCCCGGCAGCGGGGGCGGCCTGGGACACGGGCACGGGGAGCACCGGAGCACCGAGCGCAGGTACGGGACGGTGCCCGTACAGCGCGTGGGCGGCCGAGGCTCCAGGCCCGCGGGGCCCGGCGATCCCTGTCCCGTTCGCCGCCTCCTGCGGGACAGCGGCTTCCCCCGCCCGGTTTCCCCCCACGCCGCCGCGGCCACGGCCCCTCCCCGGTCCCGTCCCCGCCCTACGTGTGCCATCGAAGCGGGTGGCGATGGTGTCCAGGAAGGTGTTCTGCGGCGCCAGCAGCCCTTTCATCACCGGCATCGTCCCGCCCGAGCGGCCGGCAGCCGCGGGGGCTGCGGCGGCGGGGCTGCCTCCGCCGCCCCCGGCCCCTCCGCAGCACCGCGGGCTGATCCCGGCCCGCCCGGGGCTCCCGCCCCGCCCCCGCCCCGCCCCGGCACCGGGAGGGGCCTCGGCACCGTCGAGCATCGTCCCCCGCCCGCGGGTAGGGCGAGCTGGCCCGGAGGGGCTCGGGGTTGGTGGCGCTGGAGCCGCCGTACCGGGAGGCACCGGGAGCCGCCCGGCCCCGGGAGCCGCTCAGCCCCGGGAACCGCTCAGCCCCGGCCCTCTCGGGCCCGCGGGGGCTGCAGAAGGGGCGGGACGCGCCGCCCCTCGGTTAACCTCTGTCCTGGTACTGCGCACAGACAGCTGGTCCCAGGGCAGGAGCCGAGTGCCAGCCCGGCGGAGGACGGAACTTGCTCCGGCAGCTGCCCCCGCAGCGAGCTGTCCCCGCCCGACCCCTCCCCAAAGACACGACACAGCCGGGTGACATCAGGCTACCATTTATTGTAAAAGGCCGCGGTGCCCGCGGTGCCCTGAGCAGGCTGGGCCAGGGCCAGGGCTGGGAGGAGGTATCTAAAAGTGCTATTTACACCGAGCTCCGGCTGCGTGTCCCCGGAGTCCGTCCTGCCAGGGATCCTCTCTGTGCCCGCTGCCCCCATCCCGTTCAGTAAAAGCTCCTTGCAGCTCCCTGGGCCTGGCTCGTGCTCAGGTCCTTCCCTGAGTGTCCCTGGCACTCCCTGGGGCCGTCAGGGCTGGTGGCAGCGCCTCGGGGCACCGCTGTCGGCTGGGCGACCGTGCCCGCAGGGCAGCCCAGCGCGTCGTGGCAGACGGTGCCCGAGTGCTGCCCGCGCTTGCCCATGGTGAGGATGCCCGCAGCGTGGTTGCCGGAGCCGTGGAGCAGGCGGTAGAGCCGGCTCTGGAAGGCCAGGGGGACGCTCTTCCTCTTGCCCAGCGTGAGGATGCCGGCGGCGTGGTTGCCCATGCCGTGCAGGAGGTCGTAGACACGGCAGGAGCAGGTTTTCTGCCGGCAGCAGTGGGGCAGGCTCTGCCGGGCGGCAGCCAGGGAGCAGAAGAGCAGCAGGAGCAGGAGGCAGGCAGCTCGCCGGGGCTGCCGGAGACACGGGCAGCGTTAGGGCAGGGCAGCGACACGGCAGAGATGGGGACCTGCCCAACCCAGGACTGTCCCCTCTGCTGTGCTCACCGGTGTTCGACTCCCCCCTGCCCTGGTTGCTGCTGCAGGGGCTCAGCCCCACACCTGAGGTGCACCTGGAGCCTCACCCACCCCTGCCCTGCTCCCTCACCTGTGTGCCAGCCAGCAGCCAGATGTGGGTGTCCTCACGCCCCCCTGCCCTGCTCCAGCGCACAGCAGCTGTGGCAAACGCCCTCCTCTCGCTGTCCAGTGCCACGGGACAAGCAGTGAAAGCACCCATGGTGAGCACCCATCAGCTGCCGGCTACAGTCAGGGAGTCCCGGGGATTTGCTGCACACTCAGAGCTTCCCAAGAAACTGGCCAGGCCGTCCCACACCCCCAGCCCAACATTCTGACCTCCCACCCATCGCTGCTCTCTCGTCCCCAGCGGCTGCAGCCCCCCAGCCCCACCTTGGCGTTGGGCACCTCCATCCTTCCTGGGGTCTTCATGTGGCCGAGCGGCTCTGGGGCATGTCCCATCAGGCAGCCAACAGCACAGCACCCTGCACTGCCACTGCCCCTTTATAGGGCCCGGCACAATAGGGCTGCCAAAAATACCTGGGGCAGCGGGAGCAGCTGGTGTCTGGGAGACGGGAGCGCTGTGGCCGGTAGCCCGGAGACCATCCAGGCTTTTCCCCTCATTTGCAGCTCCCCATTGTAAGGGTGCTCACTGGAAGGGGTGCCTGGCACTAATGAGGCCGTAATTGCCCACAGGCTGTGCTGCCGGGCTGGCACAAAGGGGCTGAAGGTCAGCGCTGGCTGCTCTGACAGCAGCGCTGCTCAGAGCCCTCTCTTCATTAGGCTAATTAACCCCCCGAACAAAGGGGTGCCAGCAGCTGCACAGCTCCCTGACTGACGTGGGGAGCCGTCGCCCTGCGCTTGGCTGGTGCCAGGGAGGGATAGTGCCACCAGGATCCTGTATCCGGTGCCACCCTGCATCCCCTTTGGTGACACCGTCCCACCCTGGTGCTGTGCTTGGAACAGAGGGAGCACAGGGCACCGGGGAGGCTCTTGCACTCTTTATAACACCCCAGAGCCCCAGCCTGACCCCAGACCACCTCCAGCCTCTGCTTGTGCTGAATTCCCTTGCCCTGGGGGTGAACCCAAACATTTCCCTGGTGCCAGAAGCCACATCTGCTGTTCAGGGACACCCTGACCCTACAGCTGCTGCACCACAGAGCCTCCCAGTCCCTCTGCATAGTGGGGACCCCAGGGATGCTGAGGAGGTGGCAGGAGCAGCCAGGATCCTTCTGCCAGCCAGGTTTTCCTCAGGGCTGGAGAAGGCCAAACCTGCAGCCCTGGGGGGGTGGACAGGAGCCCAGACCCGGGGCTGCTTTTCCAAGTGGCATCTGGCGCAGCAGGCTGCGGGTACATGCACGTGGGCACTGGGGTACCCACTGGCCCCTCAGCAGAGAACTGGCTCCAGAAGCAGATGGAGGGGATGGATGAGTCCTCTGGGAGCTTGGTGGGGAAAGAGGGAGCAGGGACATCTCTCCCCAGCCCCTCCACTGAATTCTGGTGCAAGCCCCTCATCAAGGCACCCAGCCTCACACACGTTCCCAGGCAGGCTGGGGCTCCCTGCTCCCGGCCCCCGTGGCCAAGGATGCTCAGTCCGGGCCCCGAGCCCCAGACCGGGGTCAGCAGGACGCTGTGTCGCCACCTCCGTCTGTCTCGGGGATCGGCTCCAGCGGGGCTTGCAGCCGAGAGGGCTCCGGCGAGGCTGATCCGTTCCTGCCGATGCCGCAGGACTGTCCCGCGTTGTGGATCTGCCACAGGTTGTCCAGCGCCTCCGCCTTGGCGTGCTTGAGGAGGTCAGCCTGGCCCTGGGGAGGAGACGTCGGGGGGTGTGCTGGGGCGGAGGCAGGAGGGGGACGGGGCAGGGCAGGGCAGGGCAGGGCAGGGCAGCCCTCGCCCCTCACCTTGAGGACAGTGATGTTCCAGGCGAAGCTCTCCAGCGCCTTCTGCAGCTTGCGGCCCCGCAGCCCTTCCTTGGTCTCGATGCGGTGCAGCTCCTTGTGGAAATCCATCCCTGATTGACGGGAGAGGTGCTCAGTGCGCGCAGGGACAGCCACCACCCACTTCCAACAGGGACCAAGCCAGAGGGATGCCCTTTGCCCACTGTGGGATTGCAGGTGAGGGGCTCCCCACTGCCCCAACAGCCTCAAGAATCCCCCATGCCTCAAATGATGGGCCAGTGGACCCCCAACATCCCAGCACCACGCTCAGCTGCACCTGGGGCCGTTCTGGACCCAGACACCACGAGATCTGGAAGGGCAGTGAAGACCCTGGGCAGAGGCACAACTCCTGCACTCCACAGCTCATCTGGGGGGTTCAGAGCAGGGCCACCAGACCCCCCCGTCGCTGCGGGCCCCGTCACTGTGCCCCACGTGCCGTCCCCGTGAGTGGGTGCTATATTTACCCCTCGTGACGCAGCCCAGCTCCGGGCTCCCACGCAGCTCGCTCGCCCTGGCGCTGCCAATCAGCCCGCCCACAGCCCCACGCCCCCGCTGCAGCTCCCCGGGGCCCAGATCCTGCCAGCCGGGTACCAGCCATGCTGGCACCACAGCAGCTTGCCCGCAGCACAGCCAGGGTGAAAGCAGGGACCACCAGGGCACGGGGGTGGGGGCTGCGGCCGCCAAATTGCTGCCTCCCACCACCCCGAGGGGCTGCAGAGCCCAGAACCCCTCTGCTCTGCAGCACTGCCCGGGCAGTGCAGGAGGGCACAGCACCAATCTGTGCCCTGCAGCTTGTGCCCCACTGCTCCACTCCCCCAGCGCTGGCAGCAGGGGCAGAGCTGAGCCAAGAGTTTGGGGAGATTTCCGTCTGCCGCGTGGGCAGGGAACGAACACGGCTGCTGGCAGCAAGGCTGGCATGGCGGGGACAGCAGAGCAGGGCCCCCTCCTTCTTCCCAAGCCTCTCCAGCTCCTGACACTCTCCCAGCCCCACAGGGAGCCCACAGAAGTCCCTGGAGCTGGGGGGGGGGGCTGTCCCTGTGGGGTCCCAGACAACAGAGGGGTCTGGAGCGGGGCCAGAGGTCCCAGGCAGCTGCCAGAGTGGGGGCACCTGCAGGGAGGATCAGGGCAGGCAGCAGCAGCACCTGTCTGTGTGGGTTCTGCCATGTGTTGGGGAAGTCTTAACGCTCAGTTGCCATTTCTGCTGTCAGCCCCAGCCTGTTATTTCTGGCACTAATTATGTTCTGGCGTTTGACAGCTAATGACTCTTTCCCGCTTCCTCATCAGCCTCCCCCACTCTGCTTGCTCCCTACCACACAGCTCTGCAGCCCACCCACCCACACCCTGCCCCGGTGCAGGAAGTCCTGAGCCCCCCAGGACGTGCCTGGGTCCACAGCCAGAGCTGTGGTGGAGCTGGGGCCGCTCTCCTGGACCCACCTGCCTGCTGTGCCTGGATGAGCTTCCCGTACACAGCGTCGGCAGACTCGATCAGCGTCCGGCTGGTCTGGATCATCTAGGGAGAGGGGAAACGTGAGCAGCTGGGCAGCCCTGGCCCTGTGCCCCCTCCTGGGATGGGGAGACGGGGCTCATCAGGGGCTGCCCCCTGCACCAGCACGGTGCCGGGGGTCCGGCCCTTCCCACCTCACCACACGCGGCCGGGTATGGTGTGACCAGCACGTGGCCAATGGCCAGGTTCCCTTCAACACAAAAGAAGGAAGCAGCTCTGGCTGTGGCTATTCATGGGATTTCTCCCACCTGGTGGGACCAGGGCAAGGCACAGGCAGTGCAGGCAAAGGGTAGGGGCTGCAGTGTCCGAGGGTCAGACTGATCAGGGCAAGCCTGTGCCTTGGCAAGATTCCTTCCTGGGCAGCCCTCATGCATCCCCCTGGCCTTGCTCTGTGCACCTTCCCCTGGCCCAGGATGGGTACAGCGAGTTCAGGGTTCCCCCTCCTTGGACCCTCTGATCCATCCCACAAAACCTGCCTGGGTTTATCGCATAAAACCTGCTCAGGTTCATCCCACAAAAACTGCCCAGGTTTGTACTATAAAACCTGCGCCACCACTGGGTGCTGGTCCCAGTGCCACTGATCCCAGGGAGCGTCCCCAAGGAGCCAAGTCCTGGCAGGATGGCACTTACCGTGTCGTAGGCAGTGAGGACCTTGCGCAGCAGGTCGGGGATGGGGCCCTGGGCCTCCATGGGGGGGTACTGCTCTGCCAGGTTGAGGGTGACGCTGGGTGCGCTGTCGCTGTGCAGCAGCCATGTGGACACCGTCAGGATGCACTGCTTCATATTGGCAGCGGGTGTCAGCCCACACAGCTCCTTGAAGGACACCAATGCATTCTGCAGAGACCGGTGACCAGTGTCAGAGTTCAGCTGGGAGGACCCCCAGGAGCCCCCCTGACACAGGGACACCCCCATTTCCCACAGCTCTCTGCTCCAGGTAAGGCTCCTCTCTCACATCCCCCAGAAAAAGGGGGACAGCCTGGCTCCCCACCACTCTCAGTGCAGCCCCATCCTCCCCTGAAGAAACCAGGTCCCCCGGTGCCTCTGCAGGGTCCTACCTGTACATTCTCCCGCAGGTCAGTGGCCTCCCGCAGCGGCTGCGTGGCCGTCCGGAAGACTTCATCGATGGCTTTGATGCCAGTGGCCTTGGTGGAAGTGTACTCCCGCACTCGGCGGCCCCGGCGCCCCGCCAGCCCCCGGCGGTGCCCCTTGCCCCCGCCACGGCTGTCAGTGATGGCCACATGCACAAAGAGGGTGGCGTGGGGCAGGGGCTCCCCGGCCAGCGACTGCAGGGGGACGTGGCGGTAGCCAGGCTGCAGGCACTCAAAGGGGATGGTGTACTGGGCAATGAACTCGTCCCCGATGTAGTCATCGTCCAGCACAACGAAGCGCAGGACGGCCAGCTCCGGCAGGTTGATCTGGAACTCCAGGCTCTCGTCGAAGATGGGGTTGTCCCCGCTCTGCAGGGCCGTCTTGGTGCGGTGCTCGGCGCAGTCGGCCGGGATGCCGTGGATTTCAGCACAGACGTAGGGCTCCACAACCTCCCCCTTGGCCCCCGAGCCCTTGGGCTTGGGCAGGTTCTGCCCGCTGATGACCTTGAGGTGTAGGAGCTGGGCAGGCACGCCGGGCAGGGAGTCCTTGGCGTTGGCACTGAAGTAGGAGACCTCCTCCCGCATGATGGCCGGGCGGAGGACGTAGCCACAGGCCCCGTTCTGCCGGAACCAGCCCGCATTCAGGTCCATCATGAGCCCTGGGGTCTGGTAGTTCATAGCCACCATCTGGCAGCCGCACTTCCAGAAGTCCTGGGGGTTCATGTTGCTGGCATCGATGCGCATGGGGCTGGGGTAGATGCGGGAGAGGAACCGCTTGTTGTAGCTGACCAGCTCAGCCGGACACTCGTTGGCGAAGCGTCCCGCCTCCACCTCGCTGAAGGAGCACATCTCCCAGTAGCGTTGCCCACGTCTCGAGCTCTCAAAGTCCTGGAAGGGCACGGCCTGGCAGAGGCTCACCAGCTCCGAGAGCTCGCGGCTGAGGCGCACCCGCCGCAGCCCACCTCCCTCCGGTGCCTCCCGGTCCTCCTGGCCCAGTCGCCGCGCCAGCTCCCAGCCTTCCTCCTCGTCCGACACCTCCCCCTCGCTGTCCTCGCAGGTGGGCGGCAGCTTCTTGCCCTTGATGAGGATGCGGCCCTTGAGCTCCTCCGGGGAGGGCAGGTAGGAGGCCACGGGGTTGGGGGGCTCCAGGTAGAGCTTCTCCCCGAGCGTCTTGCGCAGGCACTGGGCAGCGAGCCGCTGCTGGGGGGCCGAGCAGCGCACCACCAGGCAGAGGATGAGGGGGTAGGCGGAGGCAGTGAAGGCGTGCTGGTCAATCAGCCCCACCACGGCACGGAAGGGCACACAGGAGGCAGCCGAGGGGCTGGTGTAGACCACGGGCTCACCCTCAGGGCCGTCCCACAGCACCAGCTCGATGCTGCGGCAGCCCAAGCCCAGGGCACTGATGTAGCCACTGATGTCTGAGCGGCCCCAGAAGTTGTCCTCCAGCAGGCAGGCGCTGTGGGCAGAGCTGATGTAGTAGTGGGAGAGGGGCTGCGCCATGTCCTGGCAGACCTTGCGGTGCTGGGGGTCAAAGATGGAGCAGTCGGCAGAGAGCAGGTAACGCGTGAAGCCGTCGATGGCCAGGTAGCCCTTCTCCCGGCCCTCCTTGGAGGGCTCGTACTTGCTGACGATCTCCAAGCACTTCTCCTCTGTCACCCCCTCCATGCCCTGCTCCACCTCCAGGAACATCAGCAGGTCCTTCACACCCAGGTATTCCTTGTTGCTGGAGAACTGGACCAGCAGGAAAAAGATCTCAGGGCGGGTGCAGAGCTCGCAGTATGCCTCCACAAAGAGGTCACAGGCCACCTCCGTGCCAGGACGATCACCGGCCTTCTGCAGCTCCTTGAACTTCAGCTCGATGGTGGAGGTCTTCATGCCAGGGTTGAGTGCCTTGATCAGCTGCACAGCCCGGGACACGGGGATGCGGCCAGACTTCTCCAGGTCAGCCAGGTCGAAGACAGAGGAGATCCAGGACGTCCGCAGGCTGGGGTGGCCAGTCCCAGGCGCCTCAGGGCTGTGCTTCCCATAGGACACCAGATAGCGCAGCCCCATCACCCAGGCACTCACCACATCTGCCGAGCTGGCCACCAGGTCCAGGGACTCGTAGTTGTCCCCATAGATGATGGAGAAGGCGCACTCGTCGGGGAACTGGTCGGAGAGCCCATTGCTGCGCAGGACGGGCGTCTTCTTGCCCACCCGCACCTCCTTGACCGATTTGATCTCAATCTTGGCCTTCTCGGAGTCCTTCTTGGAGGGCTCCCAGCGCACGGAGCGCATGTCGGCGTCCAGCACGAAGAAGCGGCTGTACATGCGGGAGTTGGAGCGCACCTTCTTCAGCTCGCAGCCCTCCAGCATGAGCGAGATGCAGGCGGCCGTGCTGTTGATCTTGCGGTCATTGGGCATGGAGCTGAAGGACACTGTCTTCTTCTTCTGCGCAGGCCGCTGCCGAGAGCCATCCTGCCAGGGTGGGAGAGGGGCAGAGCCATCAGGGACAGCCAGGCAGCACACGCCCCACCAGCTCCTGGCATCCTCCTGCCCCACGGTCCCCCACCCCAGCACTGCCCCAGGGTGCCCCAGCACCACGCTAAGCCCAGTCCGCTCCAGTCCGCCCCTCTTCTGGGGGCTGGGAGCCAGCTCCAGCCCTGGCTTCCCTCACAGCTCACTGCCTGGCTTATTTTAACTCTGCTTTCCTTCCTTCCTTCCTGCTCCTGGCCCTGAGCTGGATCCTTCCCCGCTGCTTGCTCACCCTCCCAGGCACAGCCATGCGCCAGCAACCCAGCACAGCCCCTGTCTCCTTGGCCTGGGGACCCAAAACAGACACCCAGCATGTGATGCACGAGCAGAGCTGCTCCTACGGAGCCCAGGAGAGATCCCCCACTCTTCTGTGAGGAGTGGGGCAGGACAGACCCCGCAAATGCCACGTGCTGGGGACAGCCACGGCCACGGCTGTGTCCCACGGAGCGCAGGGTCACAATGGCATGGGCTGCTTGCTGCCAGCACCTCATGCCCACACTCTGCCCTGCCTCACCACAGGGAGGGGGGACCCAGCTGCCACGGGACTGGCAGGGGCAGGGGATAAGGGGGAACAGCAGGGCCAGGAGTGTATTATGGGATGGATTTCATTAAGTAGCACAGTAGGAGGAGATTTAATCCACTTCTTCAAGATTATGGTGAGTCACCTCTAATCTGGTGGTGTCTCTGTCAGAGGCAGGTCCTGATCAGCTGCCCAGGTTGGAGGTGAGGGGTGGCTCCCCTCCAGTGCCCCGAGAGCTTCCACAGCTCCCACACGGGCTGCACCTGGGCAACCACATCCTGGTCCTGGTCCTGGAGGGTCGGCATCTGCCCCACGGGGTCAGGCAGCCACAGCCAAGGGCATTTGGATAAGTCACACAAAGGGATGCACCATGTCCCCGGGGAATGGGGAATCCTCCAAGGACGCCCGGGACACAAAGGCCCAGGGAAGAAGGAACAAGCACCAGCCCTCAGCCCCTTGTTAGAGCCAGGCATATCCTCCTGTCCTGGAGCTCGGATGTGGTGGCTGTTCGCATCCTCTCGCTGCCAGATTGCTCCGGGGAGCTGGCCGAGCTCCAAGACTCTGCCTCGGTGCCAGCCATCCCGGGTCGGCAGGCGCTCAGCGGCAGGTCACGCCATCGGCCAGCCCCGCGGGGAAGGACTCGACGCCGGATGCTTCCTGCACGCTGCAATCTGAGCGCCCTACCGAGAGGCAGCCGCGGCCCCCACCTCGCCGAGGAGCGATGGGCACCGAGGGCAGGACCCCCGCCTCTCTGCGGACCCGCTCCCCGCCCGGCGCACCCACCCCGCGCGGCTCCGCAGCGGGCCCCACAGCTGAAAACAGGAAATCCATCCGGAAAGGAAACACGGGCGGGGGGCCTGCGTGCACCCAGCGCCACGGACCTGCTCCCAGCTGTGCCCGCTGCAGGCAGCCAGACACACCCCGCCGCTCCCCCGACCACCCCGGCTCGGGGTGAAAGCCCAAACCCCCTCCCTGCAGACCCCCACCCTCCCAGGCTGCGATAGGGGACGTGGTGCCCGCTGCAGCACTTTGGGGTGCAGATGCTTGGCACAGACCCAAGAGCGCCCTGCGGCACTCAGGTTCTGCTTCTGCCCCTGCACGGGCAAGCAGCGAGCAGGGGACGCGAGGATTTCCCGTCTGCAGCTGCCCTACACTCCTCAGTGCGGCCTGGGGGCTGGCAGGGAACACTCTCTGCTCCCTGGCAGCCCCTTCCCAGACTGTTCCAGGTGCTCTTCAACCCGGGCACAGCCCACGGAGTGCTGGGAGAGGCACAGCAGGAGCAGCGCAGGCAGGTGATGAGTAAGGCAGCGGCAGGGAGAACACGGCGCCCATGGCCACGGGAGCACGGAACACCCCCAGACAGAGGGCAGAGCTCCAGCCGGAGCAGAGATGCTGCTCACTGTGCCACCGAGCTGGCAGGGAGTAGGCAGGGCTGCACAGAGCAAAGCACAGACCACGATGCCGATGCCAACCTCGGTGCCAGTGGTGAGCGTGGGCTCGCGTGGAGGGCACGTTCCAGCCCAGCTGCCCATCCTGCCCAGCTCTGCAGCATGTGTTAAGCACCTCTTCAGCCAATTATCTCCTGCATTAGTGCCCTAGTGAGTGCTGATGCCCTAATCTCAGCCTCCACGTGACGGCCACGGTTACTGGCCACATAACCCACTCTCAAAGCACGGGATGGAGAGGGATCCATCAGTTGTCCCTCCCTTCCCTGTCTGGCCGTGATGTGATTCATCTGCAGATGAATTCCCCAGGTCCCGGGTGTCCCCACAACCCCTATCCCAGTCTGGGCAGCGCGGGCAGGGGTGCAGGCAGGCGGCAGCCCCGGAGCTGAGGCAGTGGGAGACCAGGCACAGTCAGGGCTTTTCTACTGTCGTTTGCTCCCTGCCAAGAAGAGAGCGACTGACACATCCACTCCCCGCAGCACCAGCTGCCACTCCCCGGCGAGGGGCCATGGAGTCAGATCCCAGCAGAGGCACCACACAGCTCCTGGGGCTGGCACACAACGGGAAGGGGGCTCAGGGGACAGAACAGCAAAATGCTGGGGAAGGGACACCTCCTGCAGCAGGGAAGAACAGATCCAACACCCTCTCCAGCATCCTCCCAGCCCACAGGACCACCAGCCCCCTCTGCTTTCAGTCTGAGAAGAAAGAAGGGAGCAGCTCCTCTAGCCAGGGCACAGGGACACTGCAGGGGACAGCTCTGAGCCCTGCAGCCCCAGGCCCCCTGTCTTCACACAGCCAGTGAGTCGCACTTTCAGATTCACTCACTTTTCTGGAAATCCCAAAAAATAACAGAGCCGGCAGCTCTTTCCACATGTGCCTCCGCTGCTTCTCAGGCCCCGGATGGACTCGGGGATGCACAACAGACCGGCAAAGGCTGGGGACACAGTCCGGGTCTGACCTCCCCCGGGCCAGCGCCCTCCCCCGCCAGCGCTGGCCCCGGGCCACCCGACCTTCACGTGAGGCCAAATCCCGCGGTGACGCAGGTGGTGACAGGGATGCGCCCGGGCCGGCAGCGAGCGAGAGGCTCACCACCCCCAGCCTGCGGTGCCCACGGATGGTCCCCGGGCAGGGAAGGATGCTGGTCTGTCCCGGGAGAAGCAGGAGACCCTGGCAAGGTCCCCAAGGAAGGCGGGCACAGACGGCGCCCTGGCAGCAGCCTCTGGCTGCCCGGGAGCACCGGCAGGGCTCCGTGCCGGCCCCGCGTGGGCACGGCCCGGCCGCCCCCGCAACAGTTTGCAGCGAGAGCCCCGGCGGGCGCGGGCAGAACTCGGGGTGCTGACACCGCTGCCCAGAAAACTGGATCCCGGGGACGGAACAGCGGGGCTGGGGCACCACGGAAACAGCCCCCTCACGGGGTATTAATAGCACCGGAGCAATCCCAGCTTAAAATAGGCTGCCGGGAGCAGGGAGGCGAGTCCCGGGCGGACGTGACCTATTGTGTCAGCGAGTGCCGCTGGCATCAGCACAATCAGGGGCGTTCGTTTAGGAAAGCACACGTGTGATCCGCTGCCCACCCAGGTGGGAGACCCCCGAGACCCTCCCTGGACCCCGGCCCCACCACCGGCAGCACCAACACGAGGTGTTGGGAGCAGACTGCAAGCTGGTCAGGGCAGGCCCGGGGCTCGGTGTTTGTCAGGAGAGCCCGGCAGAGCAGAAGCTGCTCGAGGGGCGGGAGCGGGCATCTCCTCACGGGAACCCAGGGCTGTCCTGAGCAGGAGCGGGTGATGCTGCAGCGTGGCCGCGGCACTTGACAGCGCGACCCACGGACGCTCCACGGAGCCGGGCCGGGCCAGATTGTGCCCTTGGGAACCCTGGGTCCGGGCAGGGCGCGGGGACGCTGTGTCAGTCCCGGTGTGACCAGCACCGCGGGCAGGTGGCGACCCTCGGTCGCCCGGGGATGCGGCTGCTCTGCAGCTCCTCGGAGCCGCTGAACGGGCACAGGGGGGAGCGAGGAGCGGCGGACAGAACGGGTGCGGGGGGACGCGGGGCTCGGCGCGGGGACTCGGCTCGGCACCCCAGCGCCGCGCAGGTGCCGGGCCCGGGGCGCGGGGGGGGGCCGGCCCGGTGCGTTGCCGGTGCTGGGCTCTCACCTTCATGATGCTGGCCCGGGGCGCGGCGGGCGCGGGGCTCCGCTCCGCCGAGTCCTCGCGGCTGCTGCTGCCTGAGCCCGAGCCGGGGCTGCCGCCGCCGCCGCCGCCGCCGCGGGGCCCGTTGGGCAGCGGGGCGGCGGGGCGGGGTGAGCCCGGCGGCGGGGCGCCCCGGGGCCCCTCCGCCATCCCCCGCGGCCTCAGGGCAGCGGCCGCCGCGGGGCCCCGGGGCGCCCGGAGCCTGCGCCCGCCGCCGCCGCCGCTGCGGGCTCAGTGGCGGAGCGGGCGGGAGGCGGCGCGGCCGGGAGGAGGGGACGGGCCGGGCCGGGGGCGGGGACGCGGCGGGGATGGGGATGGGGACGGGGACGGCGCGGCCCCCTCGGCCCGGGCTGCAGCGGCGGGGCGCGCGGACGGGCACAGGGCACCGGCACCGGGCACCGGCACCTTGCGCCGCCGGGGCATCCCCGGCCTCCGCCCAGCACCGCAGCGCCCGGGCCCGGCAGCCGCCCCATCCCGGTGGGACCCCGGCCGACCCTGCAGCCGGGCACGCAAACACAGCCTGGCACCCTCCAGCCGGGCACCCGCACCCTCTAGCCTTGGTACCAGCGGCACAAATGAGCCTGCACCCCAAACAAGCTGCTCCCTGCGGCCGGGCACTCAAATCGACCTTGCAGCCTGCAGCCCGGCATCCAAAGCCAGCTGAGCCCGCAGCAGCCTGGCCCTGCCCAGCGGGTTCCACCCCGGCAACCTCCCCTCCCAGCGGGGTGGTACCCGGGCATGGCAGTGCAAGCAGAGCCGCCCAGGGCAGCCCCGGCCCCGCACGGCTCTGCCACGCACGGAGCTCCAGGCTTTTGTTTCGGGGTGCTCCCAGCTCAAGGCAAAGCTTCTCCCCGACCTGGAGCAGAAATTTTGCTCCAGGTTTTTCCAGCAGGGGTGGGAGCGCAGGCCTCGGGCAGGTTCATCCCTGCCGGGATGCTTTGCTTTGTGTGAGCCTTGCTCAAGACATCATCTGCCCACCAGCAGCAGCTGTGGCACAGCAGGTGCCCCACACGCCCTCACCAGCCCTGGAAATAACCCTTAATGAGCAGAAGGGGAAATGACCAGTCCCTCCCGATGTGCCTCAAAGGCACAAAGAGCCTGGTGCCCCCAGAGTGCTCAGCTGGTTAAATATTCATGGCTGCCCTTCCCCAGGACCCCTGAGAACAGCAGCAACTCCTAAGCCCCCAGAGCAGTCAGATTGCTTGAGCAATCTCTTTAATGAAGATTAAAAATAATAGTCTAAAAAAATCAATCACAGAGTGCAGTCCTTTATTTATTTTTTAAAAGATAATCCTCCTTTACTTTGCATTTGGTTTTCAAAACATTAAAAGCAGCCCTCACTAGAGCTTATTCTTAAACCAGTGGACATGCACTGAAGCCCAGCTGGGGCTGCTGTGTGACACCTGCCACCACCAGCCACCTGAGCCCTGCCCACAGTGTCCTCGCCAGGGGACGAAATGCCACAGGGCCCCAGTGCTCAGCGATGAGCCACAGCTCTTCTGCTCCTCCTGCTGCTGCGGGTTTCCATTGAGCCCTCTGCCTCAGCCATGGGCTGTGGTGCACAGTGGTCCCTTGGGAGAGGCACACACTCCGCTGTGGCTGCAGGTGCTGCCGAGGCACTGAGGGAGGGGGTCCTGCAGCTGCAGCATCCCACTGCCCCGTGAGGCTCCCAAGCTCCTGCTCCACCTCCACAGCAGCACTGAGCGGTGCCCACCGGTGCCTGCTGCTGCCACGGATCACGGTCGAGCTCACCGTCTCCATCTGCTCCACTCAGCCACGCCCGTGGGGACGGGCACCCCTGTCCCCACACCCTCTCACCCCAGGGACACGGCCCCTCCTCAGAGGGCGCAAGCCAAGTGAACCCCAGGGTGGAAGGGCTGCGGGGCCCCAAGGCTGCCCTAGGAGATGACGGCTCCCTGGATGAGCCGCAGCAGCTGCTCCTCGTGCAGGACCCTGGGCATGGGCACGGGGGAGCCCAGTGCTTCCCGCAGCCGGGTGAAGGTCCTGGGCCTCACCAGGTGCAGGCGCAGGGGCCCAATGCTGCCCTTGAAGCGGAAGGATTTGTAGGTGGGGAAATCCTCCTGGAGACACTGGTCCAGCTGCAAAGAGAGGGCAGCTGCCTGTGCGTCAGTGTCCCACACTGCCACGCCGGCTGTGTCCTTCAGCCACCCCACAGAGCCCCAGAGCAGAGCCCGTGTCCTGCTCACCTTGTAGCGCTGCCCCTCCGACAGGTCCCGCAGGCCCTGCAGCTCCAGGAACACCTCGTAGTGGGGGGCACAGGGCCCCGAAGAGTCACCTGGAGCAGTACCATGAGTAGGTTAAAGCGGCCAGCTTCCTGTGCTGCAGCAGCACAGCAAGGCTGCAGACCCCCATGCAGTGCCAGCTACACTTTTAGGGGGATTTGGACAGCTCAGAGGAGCTCACCCAGCAGGCTGCTCTCCACACAGACATAGTCAATCAGGCGAGCACCCGGCCACATGCTCAGGGTGCGGCACAGGCTCTGGAAGAACTGCTCCTCAGGGATGCTCTCCCCTCGCACGCTCAGTGTCTGGCTCTCCCTGCAGTGCAGGGACACAGGGTGGGTCACTGGCACCCTCCTGTTAAGACCCTGCCCGTAGATGGGCCCAGATCCCTGAGGTGGGGGACAGGCATTGGGGTTTCCTCACCGGCGCACAGGTTCCACCACGGGACACTGCTTGTGGAAGCCGGTCACCTTCAGCACCTCGCCAGTATGGCACCTGCAGGGGCAGGGGAGTGTGAGGGGGAGATGGGAGCACGGGGCTGGGGCAGGCAGCCCCCCAGGATGACACAGCAGGGAGGAGGCACCTGTACTCTCCTGGCTGGGCTGTCACAACCAGCCCATACTCACGGCCCTCCCAGAGCTCATCCAGCAGCACAGTCCGTGGCTCCTTGCTGGCCAGGCAGGGCAGGAACTCGCAGAAAGCCCAGTCAGGGCACAGCACGAATCGGGGCGCTGGCTCCGCTGGCCACAGGTTTACACCAAGCAGGGCTGGGCAGAGGCAGCGTGTGGCAATGTGAGCCCCCCAGATCCCCCCATCCTTGCCCACAGAAGCCTCACCCCTCTCCAAGGGGCAGAAATTTGCTGGTGCCAGGACTGAGCTGTTTTCAGGTGGCAGGAAGGGAATGAAGCACAGAGATGCATCTGCTGGGGCAGGGAGATCCGTTCCCTGTGGGCACCCAGGGCAGGCCATGGGGACACACCAGCGTGGGGGACACTCACCTCCTGCTGCCTGGTAGAAGGGGCAGTAGAAGGGCAGCCCCTGGCACTCAGCCTGGCGGAGGGAGTCGCAGTAGAGCCGCTCTGTGCCACACATCGTCCTCACCACCACCACCTCCAGCCGTGGCCACAGACGCAACACGATGCCCTCGAAGCCGCGGGCGCACTCGGCGCGGAGCTCGGCCGCCCGGGCAGCAGCAGGGCTCAGCAGCGCCTGCAGCTGCTCCCGCACCTCGTCGGGCAGCCCGGGCTGGGGGCTCAGCCTGCCCAGCTCCAGCTCCTGGGCCAGCCGGGGCCATTCCGTGCGCAGCGCCACCAGCGCGTCGTGCAGCTCGGCTGCCAGCCCGGCCTCCAGCACATGCAGGGCACGCTGCCGCAGGGCGAAGAGCAGCTGCACCCGCAGCGCCGCGGCCCGGGAGGGCACCACAGCGGCTGCGGCCGGCGTGCAGTACAGGGTGGGCAGCGGCCACCCCGCCGGGCCGCGGGGCCAGCCGGGGCTCCAGTGCAGCAGCGCCGTGCCCCGGCGGGCCAGCGCCCGGGGAAAGGCGGCGCGGAGCGCGTCCAGGTAGAGCAGGGAGCCCTGCGGGGAGGGTCGGGTCAGGAAGGCGGACCCTGCGGGGATCCCTGCCCACCCCGCCCGCCGCTCCCGGTACCTGCAGCCGGGGGTCGCTGTCCCGGCAGCCGGGGAGCAGAGCCCAGAGCCGCAGCGGGGGAAGCGGAACCCCCGGCGCTTCGTCCCGACAGGGCTGCCCCAGGGGATGCCGCTCCTGGAACTCCTCCCAGCCTGCCGGGAGAGGCGTAAGCTGAGAAGGGCAACCACGGAAGCGAACCCTTCCCGGCCCGCTTCCCGCGGCCCCGCGCTCACCGCCGGCCGCCCCGCTGCCGGTGCCCAGCAGGCGCCGCAGCCGCCGCTCCTGCCTCAGCCGCACGTCGCTGTCCAGAGCCTCCAGCCGCCGCCGGTACCGGCCCCCGGCGCGGCGCAGCGCGGAACGGACCAGGCGGTGCCGTAGCGCGGGGACGGCCACGGCCACGGCCAGGGCCACGGCCAGCACCGCCACCGCCACCGCCAGCAGCATCGCGGAATGCGGACACCGCCCCAGGGAACGGCCCCGGCCCCGGACCCCCCTAGCCCACGGGGCTATTCCGCCTCCGGCAGAAATGACGGAGATTTATCGCGCCCGGCGCCGCCCGCCTCCCCGCTTCAGTTTTATTTTCATTTTCACCTTTACACAGCACACCCCGGGACCCCCGCTCGGCGGGGAATTCAACCGCAACTGAACCCCAAGTACCAGCGCCCTCTACCCCTCCATCAAGAGCAAGCTCCTTCTTTGGAAAAACAGGGCAATTGATCTGGTTTACTTTGCTTTTTGCCCGAAAAAACAGCCCCGGCCCCAGCCCAGCCCACCCCCTGCTCCTCAGGGCAGCCCTCACACCTGGAGAGCCCCCCGGATCCGCCCAGCTTGTGCCGACGACCCTGCCCTTGGGGACAGGAACCCCGAACACCGGGCCCAGCCCCAGCACTCATGCGGTGCACCCCAGATGAGGAGCTCTCCAGAGGGACCCGCCTCTGTCCCAAGACACACGTGGCACCCAGAGCTTTTGTGTTACAAAAATATTCCGTGCTTTATTTACTCTGTGATAGAAAAATAACATGGCCAGGACCCCAGAGTTTCCCGCCCAGGCGAGGGGAGAAGCAGCGGCCAGAGGGCTCCGCTTCCCCAAGCCCCCTGCCCACCCGACCGCCCTCGCTGGGCGCCCTCGCACCCTGCCACCCTCACGCCGCACCGGCTCCAGAGGGGACACCGAGGCCGGGAGCCGGAGGAGCTCCTGCATCCTTGGGGGCAGAGGAGAGGATGAAGTGCAGGGACCCTGCCACTGAGGGGCAGAGCACCGGCACGGGCTGGGGGAGCCCTGGCAGAACCCCTCCTCTGCCCTCTGCCCTCACGCACGGCTGGGAACGGAGCCGCGGGGGAGAACAAGAAGGCGACACGTACATTCTTAGTGACGACTGCGAAAGCGAACCTGAGGCCGGGCTGGCGGCCCCCGCCCCAGCAGCCCCACGGGGGGTCAGGGGCTGCGGGGCCAGTGCTGGCAGAAGCGGAAAGCCGAAGCTGGGCCTCTTAAAAGGAACATACAGGAAAACCATGCGACAAATCCGCTGCCGTTTATACAAGGGCATAAACACCAAAGAGCTGGACGCCAGCCTGTGTTTCGGGGCAGCACAGAGCAAATCCTGGGGGCAGGGCCCACCCGCTGTCCCCTGGCACAGAGACACGAACACAGCACAGTCCCCGCAGCGCCGGGGCCAGGGGCAAGGGACCAGGCGCCTGCCTGTCACGACTGGGCGTGGGGGATCCACTGACTGTCCACGGGGCGCCGCAGCAGCTCCTCCACGTGCCTCGCTACATCCATCGTGTCTTCCAGGTCAAAATCACCCTCGGGGTCCAGCACAGGGTCGGGGCTGTGGGAGGCAGGCGGTGAGGGGAGGACCAGCTGCAGCAGTCCAGGGATAGGGGTGTGATACTCACTTCTGGGTGTACATGTTGTAATGAGGCTGGGAGCAGACGGCAGGCGAGGGTGCCTGGTCCATGTAGGTGGCCCCTCCAGGTGCAGAATCTCCTGATGCATTGACAAACCTGTGGGGATGGGTCTCATGAGCACCGAGTGCCCCACGGGTGAAATCACCAAGATGTCTCACAAGGCTCAGCACCAATGTGGCCATGGGTGGTGGACCTGAGCTCCTCAGTGCCTTGGGCTGCCGCCCAACCCAGCCAATTCAATGGTGGGAACCCACGGCAACCACTGCCCAAGATCTCCCTTCGGGGTCACACTTACTCTGGCACCACTTGCTTGATCTGTGGCTTCACGTATCCATCCACAGCTTTAGCTAGAGAGAAGGAAGCAGCACTGAGGCCCCAAGCTCCAGCACATGCCACGACCCCGGGGCAGTGCTGGGGGCTCACACGTGGCCAGATGCAGAACCCCTGTGGGGCCGGTGTGGCCCGGGGCAGGGGGAGGCTGAGAACACCAGCTCCATCCTGGCTGGATGCACAAAAGAGGGGACACGTGGGGTGAAGGGACAGCGCTACCTGGCGTGGACTCACAGAGAACCGGCGTGTAGTACTTGGAGAACACCTCGTCCTTGGGCCGGTCGGGGAACACGTAGATGAGGTAACTGAGATCCCCGAGGCGGTCAGCCAAGGAGCGGATGGAGAAGTCCCTGGTGGTGAAAGGCATCAGGTTCCAGAACATCCTCTCAGCTGCAAGACAAGCGTGAGGATCATGGTGAATCCCGGAGTTCGCAGCAGCTCCTGGCTGTGCTCTGGGCATGGGCTGCGAGGTCACATCAAGCAGCAAACAGCATGTCCCACACTGCATCCCTCCCCCAGCAACAGCTGAGAATAAAGCACAGGTCGCCAGAAAATGGGATAAGATAGGAAAGACAGTGAAGCCAAGGGAGGTCTGGCTCATCCTGACATGTTCCCCAACCATGGGGCTCCGTGGGGCCCTGTGGTGCTTCTCAGTCACGTGGCCCTCGAAAGTGAACAGCAACAGACTCCTGCATGGGGTCAGACCACCCCTGACAACCCCTGCACTGGGGAACACCACCGAGTAACTGGATTTTGTACAGTTCACATCATTCCCTAGGGCTGGGTTGGAGGGTTCAGCCTGGTCCCTCCTCCCCGCTGCTGCCAGCATTCGGGCCTGACACAGCCACAGCTGCAGTGAGCAAGGGCAGCAGCACTCCCCATGGGACAGCCAAAGCATTCTCGGGGCTCTGGCACTCGCCTCTTTGCTGAGGATAACTCCAGCCAGCCTGCTGTGGCAGCGCCAGTACCCCAAGGGCATGAGGTAGCTGGGGCCATGGATGCTGGGGCCAGGGATGCCAGTGCCTGGCACACACTCACAGGAGTCGAACTTCCAGGCGATGGTGATGCCACCGATCTCCGAGTCGCTGAAGCGCAGGAGGAAGGTCCCGTCGGGCTTGTTGATGAGCAGGTCGTGCGCCTGCTGCTTGTTGACGAAGCCCAGGATGGCCCTAGGCAGAGTAGGGCGTCAGGGCTTGGGGCTCGGGCCAGGCTGCACAGGGCAGGGCGGCTCTTACCCGTCATTCCAGTGCGGCTTCAAATGCTTCTTCAGCACCTCCATGACCCCGTCAAACCACTGCCAGAAGGTGTAATTCCTCCCAGGCAGGTTTTCCTGTTGAAATCTCCAGATAATGAGCACTCCTGTCACCAGCCTCTGAGCCTCTGTTACACAGCACAGACACTGGGCGCAGCAGCAGAGACTCAGGGAGCCCCAGGTGGGTATGTCCCATCCAGCCCCACAAGCACGAGCACTGGGGGGGCTCTGGACAGAGCCCAGGCCACTTACCCGGTTGAACTGGGACCAGGACACTGTGGTGCTGCTGTAGTCCTCCAAGTGGGAGCTGGTGCTGTTGAAAAGCTTTTGTGCCAGGAACACCAGGTTCTCCTTGGTCAGCCCGCGGCTGCTCTGCACCTCTGCCTTGAACTTCATGTTGAGCGCCTCGCAAAGCTGTGGCCACTGCACCTTGTCGGGCACAGCGAAGGGCACGCGGCCCTGGGGGCAGAGAGCACGGTCAGCACCAGCTCTGCCTGATGTCCCACCGAGAGGCTGAGCCCTGCTCCCACACCAGGCAGATGGGGCCTGTCCTGCCCCCACGGCACTGGCACTCACGGGCTCGGCAAAGGCGTTGTCCCAAAGCACGGTGGCCGTGGCATTGTTGTCCTGGCTCCCATGCACAATCACCACCACAGGCAGGGACAGCGTCTGCCAAGAGGAAGGAGACCGGAATGGGCTGTGGGGCACCAAGGGAGCATCACCCACGGGCACCCATGTGGCCCCAGCCCAGCCCCACTCCTGTGGGCACAGTGCCCATGGCTTGCCTAGGGCCTGCAGAAGGGACACGGTGGCTTTACCTTCACCTGGAAGACCAGCTCATTCCCACCGACACTGAACTGCGACTCGAAGAGGATGGTGAATTTCTCCTCTGTCACTGACTCAGCCCCGCGGCGATCCGAGCGCTTGATCCGCTTCAGGGACTGCAGGGACACCAGGGGTGAGCATGGAGGAAGAGACATGGACAGCAGGGTGGGGGACAGGACCCACACAGGGGCACTCACCATGTTGCGGAAGTGGGCGCTGAGCGTCCCAGTGGCCTGGTGATACTCCATCACACAGCAGTTGTTGAGGATCTCCCCGCTGCTCTCACTGCCACGGGAATGCACATGGGAGTCAGGGCACACCAGGACTGGGAGCTGTGCGAAGTGCAGCCCTTCCCCATGCCCCACACCCTGCTCCCCTGCTGCTTGGCAGCCCCAGCCACACACCCCCAGCCCCTGGCATTACTTGCGGGTGCTCTCATTCTTCAGCAGGGCCTTGGCTTGCTGCTCGCTGATGATGGTGGCCTTCACTTGGGGGGGGTTCATGTGCACATTCAGCTTCCCGCCCACCAGGAGCCTCACAGTGGCTGCAAACTTGGTCTGTGTCTTCAGCACTTGGGGGGGCTGCTTCTCAATGATGAAGGTGCTGGGGGGGCAAGGGAATCAGGGGAGCTGGGAAGGGGGCAGGGCAAACCCGGCCCTGCACCCACCAGGGCCCAACTTGTACCTGGTGACCAGGGCAGAGATGATGTCAGTGATGGTTCCATTCAGCTCTGACAGCATCTCCTCCACCGGGCCTGGGATCGGCAGCTGCTGGCACAGGTGCTCGGCACGGCGGATCTGCTGCCGGTTCTGCCAGATGATCTCTGCCAGCTTCTCACACCTGGGGGGAGCAGGGCTCAGCACCCACTGGGATCAGGACCCCATCTCACCCCACCCCACCAGGCACTCACCAGGTCTGCAGCACATCCAAGGTGCCTTCGGGTGGGCCCCCATTCCCTGCCAGCTGCTGCCGACGCTTCCACTGGATCAGCTCATCATCCAGGATGGTTGTTTGCTGCTTGCGCAGCAGCTGCAGCGTCTTCTGGTGCTTCTCAGCCAGGTCCTGCGAGGTGGGACAACATCAGGGGTGCAGGGACAGTGTCACAGGGCATCATGGGGACAGCACCATGGGGAGCCAGGTGGCATCACTCACCACGCGGTACTGCTGTAGTGTCTGGGCCTCACGGTGCAGCCAGGCCTCCAGCGACGCCTTCTTCTGCTGCAGCGTTGTCTCCCGTGACATGCGCTCCTGGGGGCCCAGCTGGGAGAGCTGGGAGAACTGGGCTGGGGGACAGGGCACGGTGTTAGGGCTGGCCCTGCCAGCACCCCAGGCCCAGTCCCCTCGGCCCCCCACACACCTTGGAGTCGCATGTTCTCCTGGTACTGGATGATGAAGTATTCCTGTGTCTGCTGCAGCTTTTTGAGCTCATTCTCCGAGTCCTGAGTGATGAGCCGCAGCTCCTCGAAGGTCTGGTTGATCTGCAGGTGCTTCTGGGACATGGCGTCCACCAGGGAGCCAGATGGGGAAGGGCTCTGCACGGGGCACAGGGTGCGCTCAGCACAGCGAGGGGACCCTCCCCATTCCTGCCTCAGGGCTGCTCCCATCATCATGGAGAAGAGCCCCTGAGCATCCCCCCACCCTCTCCCTCTCCTCACCCCTCCCAGCCCGCGCTCACATTGTTGGCCTCCCGCACCAGCCGCTGCTCGTGGTAGAGGATGTGCCGGATGCAGCGCACCAGCTCCATGGGGCATCGGTCATACGTGTTCTGTGGGGAGAGCACTGCCTGAGCCAGGCACAGGGCAGGGACCCCCCCTGGCCTTGCACCCCTGCCCACAGCCCCCCACTCGCCTGCAGCTGCGTGGCGTAGTGCCCCAGCTTGATCTTCAGCAGGAAGCCGTCCTCACCCACTTGGTGGTCTGCCTTCTTCTGCAGCTCCTGGATCAGCCCCTCCAGAAGCTGTGTCGCCTTCACATTCTCCTGGGGGTTGTCAAGGTCGATGGAGTCCCTGTGTGAGGAGCAGAGCAGTGTCAGGGCGGCCTGGCAGCAGGGAGAACCCACCTGTACCGCGGGGCAGCCACAGCAGCCCCGGGGAAGGGCACACCCTGACCTACCATGCCTGGCTCTCGATCCACTGCGACAGGTAGTGCCGCACCTCGATGGGGAAGTGCTGCCCGTAGAGCGCCTGCATCTGCCGCAGGGCTTCGCCCTGGAGCTGCTGGGCCTGGATCCACACCGCCATGGTTCAGCACCTGCAGGAGACACGCTGTCAGGGCACCAGCGGGGGACAGGCAGGCACTGTGCTGCTAGGGGTCTGGCCCCGGCTGTCCCCACACCCTCTGCAGGAGTGCCCGGAGTCCCTGGTGCTGCCAGCGCTGTCTCCAGCTGCTCAAAGAAAGGGCATGCGGGGGCAGTGGACCCTGGCTCTGAGTCACCCCCTCTTTTCTAGGAACAGCCCTGGGGGTGCCCAGGGCCAGGGACGTTCTCTGCATGGCCTCTCCACATGGTTCTCATTTCCCCTCACTGCACCACGGGATCGCAGCCATCGCTGGCCACGCGAATGAGGAAACAGGCCAGGGGGAGGAAGGGCTGCCCAGAAATCCAGGGTGACGCAGAGCAGAGGCCCCCCCTGCATTCACCCCGCTCCTGCCCACACCCTGGCAGCACCAGCAGGCAGGAGCAGCCCCAGCCCCAAGAGCCCACGTGGCACCACGGACCCTGACAAGCCCCCAGCACCGGGGCCGCTGTGTGCCCCATGTACTGGTGGAGACACATGGACCTTCCCAAAGCAGTTTTGGGGTGGCTCTGGCTCCATGCAGGGATTCCACCCACTACACAGCCTTGGTTTCCCTGGGGGCAGGCAGGGATGAGATGGTGGTGACAGTACCTCTATTAAAATCCAGTGTGTCCCCTGGGTCACCAGTGGTTAGAGGGGGCTGGAGGAACAGCTTGCAGCTGACTGTGTGAGGGTGATATGACAGTGAGTGACACAGGAGGGTCTGGGGGGCCCAAGGTCCCCCCTGAGTGAGGTGGCAGCAGTACAGTAAACAGCATTTAGATACACTCCCACTCTATCCACCTGGGATTTGGCACCACACAGAGGGGCCAGGCAGGGGCACAAGGCCTTGGACATGTCCCAAGGCTGGGTGACCAGGCCGGAACCTGGTCACTGCACTGGCTGGTGACAAGCAGAGGAGCTGAGCCAGTGGGGGCTGTGCCTGCCCCTCTCCCCGAAGTATTTCAGAAATACCTGGTGGCCCACAGGGCTCCAAAAGAGCTGGTGCTGTCATACAGTGAGGGGCACATGCTGGGGGACAGTGGCAGCAGGTCCGAGTGGAGCAGCCACAGCCGGAGCCCCCGAGCCACGCACACCCGCCCCCGAACAGGAAGAGGAACAATAACCCAGAGCTGGCTAAAAATGAATTTTTCCTCTATAAAAAGGGAGGAACGTTTCCACATTCACAGAAATCACCAAGCTGGAAATGCTGCTGGCAAGGAGGGGCCTGGGGAGGCAGAAGAACGCCGGCAAGGAGGAAAGGGAAGGTGGGATGGCTGACAGCAGGACATGCTGCTGTTGGAAATTGTGGACATTTGATAAGGGGCAGAGCCAAGAACAGCCATGCCAGTGCCACTGCACCACAAAGTGACCGAAGTCCCCAGTACTGTGGGGACATCTGCACGGACACAGAGCAAACAGACACTGCCCTGCCTGTTGATAAAATGGTGATCTGTTCCCATCTCACAGTGACAAAACACTTCCTACTCCACTCTAGCATGTTGTTAAGCAACGAGTCTCCGGCTGCTCTGTGGTGAGCTGGCAGGCACTGCGTTTGGCCAGTGCCAGCCTGGCAGCAGGAGCACCAGCACCACATCTGCCTCTACAAGGGGCCATGGAGTGGCTGACGGTGGCAGAGCTCACCTGGTGTGTGCCCCAAAACACCACTGGCACCAGGCTTGAGCACAACCCCCACAGACACTGTCAATGCAGCAGGACATGAGATTTCTCCTGGGGGAAATCTGTCTCTGTGTCCCACCTGTGGACAAACCAAATCTCCACATGGGCTGCAGGGTATCCTGACAACCCCAGCACAAGCAACCAGTGCCACCTGCCTTGGGCAGACTTTTGGCCCCGAGACTCAGCACAGCTGGGGCAGCAACTCTGTTTCAGCCTAAGCTGCAGCACCATGGTCCCACCGTGGTCCCTCTCCAGGCAGCCCTGCCTCCTGCACCTGGCTGCTGCTGGCAGCCACTGCCCTGGCCTGGACCACGCCTAACATCACTTTCCAGCATCACACTCCTCGGTGGCACCACCAGCTGCCCAGGGATGGGAGCCCAGGGACAGATCCACCCCCATGTCCAGGGACGTTCACCCACCCCAGTGCCACCTCCAGCCCCAGCAGGGCCACTGCAGCCTCAAGCACTGCCACGGGTCAGCCACGCATGGCAGCCACCGGCCCCGTGCGCACTCCAACAACTGCAAGAGGCAGATAATTGTAGTGGTTTAGGCTACTTTGCATTTACTCGCTGGCAGCGAGCTGGAACCCACCCGTCACTGCAGCTCGGTTAACCAGCAGCACTCGACAAGCCACAGCGACGTGCTCACCAGACTTACTGCCTGTGAAGGGGCACAGGCAGCAGCTTCCCAGGGTAGGACCACTGCTGAGGACAGACCCCAGAGCTGTGGGGAGGGACCCCAGCAACACAGGGACTGAGCAGAGAGAGGGGAAGCAGCAGACATAATTTCTGCCTTTTACGGCCTCACTGCCCACTGCTGATGGGGAAGCACTGCCAAACCCAATGCAAAACAGGAGAAACCCACCCAAAAAGGGCACTGAGAAGGCCAGAGGCAGCAGCGAGGAGAGGAGAAGATGGGGAAGGTGGCAGCTCTGCTGGGGCTGGGGGCAACCAGGGGACTGACATGATCACACTGGGAAAGGGTCGAAGGCACAGTGGCAGTAGGCACCAGCAAGTCCCAAGCTGCAGGAGAGCCAGAGCACATCCGTGGGCACACACAAGGAGGGAAATGCCTCACAGGATGAGGACGGCAGCAGCAGTTTCCCACGTGCCACGGGCACGGCAAAACCCAAACACAGGCAGCAGCTACCCCAGCGCCGGAGCACGCTCTGCACGGGATGCTCGCTGCGATCTGCCGCGGGACGCTCCTGCACAGAGCCAGCCCGAAGACCCTCGTGAGCAGGACACCCTGCCCCGGGCTGGCACAGCCCCCGACAGCAGCCTCTCGCCCAGACCCATGCCGTGAAGGGCCAGGCAGGGGCCAAGGGCTAGGCAAAGGCCTGGGGGGGACCCTGGGCTCCGGCTGTACCCCCCGCCCCACTCCCTCGACCCACGCAGCCCCTCGGCTCCCGCACTGCCCTTCGCCCGGTGCTCCGGCAGCCCGGGGGTCTCCGGAGCGCTGTCCTCCGGGGGCAGGGGCGCGGCGCTGGGCTCCGGCGGCGGCGGCCCTGCGCCCGCTGCGCCTCCCGCCGCAGTAAACACGGACACGTGGTTTCTCGGCACCTCCGGGAACCCGCGATCGCTTCCAGGTCAGAGCCGGCCCCGCTCGTGGCCGCAGGGCCGGACCCTGCATCCTACGGTGCTGCGGCCGAGGGGCTCCGGCGCTGCCCCAGCCAGCGGCCCCCGGCAGGCCCGGCGGGAAGCTGTCCCGCAGCCCTCCAAGGTGCGCGGCTCCAAGCAAGATCCCTCCCGGGCAAGATCCGGCCCCCAGACGGGCCCCGGGCACGGGGGAGGTGACAGCCGGGAGCGGCCGCCAGGCACAGCGGAGGGCTCCGGTTACCCACACACACACAGACACACACACACACACACACACACACACAGAGCCGCCCCTCCGCCCTCACGGCCCCTGTCCGCACCAGCTCACCGCAGAGCCCCGCTGCAGCCCGGTGTGCAGTGCCCGGTCCTGCAGCCGCCCTCACCGCGCTCAGGCCCCGCTCTGGCCCCGCTCTGGCGCCCGGCCCCAGGACAGCCCGGCTCCGGCTCGGGGCGGGCACAGCCGGGCTCCCGGGCGGCCGTTTCGCTGGCTGCGCACTACAGGAAGGAGCGGAGAGCAGCTATTTCCTTCCAAAATGTCAGGTGCCTGCGCGGGACAGCCTGCCCCCGAGTGCTGGCAGCCACCTCCGCCACGGCTGCCTGAGGGGCGCCCGCCGGGCAGCGGGGCCGGCACATCGTGCCCCTCACACCGGCCCGGTGCCAGAGCAGGCACAGCCTCTGTCCTCAGCCGGCACTGAGCCCCCCTGGCTGGCTGAGAGCCAGGGATGGACTCCCATGCAGGAGATCGGCATGGGGGGACATGGGACCCCCTCACCTGCACGCCCCGGCTTTGCTGACGGGCCTGGAGCAGAGCTGCAGGAGCAGCCGGGGGATGTGAGCAGCCCCCAGCCCTGCTCGGAGCTGTGGCACCGACACACTGTGGAGCTGGCACAGAGGCCAAGGGCTGCTCACTTGTTTTACACCGGCCTGTGGTTTCCAGCTCTGGCTGGGAGGTGGCAGTGCCCACCGGCACGGCAGTGAGCTCCTTCTAGAAGCTCCGTGCTTTGATGGGGTTTGTTTGTCTCCCACAGAAAGTGGCAGCTACTGATGGCTTCGCCCTGGTGGCAGCCGAACCACTCAGCCCACACTGGAAACATCTGGGGCCAGGTACCGTGACTGTCATGAAAGAGGCATGGCTGGCTCTGTAATCCAACGTGCCCCCCAAGAGCAGAGGCAACAGGCCCCACAGCAGCAGAGCAGGTAGGCAGAGGTGGAACTAGTAGCACCAGGACTGTCCAGGTGCCCCAGCAACTCTGGGAGCCAAAAGCAGAGAATTCACACCGTGAATTGCACCACGTGCGTGACCTGATGCTGCCCAGAGGAGACACCAGTCCCACACAGGCAGAGATGCCCCAGCTGGGGACTGGTGCCAAGGGCATCAGTGCTGGGGGCTGCCAACAACTCATCTCACACCACGGGCCAGTCTCTCTGCCTGCCAGCACTTGCCACCCTTGGGAAAGGTTTTCCTCTTTGCTTCAGATTTCTTCCAATCAGAGAGGCCCAGAAACCTGCGTCAAACCAAAACCACCAAAATACCCAGCAAAATCCCTTGAATCCAACAGTTGGAACCTCCAGAAAACATCAGTGCACCAAGAGCCACCCTGGGGCAGCCACAGCCAGACAGAGGCACTGCCCAGGCACCAGAGGGATTCCTTCAGACACTGAGCATTCAGCAGGACCAGCACTGGTGGGCAGGACACATGGTGCAGTCACACCAGCAGAGCCCAGAGCCCAGCCAGCCCCATGGGCAAGAGTCCAGTGTGGCTCCCGCAGGATATCCACCGTGGGGAGCCCAGTCCCTGCCAGCACTGGTGCTGCCCCCACCATAAACCCCCAGACAGGATTAGAGAGGCTGGGCAGAGCTTTAATTATTCCTGGCTCCCTGGGGCCAAGCAGCTGAATTAATTAGCTTTGGGGCTGGCACAGCAGGGAGTTGCCAGCTCAGAGTTCTGGAGCTTCCCCTGGCTTGGTGGGGGAATCCCAGGGCAGGCACAAAGCTGCTGACCACCTGCAGCATCCCAGACTCTGGCGCTGCCCGGGCAGGGATGCGTAGCTGCCCCGTGCCAGGACACTCAAGGAAGGGATTTTCCCTCCACGCTAATAATGACCAGCCCCAAATCCCTGTAATGCCACGCTGAGGGCACAGCCCTGGGGTCCCACAGGTTCTGTGGCAGCCTCCTGCACCGAGGCCAAATCCATCACAGCCCCTGGCTGGGTGCTAATCCCTGCTCAGACCTGTGCCAGCCCAGGAGGGACAGGCCGGGCGAAGGACCTGAGGATTAAGCTCATTTCAGCATCGAATTAGTCCCGATTGGGGTCTGGAGACACAATTTCATTTTCTCTGCCATGCTCCAGTGAGCGCACACAATGGCACTAATCCACCCACAGCCAGACTGGATTTGCTGGGCAGGACCCAGGTGGGCTGGGGGAGATGTGGGCAGCACAGGCACCAACGGCACTGCTCTGGCTGCATCCATCCCCTCGCATTGATGCCATGCTCCAGCTCTCCTTGGGGCCGGGGACATGGTGCAGGAGCCTCCTCACTCCTGGCGTGGCTGTCCTACAGGGCACAGCACAGGCTTTTGGATGTCTGGTGAGCAGGGAGAGCCAGAGGGACACCAGAGCAGCTCCTGCATCCCCCCACTGCACTGCCAGAGTTCATCCCCAGCAGCTGCAGCAGCTCTGCACACAGAGATGCTCTTGCACCAAGCCTGCAGAGCAGGATGGAGAGGAGTAAAGCCTTGTCTTTGGAAGAGGGGATACACAGACATGCAGGGATGCTGGCAGGAGGGGGGACTAGTCAGACAGAGAATAAAACAACCAACACCAGTGGTTTGTGCAGCAAAATTTTCAGTCAAATCGAGAGAGGGGTGAAGCACAGTGTGCATCCATACACACACAAATACATCCAGGTGGGTTTTGGCTTTCCTGGCCCCGGGATGGGCTTTCCAGCCCCTGAAGCAGCAGCAGAGCCCCTGCCCCTGAGCTGCACCATAAGCCTCACCACAGCATCTCCACAAGCAGGGCCAGAGAAGCTGCACCCCTGGGCCCACAGCCCAACAGCACCGGGGTCGGGTATTCACACCAGAGAGGACAAAGATCATTTTACAGCGTTTCCAGCTGGTGCAGGAACTCAGAACTGCCAGCAAGAGCAGCCTCTTCCTCTGCTAAAGGCTTTGCAGGGCCATTGAGTGATAGGGATGAGAGGCCAGACAGAATGAGCACCCAGCACATGGTGGGCAGGGCTGGGTCACTGCTCTGGCTCTTTGAGGCAGTGCTCTCCAGCACCAGCCTTTTCCCCAGTTCCCTCCCCAGCAGAGCTGTGCTATAAACCAGCTCATAACACAAAGTTACACTGAAAGTGGAGATTGCAAAACTCACCAGTGACTGTTTGAACCGGGAATGGGTTGTGACTGTGCTGTGGTTCAGCTATGCTGCCGTGGCTGTCCCAGCTCGGCGGCACATCATTCCTGATCCAGCGGGAAGCAGGACCCAGCACTCAGGGAAGCACCGAGTGCCTGCGAGCAGCCCGTGCTCCTGGCCCCTCTGGTGCAGCCAGATGGGTGGATTCTGCTTTATCAGCAAGTCAGCTCAGCCCTATCGGCCAGGAAGCCGTGTTCACAGTGCGCCTCCCCCTCGACGTTTCCCAACGCGGCGGGAGCAGCGGCGTGCAGCAGCCTACCTTTTATCAGCCAGCAGATGTTGCTAGAACTGTTGCTGCATGTGAAATTCAGGCATGCCCAGCACCACTTGGATCCCTGCACCAGCCATGCGGTGCCAGGGTAAACACCCCCGCCCCCTTCCTCCCGGGATCAAAACACTTGGGGGTTGCAAAATAGACACCCCATGAAAGGAAAGGCATGCCACAGAAACATTACAGCTGTCGAGGCTACTTCTCCCAGAGCGTGCCGGAGCCCCGGAGCCAGCACAGCCTCCCGGGCTGGAGCTGCCTGCATGGCTGCAGAGCTGAGTCCTGACCCGTGCTGGCAAGGTGGGGACTCCAACCCTAACCCTAAACCCCAAGCCTAGCCATGCCCTGGCTTCCCTGCAGTGGCTGTTTCGAGGGCAGCACTCAGTGTGTGGGACACTGGGAGTCACTGCAGCCAGGCAGGCAGAGAGATGCTGCCACCAGCGCAGGTACCCAGGGGATGCTGATGGCACGGAGGTCCCATTCACCCTGCCTGCCATCCCACCTGCATCCCAGGGCTGCCGTGAAGCCTGTTGAGTGTGACCCACCTTACAGTCATTCCTTGCAAACTAGAAAGTAATTTCCCAGCCGATGGGGCCGCTTCGCTGTACTCGGCCAAAGCAGTCGCCACTCACCGCCCACGACGTCGCAGAGTGCAGGGAGCAGGGATTTTTTGCAAGCAGGGTATCTGAGTTTTGCTATCACTCGAAAGAGAGCTGGGAAACCCCATGGCAAAGCCTTCACAGTCACTTTGGAGTCAGCACTTCCCCTGCAGCGAGAGGGGAAGGTCCCTGCAGAGGCTCTGTGTGCCCTGTGCTGAGCATCCCCAACTGCAGCTCCCTGTACGGTGAGAGCATCCCTAACCCTGCCCCAAAGCATCGGCCTTGGCACAAGGCAGGCGCAGCAGACCCAGTGAGGTGGCTCTAGTGACAACTGTAGGGACCCAACAACCCCAAAGCAGGGCACTGCCAAAGCGCCACAAACCAGAGTGGGTGACAGCCACCCGTCACGCCCTGCTCCCAGCCCAGCTCTCCCATGTCCCTGCACACAGGCTGTTGGCACCTCTCAGCCCACACCAGAGCTCCTCCTCCTCATGCTGCACCCACAGCACAGCAGGGCACAGCACAGCCCTCTCCAGCCCCAGGGATGAGCAGCTCGCCAGGAACAGTTCTAAAACCCAGGGAGACAGTCTCCATCTTCACATCCAGCACCTTGGAACCACATCAGGTCAGGCTGCGATCCTGACGGCTTCAGAAGCACAAGGACCTGGGCCAGGAGTCGGGACCTGGAGGAGAGAGCTCCCACCGTGGAGGGCTGGATCCTGGTGCCCATGGCAGTGGTGAGGCTCTACGGAGCACCTCATTGTGCCTGCACCAAGTGCCCCCTTGCATGCCACTGCTGGGGCTCACACTGCTCCGGGCACAGGCATGAGCACTGCAGGGAGCCGGGCTGGCCGCAGGCAGCCAGCACAGCGAGCCAGCCCACAACCAGGAATGTCCTGCTCTAACCAAGGGCCCTGCACCACAGGGACATCGTGTGCCATGCCCCTGCTACGGGCAAACCACGCGCAGCTACCCTGAGCCCAGCCCCGTCTCCCCTCCGCAAGGCGCCCCAGGCACTGTCACCAAACTGGTCACCGGCCCGGTGCCACGGCGTGCCCAGCACGGAGAGCTGAACGAGCCAACAGCCCCGGCCCACCGGCGGTGTCAGCGCAGCTCGGGGCGCGCTCAGCAGCGCCGGTACGAGCCGAGCACTGGAGCCCCGGAGCCGCCCGGCAGGAGCTGCCCGGGGCCGGCCTGGCACGGGCCCGGGGCTGGCCGGGCACGGAGCCCTGACAGCTCCGTAACCCGCCGGACAGGTGGCCGCGGCTCCCGCGGGCTCCCAGTCACCGGCCGCGCCCGAGCTGGGTGAAAGGCCACCGGGCGCTGCGGTCCCCGCGGTGTCGCCGCTGCCGCCGGGGACCGATCCCACCCGTCCCGCGGAGCCGCGTGTGCCACCGACAGCAACGGGGCGCGCACTCCCACCGTCCCGGTTCGGCGCGCTGCCTGCGGCGGGACACCCGGCACGGCACGGGGCGCCTCGCGCTGTCCCGGACCCTCCCCTCGGCCCGGGACCGGGACTCGGAGCCGCCCTCCGCGGCCGCCGCTCCCGCGGGGCCCGCGAGCGAAACCGGCCCCGCTCCGGCGGGCGAGGAGCGCCCCCGCCCCGGGATGCGCCGCCGCTCCGAGGGGACGGGCCCGGGACGTACCCGCCGCCCCCTCGGAGCGGCCCCACTGTCGCCTCCGCCCGCCCAGGGGCCCGCGGGCCCAGCCGGGCTCCCGCCGAGCCCCGCGCCCGGCCCGGCTGCGCCCGCCCGGGGTTACGAAACACCCACAGCGCGGACCGCACCGGACCGGACCGGACCGCCCCGGCCCCGCCGCACCCCGCCCGGCCCTGCTGCGGAAGGCGGACGGGGTCCGGGCCCGCTCGGTCCGGTTCGGTTCGGTCCGATCCGGTCCCGGCGGCGATGACGGCTCCGCGCTCCCGCCCGTGCCCACCTGCGGCCGCGGCGGCGGCTGCGGCTCCGCTGCTCCCGCGGCTCCCGGCGGCTCCCGGCGCTCGGCTCCGCCGCCGCTCTGCCCCCGCCGCGCCCCGGCCCGGCCCGCGCGGCCCCGCCCCCCCACGGCTCCGCCCCCGCCGGCCCCCGCCGGCACCGGGAACGGCCCCGGGTAACGGAGCGGTACCGGTCACTGGGCAACGGCACCGGGTAATGGCACTGAGCGACGGCACTGGGCAGCGGGCACCGGTTAACAGTGCCGGTACCGGGCACGGGATAATGGCACCAGGCAGTGGCGCTGGGTGACGGTACCGGGCACCAGCACAGGTTGATGCCAGCAGCACCAGCACGAGGTAATGGCACAGGGTGTCATAAATGAGGAGTGGCACTAGCACTAGAATTCGAAACAGCTTCAGGCTTCAACACCAGCAGCTCTGGCAGGGCACAAACCAGCACCAGAGTTTGGCCGTAAATACCAGGGAAGCCCAAAGCAGCGCCAAGCCTTGGTTCTGGGAGCAGGAATGGCCAAATCGGTACCAGGTGGCCACAGACGTGGCTGCAGGGCTGCCTGGTGCTGACACTGGGCCCTCTGCATGAAGCAGCCCTGGCTGCACGGTGCTCCTTCCCACCACAGGCCTGGGCTGACGCTTTGCAGCCACATGCATGGCCAAGATCCCCAGCGCTGCCACAGCCTCGGGCACCTGCTTGGACAGGACGCTGCATCCCCTTCTTCCAAGCTGCCACGTCCCCTGCGAGCTGTGAGGAGACCCAAGGCACTGCCAGCTCCTCTGCAGTTGCTCCAACAGAGAAAGTTAACAGCAGCCATAAGAAAACCATCCCGAGGAGCTCTTGCGCAGCTGGCACCCACAGCAGACTCCTCCTGGCAGCACTGGCAGCCCAGGGCAGTGGGGTACCCCGGGTGACGGGCACCCCGGGGCGCGGCTGCCGTGCGGCGATGGGCAGAGGCGGCAGCAGGAAGCAATACTGGGTGTGCTCGTTCTGCCCCAGCGCTTGCACCCACCGCATGGGATCTCCTGGGCTTTCACTTTCGCTACCAGCTCATCTTCTGTGGCCTGAAAAAACTCCGGAGGGAAATTCAGCAAACGCAGGTCCCTCTCCTGCGCTGTGTATTTGTCTGGGCTGGTAGAAGCATGGGTGACCCTACCCCGGTGGGAATCCAGGAAGGAGGGGCTCGTCTCTCCTCGTGCCAGCGCTGGAACAGGATGGCTCTCAGACAGCTGGTGCACCAGCAATTGCAAATCACTTGGCCACTGTGTCAGAGCACAGCCCCCAGTTCCCACCTCCCTACTGCTTTTATCTATTGCTCTTGTATTAAAGTCCTCCAGCTCAGGCTCCTCACTGCCTCATCCAGCTCCACACTCCCAAGAGATAAATACCTGTGGGCTGGGCAGGCACCAGCCCAGCACCTGCTCCATGCAAACATCAGCCACAAAACGGTGCTTTCCAACTTGCCAGCCCCACTCCGTGCCTGGAGCAGCCTTGGTGAATGACTGAATGAGCGAGTCCAGCCCGAACAGCCCCCAGCTCCCACTAAATGTTTTGCTGCCTGCGCTCACCCGCCTGGGAGAATCTTACGCACAAAGGCTGACACATTGCTGCTGAGCCGCTGCCAGCAGAGCCCTGGCTGCAGTTCCAGTGCTCCTCTCACTCCAGACCTCACAGAGAGGTGAGCTGGGACCCTGGCAAGCAGGGACAGGCACCCAGCATGAAGCCAGCAGCTCCCACACTGTCTGTATTCAGTGAGACAGAAGGAGAGGAGCGGAGAAGGCAGCGCAGGGCCCTGGTGCCTGCCCACCCTGCTTGGCTGGGACGCTCTCGCTCTGGTGAGTTGCATCACGCGGACACGCGGCTTTCACAATCCCTGGCCCACATAACCCATTGGCTCAGGCAGCCAGGCGGGCACTGGCTGCTCAGGCCAGAAAATCAAGGTCACACACAATGTCTGTGGCTGCTGGGGCTCTGTCTGGGCACCGCAGATCCAGGGGTGTCTGGAGGATCCCAGGGACACAGCACTCCCTGTGCCAGAGACCTGCGCAGCTACACGTGCTTGGGAGAGCTGGAAGATGGACACAAAACACCCTCCGTTCCCTCTCATTTCCCTCCTTTCTCCTCCGTTCCCTCTCATTTCCCTCCTTTCTCCCTCCCCTTTCTGCTACAAAGGGGAAAAAAGGAAAAATGAATTAGTTTCGGGAAAGTGGAGAGTGCTCCATGCTGAGAGGGCAAATGGAATCCAATAAAATCCAATCCAATCCAATCACAACTTGTTTTCACCAGGTCCCAAGGAAAACTCCAAGCTGGCTGGTGGGGATGTTACCAGGAGAAATTCTTCCTTTCCAGAGGAAAAGAACAGAGGAACAGTGACTGCAGCAATGACTGATGAAGAGGCTGCCCCTGGATCTGCCCTGGAACTGCCCCAGCTCCACCCCAGCGATGCCCCGAAGCCATCTTAGCTCTGCCCTGGTTCTCTTTGCGCCTCAGGAAGTCTCGGGAAGCCTCCGGGAAGGTGAGCATTATCCAGGCTGAGCCGCAGCCGGACGCATGGCCACCTCGCATGAGCTCAGCAGGATGCCGAATGACGCCGCGCATTCCGGGGACAGAGGGAGTCTGGAGCTTCGTAATGGATTTCCGAGAAAATTGCCTCTGTGTTTGGAGCAGGAGCGCAAAGAGTGCAGGCGGAACAGCCTTTCTCTCTAAGTGGCATCTCAAGGGTCTTAATTATTTCTCAGGAGTGGAAACATTTATTTAGGCGGCTCTGGAGTGGTCCTGACGCTTTTGGCTACTGCCCTCCGGGTACATCCTGTATGCGAGGCTCCTCTGCGATCCTCCCCGCTGCTCCCGGGATGTGCGGAGTGCTGGGCTTGGGCAAAGCACAAACACCCGACCACGTCACCTGCGGGCAGGACACGGCCTCGGCTCCAGGACCTCTCATGGGAGAGCCCAGCCCCATCCCATCCCTGCTTTGCATCCCTCACGCTCCCAGGTCTCAAAACAAAACCCCGTTGTGATAATCCAGCCCGGCTAATGTGAAACAGATGAATCCCCACATTAGTCACAGATTCACATTTTCCCACAAAGGTCCCACTGGAGAACCAGTGTGGATGGGCCCTGCGGGGTTCCTGCCCTGCTGCTGGTGCAAAAGTGCCTGTGAGGAGTGAGGGGGACAGGGCAGCAGCACAGACCCTGCCAGGACCCGGCCACCCGTGGGCAGCGCACGACTTGGAGCCACGGGCAGGGCGAAGTGGGGGCACCAGAGATGTTTGTCGCTGGCACAGGCTCAGCCTGGTGGTGCCTAGTGCCAGGAGGAGGGGATGATCTGCTCCAGTAAAAACCAGAAATGACATTTTGTCCAAGGGGGAATTTCCACAGGAAACCTCTGCTTCCAGCCACTCGGATGCGGCTGGGAACAGCCCAGCAAACACTTGGCCTCAGCAGCCAAGCGGTGCCATTGCTTGGGCAAAGACTCCTTGTTTCCTCCACAGTTCCTCCTGCTAGGAAAGAACATCCAGTTTCTGCTGCTGGAACAGCCAGGACAGCGAGAGCCCGACTGGGTCTGCAGAGGGCACCAGAACCCCCCATCAGCTCAGTGAGTATCTCTGCACCTGAGGGGGCACGGGGGGCCCTGCAGCACCCCCAGCCCAGCTGGGACCAAGGGCACAATCATCTCATGCCCACCCCAGTGCTGGGGCTGGCTGGGGGCATCAGGAGCACGCACATCGGGGCTGCACTTGGCCCCCACCCCACGCTGGTGCATCCCTGCATGCCTGCACATCCCCATGCAGCCCTGTCTTCTCCTGCATCCCAATATCCCCATGCATCCCTGCACATCCCCATGCATCCCTGCACACCCTCATACATCCCTGTCCTCCCCTGCATCCCTGCACATCCCCATGCATCCCTGTCCTCTCCTGCATCCCAACATCCCCATGCATCCCTGTCCTCTCCTGCATCTCTGCACATCCCTATGCATCCCTGTCCTCCTCTGCATCCCAACATCCCCATGCATCCCTGTCCTCCCCTGCATCCCTGCACATCCCCATGCATCCCTGTCCTCTCCTGCATCCCTGCACATCCCCATGCATCCCTGTCCTCCCCTGCATCCCTGCACATCCCCATGCAGCCCTGTCCTCCCCTGCATCCCTGCACATCCCCATGCAGCCCTGTCCTCCCCTGCATCCCTGCACATCCCCATGCAGCCCTGTCCTCCCCTGCATCCCTGCTCTCCCTGGCAGAGCTCAGGTTGCCACAGTAACCGCTCAGTCCCAGCTGCTCCAGCCACAAACGTGCTGCCACAGGTCAGCTCAGTCCAGCGGCTGCACCAGGGCCAGGGCCCTTCACCCCATGTCAGGGTGAGCAGAGCCCTTGGTGCTGGTGCCACCGCAGGCAGATGCTGCAGTGTGAGCCAGGATGGGACACCCGTAGGGAAACAGGCAGGTTGTGTCCTCCTGGAATGGCTGGGAGCTGGTGTTTTGGAGATCACACTGTGCTGGAGCTCTGGGTCTGACCTCTGCCACATGTGGCAGTGGAAGCCACCACTGCTTGGCTCTGCTCTGCTGTGTATTTATCTGGGTGTGATGCAATATTTATTTGACTGTTGCGTTCTGAGCCCTGGAAGCAGGCATTGGGACGGCTCTTGGCTTGGCCAGCAGTGGCACGTGCTCTGCAGCTCAGCATGTGTTGCTGTGGGAAGATCCTAGCCAGCACCTGGGAGGGCAGAGGAGACCCTCAGGCCGCTCCTTGGGCAGATGGCAGCTGAATCCCGGGGGTCTCTGCCTCCCCCCCTCACTGCAGCCCTGCTCATTCAGCTGCTTGGCCCTGGGGATGGGGCTGGAGCCACAGATAAGCTGTGGCCTCTCTAATCCCTGTCTGCTGCCTTATTCCCAAGGACTGTCAACATTGCACAGCTCAGACACCCCAGGCAGCAGTGGGACCCTGCACGAGCGCCTGCTCTGGCCTGCCCCTGGTGCAGGGCACCTTGGCAGGTGGCTGCCCATCCCCACGGGGCCGCCCTGTGCCCGTCACGCATCCCAAGCGGATTATCTGCATTTGGAAACCCCTAATCCGTTTGCACGCTCGGCTCAGACACCGTCCCCGCTCCTCCCCACTACGCTGCAGCCCTGGGCAAGGAGCAAAGCCACCCCGTGACCTCCTTTTGGAGCCACAAACAACCTCATGCCCCAGCACAGGCAGAAAGCAAGGGCTGCAGGGCTGACTAGGGCAGAAGGAGGGGGACAGGATGCTGGCAAGCGTCCCTTGCCCCAGTTGCTGCCGGTGCTGCAGGGGTTTCTCCAGCCCAGCACAGGGACCTTCCCCGGGCACTTTTTCCTGCTGCCCATCAGGCTCCAGGAGCTCCCAGCCTGCTGCTCCCCACAGCATTGACAGCAGGAGCTCTGAGGTGGGAGCAGTGGCCCCTTGACCCCATCACACAGGGCTGGCCCCTGGCTGAGTGGGGCAGGTGCCAACAGGGATGCAGTGGGCCCAGGGATGTAAGGAACCCCTGATCTGCAGGAACAGGGAATGAAAACACCATGTTCCTAACAGCACATGGCTGTGGTAACCCCAGCGGTTGCAGCTGAATAAGAAAATTCCTTTGTCCTGGGTTCTCTCCCTGCAGCTGCCAGAGGGGAGCTGGTACCTGCCAGGGCAGGAGACGGGGGTCCCTGCTGATGGGCTGGGCCTCATTCCTTTGTGAGGTGCCCCCCACCTGCAGCACCCTGGGCTGCACCACTGAGACAGGCACTGATCCAACACAGCTGCCTTGAGAGCAGGAATGGGGCTGTAGGGCCTGGGCAGAGCCCTGGTTTGGTTTGACAGCGAAATGGAGGGGTCCTGGACTGGGGCTGGTTCCCAAATCAGGGACATGGTCAGCTCAGCCCTGAGCAGGATGCTTCAGGGCAGGCAGAGGGCAGAGAAAGCTCTGGTGCACCTCCAGCGCCTCAAATGATGCAGCACAGCCAGTTCCACATGACCTGCATCAACAATCCCCCTAATCCTGCTCTGACAGAGAAATAATCTCTCCCTCTTGGCCTCATCAGAGCACAAACCCTGGAATGATCCCGTTCCTGGTTCCTCTCCTCACATCCACACAGCATTGCAGAGTGCTGGGGTGGGATCCACCAGGGCTGTGCGTGCCAAGCGTGTCACTGTCCCCAGCCCGTGCTCCCAGCCTCACACACCCATCCAGCCGTGCCCTGCAGAGCCTGGCACCCGCTGCCCCCAGCCCCCAGCCCCCCAGGGCAGAAGCTCTGCCAGGGGCCCCAGTGCAGCCCGGGCTGAGAGCAGCCAGAGCAGGGCCCCAGCGCAGCCGTGGCCTCCCACGCTGGCACCGGCGTTTCCTTTACACGAGCGGAGGAGACCCAGGCGCGTCTCTGGGGCAGAGAGAGCAGCCACGGGCTGGGACAGGGCCGTTGCCCCCTGCATGCCCTGGAAGGGCCCCGCAGGCCCCGGGAAGGGGCAGCTGCCCACGCGTGCCGGGCAGGTGCCGGAGCCGGCTCGCACCGAGCAAACCGCAGCCGGATCGCGCTGACGGAGGCCCCGGTTCCCGGAGCAGGGTCAGGTGGGTGCCGCAGGCAGAGCCAAGCTCACACCCCACAGCACGTCGCTTCAGGGCCTTTATTTTGGAGAAAGTTAAAGCCTGTAGATACAGCAATAAAATATACAAAAAATAAAATTTTTTTACAGTATTGAATGCTGCAAGGAACTGCGGCTGGAGGCAGTGAGCGAGCAGAGGGGCAAAGGGCCCTCATCGCCCCTGAGCATCCCCAGGGCCGGCCACAGACCCCCCATCCTGCTCCCACACAGCTTGGAGGGGCTTGCCCAGACCCCACAGCCATGGGGATCGTCCCCCCTGCCCTCCGGTTCCCTGCCTACCAGCTGTGATGCAACTCGGAGGGAGCAGCTCACGCACTGCCTCCCCACCCCTCCGCTGCTCATCCGTGTCTGTTTGCCCACCGCGTGGAAAGGGCAAGAGGGCTCCCCCAGCTGTGTTAAATGCAGGACCACAACCACCAACCCCCAAGAGTCAGGACATCTGCCCTGCACAACACCCCTGTCACTGGCCCGCACTGCCCCACAGCAGGTTCCTCTCCTCACATCCACCTGCTCCCTTCAACTCTTGACCCTTCCCACCTTAAATGTGAGGGCCAACCTCCAACAGAAATGCCACACGAAGCCCCCGAGAAGCCTCAGACCCCATGCCTGGCCCTCACAACCCAGAGAGGAAGGGACAGGCCAGGTGCCCCACTGTCAGCCATGCTGGTTCCCCCAATACCCCAGGGTCCAACTGGTCTAACTCAGCCAAGGCAGCTCCTATGGCTTCACCCAGCTCCCAAAATGGGCCACAGCTGCAAATGCTGTTCACACACAGCTGCCATTACCGGGTAGCAGCACTGCCCTACCCCAGGGACACCAGCCATCCCAAAAGGAGCCCAGGCTGCTGGCATTGGCCGGATCACTGTGCCCAAAGCAGGAAGCTGGGGACAAGCACAAGCAGCTCCTGAACCTCTGGGCTCCCAGCAAACCCAGGCCGAGTCCAGCAGGGGCAGTGCCTGCAGAGTCAAGGGTGGGAGCAGCTGGATACATCCACCTGCAGCTCCAAGCCCTGTACTGGTCATCCTGGCCAAAACCAGGGCCAGGTGGGTGCAGAGAGGGGACTCACCCCAGCACCCTGCAAGCTCTAGGAGGTGCTGGGAGCAGCAGGGCAGACCCTGCCACATGGCCAATCCCCTCTGCAATTCCAGACTCGTGGGTTTGGGTGCAGGCAGTCAGGGCAGCAGCTTCCAGCAGCGGGACCGGGGCTGTGGAAGCGTTTGTAGGAACTGTGGCTGCAATCGGAGGCAAATAGGCACTTGAATGAGCAAAAATAATAGAAAACTGTTATGGAAGGAAATAGAAAAAGGTTCATCCCCCTCCCCCAGAGATGAGCTGCACCACCCCAGAGAGGGGCTGTGCTGCTGGGCCAGGTGAGGACCTAACCCACTCAGGGACGCCGGCCCCCGGCAGTTCCCGAGGGCGGGCCCGGAGCAGCTGCAGCCGAACAGGACAAATCCGGGGGAGCGCTCTGGAGGCGGGAATGGCGAGCCCAGGGAGGGCCCCGCGCGCCGGCGCAGCCCCTCACATGGGTGAGGACGCACACTCCGGGGTCAGCTCCATGTCGAAGGTCAGCGACTCTGCGGGCAGACACAGCCAGGGTTACGGGGCGCGCGCGGGGTGGCAGCCGGGGCCCCCCGGAGCCCCCCCCGACTCACCAAACTGCCCGCCCGCGTTGCTCTCCGCGCCCTCGCTGCTGTTGCCGAACTGCATGAGCGAGTCCAGGGTGCGCGGGGACATGGGCAGGTCGATGGTGTTGCTGAAGGAGGTGCTGTCCGAGGGAGAAGAAGCACAGAAACCTCTGCAGTCAGGGCCTGGCCGGAGCTCTCTAACACCCCCTCTACCCACAGAGGGGCCCCCGGGCACGGCCCGGCGGCCCCCAGAGCTCTCCAGAGGAAAGGGGCCCCGGAGGGGAAGAGCAGGGCTGTGGTTTGGGCAGCAGCCGGAGCCTGGCTCAGCCCCCACCGTCACCCCAGGCTGGGAACCCCACACTAACCAAGCAAAGCTCAGACAGAGGTGGAAAGAAAGGAAGGAAACCTCTCCCTCAAGCAAGGCTGAGCACACAAACACCCCCCAGGCACTGACAGACAACCCCCAGGAACACTCACGGGGTGACACAGATGAACTTGGTCTTCAGGTACGGAGCAGCACCTGCAAGGAGGGGGAAGCTTCGTCATCAGCCACCCAAGGATGAATCCTTCTCTCTGCCCCCCAGGACACAGGCAGTGCCACCCTCTGCCCATACCCATGGGACCTCACGACTGGTCCCACACCGTGGCTGTGCCCTCCAGGGATGGCACAGGATCCCGGCTGATGACAGCCAGTGCTGTCCCCAGAGCTTCCCTGTGACAAAGGAGCCACAGAAAGTCAACGACTACCTGAGTCCGTGGCTTCCGAGTGCTCCTGGCTCTCGGAGCGGCAGTACTTCCCAAACGCCTCCTCCTTGGGGATGTCTGGGTACAGGTACACCAGAGGGGACACCAGGATGTTGGTGGCATCCATGATCTTGTAGCCCATGATGATCTCCGCGAAGGACATGTTGTTCAGCTGCTGCTTGGTGTAAGGCTCCACCGACTGGATCTGTGTCTTCCCTGAGCAAGGAAGGAGAATTTTGGCACAGAACAAAGGCAGGGCTGCCTTCAGAAACCCCCAGAGCAGTAGGGACAAGATGGGGCTGTGTTTAGCCCTATCAGGGACACAGCAGACCACGGGGCAGGACTAGGACCCGACTGTGTTCAGTGCCACGGAAAACTGTGCCCATGGGCAGCACGTGGGCACAGACACCCAGAAGGCAAAGATCAGCTAAGGGTGGCCAGGCTCAGAAGTTAACCCACACAGACAGCTTGTTGGGACAAGGACAAAGGACAAGTGCTTATCAGGGCATCCAAGCCCCCTCTGGAACCTGGAAAGCCAAGCCAGGCAGCCAGGGTAGAGCTCGTACCACTGATGTCCTTCTCCACCCACGTGAAGGTGATGCCACCCTCCTTGCTGCTCTCACTGAAGCGCAGCAGGAAGGTCCCTGGGGGCTTGGTGCTCAGGATGGCTCGCTCCCGCTCCTTGCTGATGAACCCCATGATGTACCTGGGCAGGAGGAAGCAGAAACAGCAAATGTGGCTCAGGGCACAGGAGCAGCTCCTCCAGGATGTAAGTCCTGCCAGCTCTGCACAACAGCAGAACTCGGCCTGCTCCTGAATTTTATGGATTCCCAGGTGAGTTTTCACTCTGAACCAGCAAAAAGTGTCCCAGGACAGCACACTGCACATGTACAAGGCACCCCATGCCATCAGGGTGGAACCTGTGGGACCCCTTCCAAGGCCCAGCCTAACCTCAGGCTCTGGGCTGGCACTCACCCTTCGTTCCACAGTGCCAGGATGTACTTCTTCACCAAGTCGATGATGTTGTCCAGCCAGACCCAGAAAGAGAAGCCTTTGCCAGCCATGTTCTCCTGAGGAAAAGGCAGAGAGGCTGCTAGCACAGCTTGGAAGAAGGGAACAGCCAAGGGAAGGTGCTCAGGGAAGAGAGGAGATTCTACCTTGCAGAACTTGGCCCAGGTGATCTGACAACCAGAGTAATTCACACCTGGTCCTGGAAGAGAAAAAAGAACACAACCACTTAAATAGAGTTGTCCTTCCAAAGACGCCATTTCCAGGGTTTGTGCCATTTGGGAGCAAACCAAGCACCTGAAAATTACTCAGGCCAAAAGCTCTCAGGCCGAACACAGGACCTCACTCTTGGATGACATGCACAGGTGGGGAATGACGCCAGGGGACAACAGGGATGGGCAGGACACCCTGCCACGTCACCCCACTCTTACCCAGCAGTTTCTCTGCCAGCGTGGTCAGCTGCTCGATGCTGAGACCGCGCTTCGTGGTGGAGGAGAACTGCCAGCTCAGCACCTCTGCCACCTGGTCCCAGGTCCCGATGGGTGGCTTGGTGAAGAAGTTCACGTTCTGCACGAGGGAACGCACAGCCCTCAGTGGGACATGGGACAGCAGCAGGGCCAGGTACTGCCTCAGCCTTGCTCCCTGGCCTCAGTTTCCCTCTCTCACGGTGACACCCCCGTCCTGACACCCGCCCTGCTGCCTTCCCACACCAGCCCTACCTTGGGGTTGTTGGTCAGCATATTGTACCACAGGATGGATGCCCAGGCATTGGGCATCTGGCAGATGTTGGAGATCACCACCACAGGCAGCGAGTGGGTCTGCAAAGAGAGGATGCGACCATGGGTTGGGATGACTCCCAGGGCTCCACCCAGACCCGTGGTGCCACCCGTGCCTCACCTCCAGGTCGATCTTCAGCCCCTGGTGATACACCTCTGTCTCAAAAGTGATGAGGTGCAGCTCCTCAGTGACTATCAGCGAGGCCTGGGGCAGAAGGGGACACCATGAGCACCACAGGACACCCAACCCTCAGCCCAACACACGACCTCCAGACCCAGCACGGCTGCCGGGGCTGGCCTGGCCAGCTGCCAACGTGCCAGTTGGTGCTGGTGAACCCCCTGCCTCAGGGCAGGGCTCCTGCATCCCCTCCCTGCTCAGCTGCCCCTGTCAGTGGCCAGGCCCCCTCCCAGGGCCCCTGACACTCACATCACAGTTGGCTCGGCCTCCGTTCCCACAGCGCTGCTCCCGCAGGGTCTGCAGAGAGAGGGACAGGCTGCAGCAGCACCACAATGACACGTGGCTCTGCAGGAGCAGCCCAGGAGCTCATGGTACCCACCAGGTGTTTGAACTCTGCTGAGAGGCTGCCATTGTTTGACTCCTCCATGTTCATGACCTTGGTGTTGGTCCCCAGGATGTTAAACTTCCGCGACCTGGCAAGAGGAAAGAGTGAGGCTGACGGGGCAGTCCTGGAGTGAATGTGTGGTAGGGTATTTGCCAGGAATAAAAGCAGAAACAAGAAATAAGGACAAAGCAAACAGTGCTCTTACCCCCGAAGTGCAGCAACATCCCCAGAGTCCCTAGAAAAGGGGAAAGAGACACCAGGTCATGGCAGTGGCCCTCCCACCCTGATGCAGACAAGCTGGTGTGCAGTGCCAGCTGCATCCCAGCACAAGTCCCACGAGCCCCACAGGCCTTCCCCCCACGTGGGGGTGAACCCTCAGGACTCAGCACCACCCTGCACTCTCCCCTTTAACTGGGCCCTCGTTGTGGAGATCGAGCCCAGTCCAGGGGCAGCAGGAATCAGTCTCATCCCAGTAAGCCCACCCAGGGCCACTGGAAGGGAAGCACAGGACTCACTTGTCAATGCAGACTTTGATTTTCAGCTGATAGTTCAGCTCTGGAAACTTGACCAACAACCTGCAAGAATCAGGAGATACAGAGCATGAAGATGCTGTGCACAGAAACTGCTCCTGTTCCACAGGGCACCTGGCACAGCCAGCAGCATGGACCAGCTCCTCTGGTGGCCCTGGGCACACCTTCACACAGGCCTGGGACACATTAGCCCTGGCACCTGTCCCCAGACCCAGGGAGGTGCTGGTACTCCTCTGAGCATCCCAAGGAGCTCGTTTGGGCAGCTGACAGCCCTCACCAGGCTCTGAACAAACACACTCCACACTACTCTGGGCCAGAGGCTGCCATGGAGGCACAGCTGGGAAAGGGCAAGGAAGCTCCAGGCAGAGCCCGGTGTCAGAGCAGCCTCCCTGCGTGGAGGCTGGCAGGGAACACGGCCCAGGCTGAGCAGCAGCAGGCCAGGGATGTGCTGATGCTTCCCACCCCCACAACAGGATTTACCAGAAGCCGGCTGCCTCCAGGAACACGGCAGATCCCCAGCCAGCCCTACACTGAGTCATGTGGGCAGCACTCCAGCCCACTGGGATCATCCCTCTGGGATTTATCCTGCTGGTATCCATCCCTTTCCAGCACCAGTGCTCCCCAGATAAGCCAGAGGCTCCATCTGCAGCAGCATCTGGGGGAGGTACCCACCTGACTTTGGTGGTGAACTGCACACCTGTCTTGATGACGAGGGGCCGGTCGGGGTGCATGGGCATGCAGGGCTGCCTCTCCACGACAAAAGCACTGCAGGAACAGCACGAGAGCACGGTCAGACCTCACTGCCCACCCTCCACCCCCGGCCAGGCAGCTCCTGCCTGCCTTCAGCACCTTTTCATCAGGTTCCTGAACAGCTCCACAATCCGCTCCTCCAGCATGGGCCGGTGCTGGACGATTGGGTCACCCTTATAGGACACTTTTTGCTGCAGTTCTTCCAACTTCTTGATCTGCTGCCGGGTCTGTAGCTGCGATTCAGCGAGCGAGGTTATCCTAGGGGAGCAGGGAGAACCAGCATTAGCTCTGGCTGCCAAGTCCACACTGTCCAGCCTGCAGAGCCCTCCTCTTCCCATGCAAGAACACACTCTCCATGCCAAACCAGGCAAGAACTGAGTGTGTCTGTGGCTCCAAGCCCAGAGCATTTTTCTAGGCCATGCATTACAAATAAAACCTGCACATGCCCAGGTGACTCCAGGGCCAGAAACTTTCCAGCAGCCTCAGAATCCCCCAGGCATGGAGCTGGGGACAGTGGGACACCTTTCCAACACCGTGCCCACCATCGTGGCTCAGTCTAAGCTGCAGGCTACATCCACATGTGCAAGCATCAGAAACCACTTTGCAAGGATGCTTCCAGAGGCCAAGAGCTCATTTCCACAGCAGGTGTACGAGTGCCACTGCTCTGGGCACTGACACAGTCCCAGGCAGCTCTCACCAGTTCTCCAGCCTGTCCAGGCAGATATTGGGTGGGCCACCAATGCAGGCAATCTGCTGTCTCCTCTTCCAGTCTGCCAGTTCCTCATCTGCCAGCATCTTCTGCACATATTCCATGGCTGAGAGCAGCCCAGCCAGCTCGCTCACTATGCCCTGCCAAGAGAGAAAGCAGAACCTTCAGCGTGCTGTGACTTCCCCCACGGACCCACAAGTTTCACATTCACAGGCAAGGAAGAAGTCACCCAGGGCTGTGCTTGCTGCACTGCTCCTGGGTCTGGCCATGCAGGAACTACCAAATTCCAACCCTGAAGAAGGGGGATCTGCACCCAGGGGAATCTGGAGGGCCAGTTGCCCCACTTACCCTGCGCATCTGGTCCAGGGCTGTCAGCATTTGCTCCAGCTGCTGCATCTTCTGCCGGGTCACTGACTGGTTGTTGCCGTTCAGGTCCTGCATGTCTGTGCAGAGGTGAGAAGCTTCAGCCACACACAGGGGCTCTTCACACCTTCTCAAGTGCCACAACAACACAACGTTTGCACAGCAAAGTGCAGGCACCCGACAGCCAAGCAGAAATCTGGCACAGCCTCCAAGCACCCACAGAGGCCAATCCCTCCCCACCCCACTGCCATGCTTACAGCAAAGCTCAGATCAGCTCCCTCAAGGGCAGCATCCTTGGCAGAAACAGAAGGCCAGGTTTATCCAATTGCCATGCAAATGCCCTGAGCCTGAGCACATTCCCTCTGGGAGTGGAGGTTGGAACACCTCTCCAGCAAGTTTCCTTGCAGGAACACACTGCGGTTTGCAGATGCTAATGAGCTGCCATTACCTCCTTGGCTTTTCAAAGTCTTGTAGTTAAAATCAAAGTCATCCTGGAGATTCTCCACCACTTTCATCTTCTGCTCCAGATCCTGGAAGGCAAGAAATGTGATTTCTCTCACAGCACTCAAGAACGGTGGTGGGGAGAGCTGAAGATACCCAGGCAGACACATACCTGCACCCTCTTCCTGACATCCTGCAGGTGCTGCTCCAGCATCTGCTGCTTCTCTGTCACCACAGCTGCTGTTGGATGTGTTGCCTGTCCCCCTTGCTGCAGAGGGGACAAGAAGGGCATAAGGACAGGGTTGTACCTGGGGATGCTCCCTTCCAGCCTGAGGAGGTTCTGCAGGATCCTCAGCCCATCCTTAACACACACTCGCAGCTGGCTGCTCACTTCAGCATCAGCTCCAGGGCAGCACACGGTCAAGGAGAGGAGAGATGGGGACACCCAGCTCACCCCACCCAGCCAGAACACCCAGGCTGCGTCCTGGCCATCAGGAATCGGGATGGGAGCCCTGGGATCCCTGGCCACTGACCTGGGCTGCGGTGGCAGCTGTCTGGAGGAGCCGGGACTCTTCCCAGAGGCAGCGAGCCACGATGCGGGCTATTTCCATTGGCTTCTCCAAGTATCTGCTCTGTAAAGGGCCAAACACCCCAGGGTCAGCAGGCACAAGGCAACCCTCGGGTCTCCACATCCTTGAGGATGGTGAGCCGTGCCGAGGCGTCGCTCAGACCCTCACCACTCCCCCACCGTGCTGGCAGCTCCCAGCTCACCTGCAGGAACTGCTTGATGCGGCGCAGGTTGTGCTGGTAGAGGACGTTGGACTCCTGCAGAAAGCGGCTGTACTGCTGGTCGATCTCCCCCAGCAGGTTGTGGAACACCAGCGTGGCGTGAGACTCCTTGCTGGCAGCGTATGCCCTGTACAGGAGAGGGAGAGCCCTGAGTGCCTGGCATGGGGCGAGGGGCAAAGCAGGGGGGCCCTGCCCACACCCACCACCCCCTGTGCAACTTACAGAGGCACTGAATCATTTAGGAAGGAAACGAACTCTAAGATCGAGTCCAGCTTGTGACTAATCACCATCTGGTCAAGCAGACCGGGCAGACGGTGCACACCAGCACCTGATGTCTGTGAGCACCTCCCACGTGCTCGTGGACAGGATCCAGCAATCAGTGCTCTGTGTCAGCCCTCCTTACAACAGAGGTCAGTGCTGGCCAGCCCTGGATGGGAACGTCCCCCTGCTGCTCCTGGCCCAGGGTGCACAGTCCTGCTTCCCTCGATGCCACATGAGCCCCAGAGAGACAGAGGCCAGTCCCATCACCAGGGGCAAGTGACAGAGCTCCTCCAGCCCACTTGAGCCCCTGCAGGTGGGTGTTATGAGCCAAGTCCCCTCAGTGGCATTTCAAAAGGCCTTACCAGTCCTGGCTCTCAATCCACGGGGCCAGGAACTGCCGGAGCTCCATGGGGAAGCTGTCGCTGTAGAGCTGGTGGAGCTGCTCCAGGTAGCGCGTGTCGAGCTGCTGCAGCTGGTTCCACTGCGCCATGCTGGCCAGCTCCGGAGACCTGAGGGATGGAAACACAGCTGGCTCACAGCTCCCTCCCGCCAGCACCCAGCCGTGACTGCTGCGACGCCCTGAACAGGGTTCTTCTCTCTGGACAGAACCAGAGACAGCCAGGGCACGAGCCCAGGGCACGGTGCTCCAGGACAGCTGGCACGGGCAGGCTGGCCACTGGCAACAGGCAGGAACGAGGCTTTAATTTGGTCTCGAAGGCAGCCCTGGTCGGCCCTGCTGGGAGGCAGGGAAGTGGCTGTGGAGCTTACAGTAAGCGCGGAAGGCGGAGACTGCCAGGAAGCTACAGAAACAGGGAAGGAGCAATTTTCAAGTTCACGACTCGTATCAATGGAAATCAAGCTGACACACTGGAGGGGACTCCAGCTGCGCTGGCAAATGAAGGCACAGCTCTGCGTGACACCAGCAGTCACTTCCCTGCAGAAAGTGGCTTGCTTTTCCCAAAGCTCCTTGCGCTGAGTGATGCAGCATCACTACGTGGCCTCCTCCCTCAAGGGACTCTTTCCCCATTTGTCTGAGTGTGAAAAAATAAAAGTGGAAACATCCTCTGTGGGCTGAGACACCAGGAGGGGACAGACGTTGGCACTGACATGGGAGTTAAGAGAGGTTTTTAGTACTTCACAGCACTGAACAGCCCCAAAGGCAGGAGCAGCCTCCGCAGGACATTAACCTTGAACTGCAACCCGCTGGTGCAATCCTCAGAGAAGTCCACAGGAACCAAACCTGCTTTGAATGGAGCAACAAGCGAACAAGAAAGGAGAGAGCCAGCGGCCATGCAAGGTCCTCCAGATGACAGATTCCTACAGCTCTGGCTGATGTGACAGAGCCCCTGTGATGCTGCAGTCCAAGGGCTGGGCTGTGAGCCGTGGCCCAGCGCAGCAGAGCCCCCATTCCACAGGGAGTTCAGTCCCTTGGGGCCAGTTCTCAGCTGCAGCAGCTCAGGGAATGCTCCCTCTGCCCCAGCAGCTGCACGGCTCCAGCCCTTCCACTCGGTCCTGGAGGCCACTCCTGCTGCGTGAGCGGCGCTGCCGCTGGGGGGGAAACCCACCAAAAGCACAGGCCAGGCCAGAGTGAATCCCACCGGCCCCGCAGGGATTGCCCCGCCTGGCCGGTGAGCTCAGCAGCCGCTTCCTATTGCGCCATGCCCGGGAGCGGGGGGGCTGCACCAGCCCCTCCGGAAACGGCAGCGGCAGCTGCCCCAGCCCCTGCCCGGGGAGGACAGCGCTGCAGCAGCACGGCACCGCGGTTACCCGGGCAGCCCCCGGTGCCGAGCGGCTCACGGGCAGACCTGCCCACCAGGCTGCAGAAACAGAACCAGATGCCACATCCGGAGCCACGGTCCAAGCAGATGTGCCACCCGAAAGCCACAATCTCGGCACTTCAGAGCGGCGCTGGAGCCCCAGTGAGAGCACCAAAGGGCCAAGAGCAAAGCTCCCAGGCTGCCACGCAGCAGCGGCAGCGCTTGGACGGGACTCAGCCACTTCCCACTGCCACAAACAGCTGCGGGACAAGCCAGCCTGCAGCACCAAACTCCATCTCCTCCTGGCATCCAGCCAAGGCACTCTGACATTCCTGGAGGAAAAGGCCCCTAAGACATTCCTTGCAGCAGCAGCCACCACTGTCAGGGCAGCTCTGATCCTGGCAGCCCTGGAACCCCACGCAGGAGCCTCTGCCTGGTCAGCCCCACCAACGGGGAGCCATGGTTAAAAATCTGAGGGTTGAACCCTTCTGATCCTGCTGGGCTTGCCCATCTCTGTGGTTTGCCTCTCCTCCATCTCTGGAATGGAGCCAGCGAGCAGCCAACATGGCCAGGACCAACACAGCATGATGCAAGCTCACGGGTAAACATGCTGTCCAGAGCTCAGAGCAGAGCTGCTAAAAGTAGATCAAGAGCTAAAGTTCATCTTTCTTTATCTTCCTGCAAGGGCAGAGCACAAGAGTCAGGCCCAGCTGCACGGTGTCACCCGCAGCCTCTGGGACAGCTCTGCACACTCCAACCACCCCATTTAAAATGGGGCTGCCCTGCAAGCAACCCTGTAACTGCTTTCTGCTGCCTTCTCATCTCTGGGACACACCTGGGAACAGCCTGCATTGCGCCCCTGCAGCAAGCAATGAATGTATGGGGGAGTCACTGGAAAGGGCATTAGAAGGACCCCAGGACTCCATGTCCCCAGCAGGGACATGAGTAGGATGAAGCTCAGTCACTGAGAGCACTGCACAGCCCACATCACCAGGCTGCCATCCCAGGGTCACGGCAGATGCCATCAACACCACTTCGCAGAGTCCCTGCACCAGGCCAGGCACCTCGCTGCCCCCTCTTCCACACAACCATCAAGAGCCCAATGGAAAACTGCTCGGCACGGCAGCCACTCGCTCTGAGCATGAGAGCCAGCTGGGAAAGGCTGCTGGAAGAATTTGGCTCTGCTTCGTGGAGCGATTTCAAAGCCAGCCTTGAAGGTGGAAAACAGCGATGCAGAGATTTGCAACAGGAGGAGGGAGATGGCTCTGGGCAACCTCACAACCACAGCATGAGCTCTGATCACCCCACAGGCCTGCTGTTCCTCATCACGGCTCTCCAAGGACCATCCCAGCCGAACTCCCACTGCAGCAGCTGCGAGTGACACTGTCACCATCCACCCCAGGGCGGGGACACGCAGCCCACACCCCTGCTGTGCTGCACACCGCTGCCCCAGCAGCTGGAGCAGACTGGGGAGTGACGGCGATCACCGTCAGGGTGAAGCGGGCTCTGCTCCCCGATGTGCACCCGGGCAGGGTCAGTCCTGCAGGTGCAGAGGGGGCGGACCCAGGCCAGCCCCCGCTCTCAGCCCCGCGGCTGTGTCCCTCGGACAGGGACGCGGGGGTGTCCCATGGCCGTGCGACAGGAGCCACCCCCGCACGGGCAGCGCGGTGCCGGGCTGCAGGAGCGGCGGGCAGCACCGCCAGCCCCCGCAGAGCTCGGGGGGCTCGTTCTCCCGAGCTGCAGAAGCCGGCTGCTGTCACAGCCAGCGCCCACGGGGACTGTCACCGGGGCGAGCCCCGCTCCGGTGCGGAGGCCCGAGCTGCTGCTGCAGCCGGCCCGTGACAGCCCTGAGCTCGCAGCCCCGCAGATCCCAGCCGGCTCCTTCAGCCCCGGTGTGCCCGGGCCCCCCTTCCGCACCACAGTGCTCCCAGCCCCGTTCCGCACGGGAACCCCGAGGCCGCGTCAGCCTCGGCCCAGCCCCGGCTGGACCCGGGCGGGCCGCACCTCCCCCGGCCCGCCGGTCCCGCCGCTTTTGGCTCTCCGAGAAGCCGGTTCGGGCTCCGTCCGTGCGCGGTGCCAGCCCGGAAGATCGACCCGGGCCGCACGGACCGACCCCGCTCCGCAGCGCGGCTCGGCCTGCAGTGACGGGGAGCCGGGACAGGCCCCCCCGCGTTACCCCGCGCCGCCGGCCCCGCTCCCGCCCCGGCCCCGAAGCGGCCCGGGGGACACCGGCTCCCGCGGCGAGCAGCGCCCGCGCGCCTCCCGCGCTCACCGGCGGTCCCGGCGGGCGGGGCGGCGGCTCCCGGTGACGGCGGCGATCGCGTCCGGCTGCGCCGAGGGACCGGACCTCCTGCGGCCCGGCCCCGCCCCGCCCTCGTGACGTCACCACCCCCACTGCCAATGGCGGCTCGATGCTCCCGCGGCCCCCCCCCGGCACGCCTCCGACAGCCAATCAGCGCGGTCGTTGCGTGGTGCGTCACGGCGCGCGGAGAGGGGGCTGCCCCCCCCGGCTATTCCCGGATGGCACCGCCTCCCGCCGCGGGGCCTCGCTGGGCAGAGGCGGTGCAGGGGGCCGGGGGGGGCGGCTGCCGGGAACAGCCGTGCGGGAAACCCAGCTGAGTTCCGGGCAGCGCCGTGACGTCACGCGGTCGCCGCCACCGCCGCCGCAGCCTCTTAAAGGGGCCGCGCCGCGCCGGGCGGACCCGTGCGCCGTGATAGGAGCAGCGCCCCCGCGTGGGGAAAGGAGGATCGGTCCCCGAGGGGCTGTGGGGATCGGTCCCTGTGGGGCTGTGGGGATGGATCCCTGAGGGGCTGTGGGGATCGGTCCCCGAGGGGCTGTGGGGATGGATCCCCGAGGGGCTGTGGGGATCGGTCCCTGTGGGGCTGTGGGGATCGGTCCCCGAGGGGCTGTGGGGATGGGTCCCTGTGGGGCTGTGGGGATGGGTCCCCGAGGGGCTGTGGGGATGGATCCCCGAGGGGCTGTGGGGATGGATCCCCGAGGGGCTGTGGGGATGGATCCCTGAGGGGCTGTGGGGATCGGTCCCTGTGGGGCTGTGGGGATGGATCCCTGAGGGGCTGTGGGGATGGATCCCTGAGGGGCTGTGGGGATCGGTCCCTCAGGGGCTGTGGGGATCATTCCTGTAGGTCTGTGGGGATCGATCCTTTAGGACTGTGGGGATCGATCCTTTAGGACTGTGGGGATCAGCCCCTGTGGAGCTGTGGGGATCGGTCCCCCAGGGGCTGTGGGGATCAGTCTCTGTGGGGTTGTGGGGATCGATCTTATAGGACTGTGGGGATCAGCCTCTAGGGCTGTGGGGATTGATCCCCTTAAAGCTGTGGGGATGGGTCCCCGTGGGGCTCTAGGGATCGATCCTATATGACTGTGGGGGTGGATCCTATAGGACTTTGGAAATCATCCTCGCAGGGCTGTGGGGATCGATCCCATTGGAGCTCTGGGGATGGATCCCTGTGGGGCTGTGGGGATCAATCCCCTGGAAGCTCAGGGGATGGATCCCTGTGGGGCTGTGGATCCTGGAAGCTCAGGGGATGGATCCCTGTGGGGCTGTGGATCGTGGAAGCTCAGGGGATGGATCCCTGTGGGGCTCTCAGCGTCAGCTCCTGCTGCAGCGCTGTGGGGATCAGTCCCTGTGTGGCAGCCCCTCCCCAGCACCCGGTGCCACGGACAGGCCGCACACTGGTGGTTTACAAAAGAGACTTTATTGCTGCGCTGCTGCCTGGGCACAGCCAGGGACAGGCGAGGATCACCCGGGCTTCTGCCGCCCCGGCCCCGCAGCTCAGAGGAAACCCGCGTGAAAACTGCCTGTGGGCCCGCAGGAGATTCTGTGAGGGCAGGTGACCCTGGGCTGGGACCCACGCAGGGCTGGGAACCACCAGCAGCCCACAGGGGATTCTGTGAGGGCAGGTGACCCTGGGCTGGGACCCACGCGGGGCTGGGAACCACCCGCAGCCCACAGGGGATTCTGTGAGGGCAGGTCACCCTGGGCTGGGAACCACCTGCAGCCAAGAGCGGCTGGCCAGTGCCTCCCCACACCGGGAGCCTCGGGGCCACCAGTGTCTCAGGGCTGCCTGCAGCCGGCACACGGAACCGACCGGTCACACCTTCTGTGGGGAGGGAAGCTGTGGCAGGACCCCGAGGCCGGGACAATTTGAAGGAAAAGGATTCTTAAAGGGAAAGCAAGTTTATATATTGGGTTATGTGAACAGCAGCAGCCTCGTGCTGGGGGAGCGGGATGGGGAATGCAAGGCTGGGGCTTGCAGGGGGGCTCAGGATGTAAGACTGGGCGTACAAGCCCAGGCTGGGCTGAGCCAGGCTGAGCCCCCAAGCCACCGTGTGCTGCCTTCGTGCTGCCTCGCTCAGGGCATGGAGTGAAGCTGCAGAAAGCAGGACACGGGGAGGAAAGCACGGACATGGGCGTGGGCATGGGCATGAGCCTGAGCTGTGCCAGGACCCCTGCAGAAAGCAGACGCTCAGAAATGCTCAAGGTCTGGTGCTGGGCAGGTGCCAAGGCTCTTTCTGATGGTCTAGAGCCTCACATGGCAGCAGTGCATCCCATATCCCTCTGGATACAAGTCCCTAGCTGTGGCAGCTGCTCCAGCATCGCTGCCTGAGTGTCCCCCTCTCCCAGGGCACCAAGTGTGGACCCCACTGCCTGCTGCCACCACCTCTGTGTGTGCAGGGAGCAGGTCCAGCACCCCAGCTCCACGCTGCTCCCTGCCCCTGGGACTCCTCACAGATCTCTGGCAGATCCCTGACCCGTGTGGGAAGCCTGCATCTTGTGCTGTTCCTGCCACGGCCCCGGGGCACGGCGGGGAGGAGCAGTGGGCCCAGCTGTGCGACACCCCTCAGGCCCAGCTGCAGGGTGGCTTTGTGCAAAGGTCACCCAGTCCTTGGGAGGGCAGAGAGGAGCAGCCCTGCCTGCCCCACGCCAGCTCAGCTTTGCCACGTGCTGCCCAGCAAGAGGACTTGCTCAGCTCTTCCCTCCCGAGCACCGGCTGCATCCCAGTTCCTCTGGTCCCCCGAAGGAGCAGCCGGGTTGGGTGCTGGGAGTCTTCTTGCCTGTGGAGTGGCTGCACAGCCTGGCATAGGGACCAGGTGGTGTGGGTTGGTGGGCTACTTGCAGGAAGCTTTCTTGACACCAGGTTTTTCTTGTGGAGGACTCTTGAACTTTCAGCTTTACAGCTTCTTGGGATCAGCACTCTCCAGCTGGGTCAGGGCCCTGTCACTCAAAGCACATCTTCAGGTGTGGGGCAAGAAGGCTGCAGCAGGAATGGTCTCCGAGGGTGATTTAGTAGTGTAAGAAAAACAGTTCCGTGTTCCTAATGTTTATGTGCTAAAACTAGAATATAAAATACACCTTGTACAAGCAGGCAGGGGATCGGCATCGGCTCTGCAGGGTAAGAAGGATGCATTGTGTACACTTCCCTGGGGCTCCAGGGCAGGGGGAGCTCGAAATGTGAGTGATATGGTGTTCAGCTGTCGTCACAACCCTTGTGCTCTGCAGCCTGTCCTACTCGCTGTCGCTCTTGTCCACCAGTACCGCGTCGGTCTCCTCCGTGATCTCCAGCAGGGTGTGCATGTCGGGGCTTTCCCCACGCATCAGATCTGAATTCTCTCCTTCCTCTCCACCAACCTCCACCAGCTCTGTGGCTTTCACCTCCACCTCACCCTCTCTTATTTTCTTGACATGGAAAGTGAAGGGTGGCACTTTGTAGACGGCTGTCTTGGACCTGGCATAGATGGTGTGGTCAGGGGTGAAAGACTTCCTCAGTTTGTCCCGAGAGCTCTTCATCTTCTCTCTCCTTTCGTTAGTCACAATTTTAGTGCCCAGTTTGTTCATCCTCTTCTCCAGATTATGGCGGGTCTTCTCCAAGTTGTGGCGGGTCTTCTCCAGGTTTTCCTTGGTCTTTAGCTTAGTCTTTTCCATCTTCTCCTTTGAGAATGCCTTCTTAAAGTCATCCACCCTTTTCATGCCGCTCCTTTTGATGCGTTCTGCCCGTGACTCTTCGATAATCTCCTCAATCTCCACCTCCTCATCTGAGGAGAGCTGGATGTGGTCCTCCTCCGCATGGTCCTCCCCCACAGGGACCTCCTCACCCTCACCTTCCTTCTCCAGCTTCTCACCTTCCTTTAGGGACTTGCTGATGCTCAGTTTAGATGGGAGCTTCACTTCATCCTGCAAGACACAGAGCGGAGCCAGTGAGACACACAGACACCAGGAACCCTGGAGCCAGCCCGTCCTCCCTCCCTCCCACGGCACCACAGAGACATCACATCGGCCTCCACCCAGCTAAACACACCCAGGTACCTCAGGCCCGAGCTCATCCTCCCTTACTGCAGCTGGCAAGTCATTGTGAAGAGGATCTGCTTAGGACTGTGTCGTACCAGGACTCAGGCACCAGCTCTGCTCACCCTAGGCCGGCTCCAAACTCATGTGTGACGCCAGAAGTACTGGAAAGGCAGCCCAGCCTGAAACTGGAGCCTTTTCCCTTCTTCCTCTGTCTGCGTCACAGTCCTGTGCCCTCCAGTTTCATCTTTATCCCGGGCCTGGCCATCGCAGCCCCTCACTCCAGGGGCATGTGGACCACCAGGACAGTGGTCTTCGGGTCTCCAGCCTGGCCAGGTCCAGCCGTGGCCCGGGCACAGCACAGGGCTGCAGAGGCACGGCCAGAGCTGAGAGTCTGGCCACAGCACCAGTGTGCACACTCTGTCCTGGCCGCCCCCAGGCTGCACTCAGACTTTCTCAAGGCCTCAGGATCCAGATGTGGGGCTGGGACATCTCTTGGGATACATCAGGCTGCCCTGTTTTTCCTATTTCTCCACTGGGGAATAAGTTGGAGAATTTGCCCAAGTCCATATCTGGAGATGGTGGAGACACTGGTCCCAACTCACACAGCCTGGTCTGCAGGATACACAGCTCTGCTTGGGACAGGGCTGGATTCATTCAGCTTCTCCACAAGCCTGAGCCAGCCAAGTTCCTGATCCCAGTGGCAGAGGACAAGCATGTGCCTGGGAGAGGGGCACAGGTCTGGAGTGGGATTGGTTTTCATCTGAGCAGCACATAGCATTCGTCCCTGCTGCAGTGATTCACCTCCCTGTTCCCGGGACAGGCTGGAAATAGCCCATCACTGTGCTGAGCCTCACAGCTGCAGGGCTGCAGCTCACGCTCGGAAATTTATTGCCCAAGCAGTTTTAATCTACAGAGCTGGGTGGGAGAGGTGGGAGCTGCCAGGACCAGCCTGTCAGGAATCCAGCAGCAGCCAAAGGGCAATGTGTGGAACGGGCACTCAGCATGCAGAGCTGCTGGGCTGAGGTTTGGAGAAGAGCCTGGGCAGCAGGACGGCCAGGTGCCATTCTGAGCCCTGCCATTCTCAGCAGCACAACAGAGCAAGGATGGGGTTCCAGTCCTGCACTGGAAATCAAGGGGCAGTCCCTGGTGTACCCCAAGTGCTTGAAGGGCATGGCAAACCCTGGAACACCGGCAGTGATTTGCCTGCCCCTGGCTTGGGGACGTGCCCTGGGACCCTGCAGGGTGACTTTGCTGTGTCACAGCAGCTGCCACTGCTCCGCTGCAGCCGTGCACGAAGGAGCTGCACAGGTGCCAAGAGCCAGGACGGGGGGATGGTCATTCCCTCAGGCACGAGGAGGGGTTCCTGGTGCTGTTGTGGGACAGAACATCCCGGTCCCGCTCAGAGCCGGAAGGGACGGCGTGTGTGCACACCCTCACCCTGAGCACCGTCCCCCTGCACGCCTCTGCCCTGCCTGACCAAGGTCACTGCCACTCTGTGGCTCTGGCCTGAGCTCCTGGACAAGGCTGGAGGAGATGCCCTCCCTGCAGACAGGGTGCTGTCCCCAGCCCTCTGCACTGTCCCCAGCCCTGCCTCCCCTTGCACCCCTGGAGAAGTGACACAATTCATCAAATACGTGACTCCAGCACAGCTTTGCCCGCGTGAAATCCAGATGCTCTCAGGTGCTTTCTCATTTTTTCCCAAGCACAGGTACTGGTCCTTGGGCCAGCTGAAGTTCTGGAAGCACAAGGGCACCTGGAAAAACCTTTGTGAGCAGTGGAAAGCCAGCTCCATGGAGCACTGGGCTCAGTGAGGATGGCACGGGCTGCAGCGTCTGTGGTGAAAGCACAGTGCCTGCTGGAGCAGAGCTTTCATGGGTTTTCTTCAGAGCAAAGAACTGTGCAGGGTGAAGCTCTTCACCCTCCACATCACAGGTCAGGTCTCATGTACTTTGTGGAGATTAAAGTGAAGTGGCTAACATGTGTTTTCTTCATTTGATGAGCCCCTTCAGCAGAAAACAATACACACGTTCTCCAGAGGGCCAGGTCAGTCCAGGGCAAACCCACATCAGGGGGAAGGCAGGGATCCTGTTCTCCACAACAACACCTGCCAGAGCAATCCCAGAAAATCCCAGGGACCCTGCCCAGCCAGCAGAACATCAGGAACTCCAGCCACTTCCTTCCCTTTGAGGCAACACAATGAGCCAGAACAAAGGCATCCCCCTCTTGCCTGGCACGGCTGTCCCTGGAAATGGGCCATATCCTGCAAACCCTGATCCTATCAGCCCCTTGTGAGCTCCAGAATATGTGTTTGCAGAAAGAAACACCACCTCAAATCTCCACGTCTGTCACATAAATAACAACCTTTCCTCATCTTTCCTCGTGCTACACCAGTATATCCAGCTCTTGACTGAATTTTCTGATGTGGTGGGATGGGCTGCGCCAGCAATGCTCCCATGCAGCCTCAGCAGCATCCTGCAGCTCTTCCCTCGCAGCCACAAAGACACGGCCAGCAGCAGCTTTGGACACATGGCACAGTGGGAGCGACCCCTCTTGGTGTGCCTGCAGCTCTCCCTAACCCTGCACTTCACCTGGAGAGCAGCAGCTGCCCAGCTCTGTGATCCCACGGGCTGCACTCTCGCTTCTCCCACTCTGCCAGGCCTGCTCCACACCCACAGCACTGCTCGCAGTGCTCCCAGCTCTGCTGTTGCCTCTGTCAGGAGGCACCTCATGGATCAGACCTAGAGGCACAGAGGGAGCACAGCCCTTCCCATACGTGAGGATCCCAGCCTCCCCCCTTGGGACTGTTTCCAAGAGCTTTTCTCCAGCTGTGTTTGGGAAACCCTTCATGTCCTGCTCCTGGCCTCTCTCTCTCTCCTAGGCATAATTCCTGCATTTCCCACCCTCAGCCCACCTCTTCCTCCCTGACTGCTGATCTGACCAGTAGATAACCAGCCAGGGGACCACTGGAGGATTTTCAGCAGTGTGCTAAGGGACAGTCCCCAGAGTCCAAGCTCACCTGCATTCAGGGAGCATTCCTGTGGGTTCAGGCACAGCACAGCTGATGCAAGAACCTCCACAGCTCCAGCACATCTTAATGGGGACCAGCACGTTCTGCTGAGCATCCCTTGCAGGTACCTCCCCCCTGCACCCAGGCACTGCCCAAGAGCCACCAAGAGCCTCCTCCTCCCTGCCCAGGAGGTTTCTCCAGCGGGGAAGGAGAGCTGCCTGGTTTGGGCAGGACGTGCCTGCAGACACAGGAGTGGAGGATAACTGGAACAATCAAGAACCATCCCAGGCCCACGGCTGGCTGCTGCACAAATCCCTGCTCCGTCCGAGCAAGGCACTATGCTCTCTGCACTTCATTTTACTCATGACTCATCCAGTTGAGCCACATTTTTAACACCAGGCATTCTATTTTTACTCCGAAAACACTGATCCTGAAGTGGGAGAGTCCAAAATCCTGAGTCTTGGCATCCCTGCCTGTTGGGGTGTTCAAAACCTGGCTCCCAATCAGCAGAGGCAAACCCGTTCTGTCCTCTCTGCTTGCATCCAGCTGGCACAAGGACAGCGGGTAAACAACATTTTTGAGAAGATTTTGTTACCAGCAGCAGCAGCAGCAAACTCTGGCCCTGCCCTGTGTACAGTGCAGAGCTGCAGGCAGCAGCAGGACAGGGACAGGGAGATTGTCCCTGCAGCACAGACCTCCCGGGATGGGATGGGCTGGGCTTTGGGAAGCTCCCTGGCACTGGGCCGGTCCATCTGTGGACTTTGTGGGCACCCAGAGGGGCCCCAGTGCCCACAGCCAGCCCCGAGGGCAGCTGGCTGCCAGCTGCTCTGTGTCCTCCTACTTCAAACAATCCCGAGCTGTCGGATCCTCGGCAGCTTCTCCTCGGCTCTCCTGAGTGGGCTTTTATCTGACATTGTTTTCGAGTTCCCTGGCAGTGAGTCACCCGCAGCCCACGGCCATGGACACCAGCCTGGTTGCTACAACACACGTAAACACTTCCCCTGGCGTATAAAAGGCCAAGGAGACACAGAGCTGAGCTGCATTCCCAGTCAGTGTGTAAGGAACAGAGTCCCAGCACTCCCAGCCACTCTGCTCTCCAGTTGGAAGGTTTAATGGAAGGTTCTCACATGCACATGCAAATCACATCTGCAATTCATTTCACTCCGTTATTTTTACACGACTGCAGCAGCACAAACAGAGAGTTTGGTTGATGTTTGCATGCTGAAAACGACCAGCTCACATTGCCGGGCTCCTCTATGACCAAATCGGGCTGATCCCAACACTCTGTGAGCTGCAGCCCCTCCTGCACCCTCCCTCTGGCCGGCCCTGGCCTCGGGGAGGCCGGGGGAGGATTAGGAGGAGCTTGGGCAGCAAACAGCCCAGGTCAGGTCAAACTGTGCCAGAGGAGAACAAGTTCTGCTCGCCCGTTTCCATGATAACTGCTCTGCTGTGCCAGGCCTCAGAGGACACTGTTTTGTGCTGACCTTCCAGCAGTGTCATGGGAAGAAGGACTCAGCTGTTCCTGAGTACAACAGCATGCCTGAGAAGCACCCTGAACGTAGCAGGGCTCAGGAGTGTCCAGATACCCTGCACAGAGGGGGCCCTGCTTTCCTCTCCAGTGCCTTGGTGGAACAGACCTTTTCTGTGGAGACTGAAATTGCTAGATTTTGGGGTTTTTCTTGCTAGATCACAAAAAAGAGGCTTTTCTTACATCTGACATTCTCCTATTCTCCTTAAAAAGGAGAAGTTTTCCCTGGCAGCTTTGAGCAGAGACCACAATTCCTGGACTTAGCTCTCCTTCACCTGGCTCTTGGACTATTCCTGTCCTCCCAAGAGGCCATTGCCACTGGACAGTGCTGCACACGCTGCTGGGTGACCCCCAAAGGGCAGCTGGAGCTTGGGGTGTTTTATCCAGTAGCTGCACAATGACAGGAAGGCAACAGGCCACTGTGGCCTCTGATGTTACACGAACAGCAGGTAAAGCCACCACTCCAGTGTGTGCAGGACCTGATCCGAGCCAGCAGCCCCAGGGGCTGTGGCCAGACAGAAACGGGAGATGCTGCAGGGGCTGCCCGAAGCATTGGAAGTTCATGTCACAGTTTGTGCTCTCTGCCTGTTTTACCTGTTTAAAACAACTTCAAACCACATCACAATCACAAACTAATGCTCACAAGAAGCCTGAGGAGGTGGGTGTTCCAGCGTTTAACGGGGAGAAATGGCAGCTCAAAGAACAGGTGGGATTTGCCCAGTCACAGCAGACACCAGCAGAGCCCACTCGCCCTTTCTCATGCAAGCCACCCAGCAGCTCCTCCTGAGGGAAAATCCCAGCTCCGCACACCCACGCTCATGCAGCAAGCACATTAGTCAGCAGCAGGATCAGCCTTGGAGGTCTGAGAGCCCCAGGCAGCCCCAAGCAGGCGAGAAGCAAAGGCTCGGAATCAGCAGCTCCCAGAGCTTCGGAAGAGGTTCAGAGTGATCTTCAGGGGGTGCCGCTGACGAGGCCCTAAAGTGCTGCCTCCTCAGGTGTCTTCTGCTGCCCTGGGCCTGTCTCCACGGGGTGGGCTCAGAGGGCAGTCCCTGGCGAAGACTCAAGGCATACCCGTGGCATCTTCTCGGGCTAAGATGAGGAAAACTGCGTTTCAATGGCCGGGGAAAGGAAGCACAATGGAAACACTTACCTGTTCCTTCCGGGAATCTGATTGAGAACAACAGGGATCCGGGTTAGCACGAGAACAGGCAGAGAGAAAAGGCACAGGGGAATGCTTTAGTAAAGGGAGAAGCCAGGGAGCAGAATTTGACAGAAAAGAGAGTCAGCAAAGTTCTGTGAGAAGGAAGAGTGTCTGTCTCTGATTCAGAAGGCCCCAGGAGACACAGGACCCCTTCTGTGGGTTCAGGCACATCCCCACTGACACTGCCACAGGGCCAGACTGCTCATGATCTCAGGGCTTCAGTGTCACCTGTTGGGGACATGTCTCCCTTTGCTGTGGTGTAGTGAACTCAGTTTGCTTGTAAGTGTAAGATCATGAAAAAAGGCTGGTGATTTTAAACCCTGTGTTAATTGATTGAAGTGCAGAGCTGCAGAGAGTGAAACGGGCGGGTGCAACTCCAGAACTCTATCCGCTGGTTTTGTCACGTACTGACCTTACCCTAAACCAGCGCCAGATAATTCCCAGCAGCTCCCAGATCTCTGCACCCAGTGACACAGCAAAGCCAGGCATGGCCTTGACTCTGGGTTCCAAGGGCTGGACAAAGTTTGTGTCCAATAGTGCCAAGAGGTTCATGAAAAGAGAAGCCTCAAGCCTTAGAGATGACACTGTTGAGTCCTGCAGTAAGAAGTCACCAAGGAATACTGCTGAGATAAAAAGATCCAAAATATGAGGGGAGAAAGCAAATCAGGTTGGGATTAGGTAAATGTTAGAGGGATAAATAGTTTATTCTCTAGTAGCATCTCTCTGACTAGCAGAGTCCTCCCAGCCTCTGTAATTCTGAGTGTTGTGCAATCTGCCTGGCACTTCTTTCTGTCAGGCACATCCAGTTACCCTGTGTCCTGGAAGCTGTGTCTGAAAAGCTGGAGCTGCTTCATGAGCTGTGAGAAGCAGCTGCCTGGGACAGGCACCAGAGCTGGTGCAAAGGAAGAGAGGGAGGGTGAGGAGAGGAGGAGGAGGCTGGAAAAATGCTTTTGCCTTTAGTGAGTCAGAAGAGAGGGAGAGCTGTAGGAAACAGAGAAGTAAATAGATTGAGAGTGAAAAGGAGCTTTTTCCCCCTCTGACAGCATTTAGAAGTTTTGATGCCAGTATCAGTCTGTTTGTACCTCTGGCTGTGCTCTCAGATCTACTCCTCCCGGACAAATCTGTCTGAGCTGATTGATGACTCCGGAGCTGCTCCTGAACAGCAAAGCAGCAAAGATGGGGTTTGTATTACAGATCGTTTGCAGACACTGACATCTGCATCCTCACATAAAGCTGGAGACTAAACATCCTGAGACTTTTTATTCTAAATATTTGATTTTCCTTTACTGATACGGCACATTTTGTTTCTGCTCTTTGTCTGTCTCACAGCTGGACAGTGGACCCACAATTCTTAAGGTGCCCTGTGACTTACAGGAGATCCTGAAGAATCAAGAGGACAATCCCAAATGGGATAAAAGAGGGCTAAGCCTGTTGCTGAATAGTTTCTAAGTCATTGCTGTGCCTTCTGGGTTGTGCACGAGAGGCCTGAAGGAGGAATTGGTGATAGAAGGGATATTACCTTGGGTTTGTTTTCATGAGCCACTACTCATCCACTCTAACCCTGTCCCACTGGCTGGGCAGCCTCTGGCCCTTTGCTCTGAGACAATTTATGGCTGCACAGCTCAGCCTGGAACTATAATGGTGAAAGGATTTTAGCAAAGCAAACAGTTCTGGCACCAGCTGCTTATAAATAATAGCTGAGCAATGAAATATTAATGCAGTTGATACTAGATTGCAACAGAGAAATCCATGCTCCAGAGCTGTCTACTGGTAGACTGGTGATCTGCACTAAAAGAAATCCTAAGAGTTGTGGGGTTTCACCCCCGGATTGGGGTGACCCCAAAAGATGGAAAAGTCCCTCCTCCAACCCGTGCCTTCGAAGAAAGACTCAGTAGTCTTCTGTTGTCCGGTCTCAAGGTTGTTTATTGTTGGTTATCTACAAGATTTTCTCCTGAACTGCTGTGGCCCGTTCAGCAGGTCAGACAAAGGCACACTGCCCTCCCAAGGGGCTGGTGCCATCTTTTATATCATATATTACGTACTACATGTTTATACTTTTTCCCCAATGCCTACTATCTATATTGAATGGTGACTTTCTACTCTAGACCAATCTGTGAGTGCCAACATCACCAAAGACATGGAGGCTAGGAAGGAGAAAGAAAGAGGACAGGGCACACCCAAGTCCCTCCATCTTAGATCTCCTAACCCCCCTGTACAAAACTTGGACCCCTGCGTACAAGGCCTAAAACCCCCCTGTACAGCACTCAGAAATCCTACCCTTTACTTCGTGACTACTTCTACTACAATATCTAAACTTTTGTGACTTCTTGTTCTTCCTGCAAAGTTGGTAAACTGTTCCATGGGTCAGGTTCAAAGCCACAGGGGTCTCTGGCTGCATGCCAGGGTCTCAGATGCTTTTGACCTGGGTCTGGAACGTCCGAGAATGTCTGTGGGACATTCTGAGTTCCGACAAAGAGTCAGAGCTATTAACATCCTGACTTTTTTTAAGGCTCAGTCTCCTCTGAATTATTATCTTGAAACTCTTTCAGTTCCATAATATGCAGAGAACATGCAAGGTGTTTGTACATTGGGATGTTCATGTGGTCCCCCTGCAATGGAGGCAGCACTGACAGGAGCTGCTTTTGGCTGGATTTGCAGTGAAAGCGAAACCTGCTTTTTATTTTAAAGTATTATTAGAAAATGAATACAGTGGCTGCTGCAGTGCAAATCCCTGCTGTGACCCCCTGGGAAGAGGGATGGCTGTTCCAGCACAGAGAGCTCTCAGCCACGTAGAGCCAGCTGGTCTTGTAGGAAAAGCACCCTGTGGGTACCTGGTGCCTGACAGCACTATCCCAGTGCTGCCAGCAAAATTGCTTTGGAAATTCCTGTTTACTTTTTAATGCTGGCAGCTGGGCAGGCTGCACTGAACTGCAGGCACGTCACCCACCCAGGCTGTCCCTCAGAGCTGGGATCCTCCTGGCTCTTCTCAATGCTCCACTGCCACTGAACTCATCATGAATGAGTTTCTGAATGATTAATTTGAAACAAAACCATAGCTCAGGGCAGCTGCCATTCAGTTTGGGCGGTGGGGAAAGGCTGTGGCCCGAGGGCAGTGGGTTTGTATGCCCTGGGGTCCCTGCCCCGTGCTTCTCCTCAGCTCCCTGAGCTCATGTCTTTTTCCACACTCTTTTGAGGAGCACAGACCCAAACCTGAGGCAGTTCAGGTCTGGCCCCCGAATCTGTCTCAGTAATGTGTGGGTTTGAAATCTCCCCCTCCTCCTCTCCCTGCACAGTCTCCCGTCCGTATAAGGCCCACGCCAGCACAAAGCCAGGCTGGGCTATTTATATTTCCATGCCCAGCCCTACCCACCCAACACTGCAGGGCTGGGATCCAGGTCCCATCCTGCTCTCCCAACAGCAACTCACATCTCACACAGCTCAGAGCAGCCAGCAGAGCCCCCTGAAGAGCAGATGAGCCCCACGGGAGCCTCCCAAGAGGACAGCGTGGGGAGCATGAAAAATGTGTGTTTTATGATTGGCTTTTTGCAAATATTAAAATGAATATCATATGTGTTATGTTAGAAAGTTTTGATGTATTAATTTTAAATATAGTTTTAGGTTATAACACAATGTTAAAATAGAAACTATGCTATGCAGGATACTTTTTTTTCTAAAGAAAGGATTCGCACCAAGATAGCAGCCACAGACACCTCAATCTTGCAGAGAAAGAGAATTTATTGCCCCATTATCAGAAGAAATTAACTTCTTCCCACCTCGCTCAGCCCTGAAGACACCATCAGGATTCAGAGGAAGAAGGTGACACTGACCAGACAGAATCCTTTGTTTGAATGGAATTTATGCCTCATGTATGAGGTGTGTGAATATGCAACAGGTTGTTGCTTTTAAGGGTTACTCCTCTGTTAACTGGGGTCCTTTTTGGGGCTTATTTTGTCCAGAAAAGGCACTGGACTGTTCATAACTCTTTGTTCATATTGTCTCATATTGTCCTAATCTCAATTGTTCAAATTTTTATTATTCTAACTATATTACTATTTTTATAACCATTTCATTACTATTAAACTTCTAAAATTTAAAAAACAAGTGATTGACGTTTTTCACGGTGAGCACGCACTCAAACCCCTCGGACAAAGCTGCTCTTCCCAACAAAAACACTGCACATCCCCAGAGCTCAGCCCACACGAGCTCAAAATAAAGGAGCAGCACACTTTGGAAACTCAATACTCTGTGTGAGCGCCGAGTGCTGCAGGGGTTTGTCCGGCTGTAACAAAATCAGCCTTTGGCATTTGCAGGAATAAGTTGAATTGTCAAAAACAGTCTGGAGGAAAATGCCAAGCTTACATAAACTGCCACGTGCTGAACACGGCACAAAGTGTGGTTTTAGAGCAGTAGCTGCTTGCACAGGACATCCATTATTTAACCATGAACTGCAGTAACCAGCCCCGTGTCCAGCATCCTAAAAGCAGGAGATTTGGGATGAAGTCACTTTAGTTTGTTTTTATTAGCAACCACTCTCACGGAATTTTTTGGTGTCCTTATTTCTCTGAAAGACAGGAGCCCGGGACAGAGGCACAAAGGAAGCTCTGAGCTCTGCTCCCAGGGGCTGCTGAGCAGTGCAGGCACTCACTGACATCAGGCTTTTTAGGAAGGTAAGTTCTGCACTGAACATCTGCGTGCACAGTGGCCTGTCAAAGCTGTCACCTCTGCTTTGGCTCTGCAAGTTTTCAAAAGAGAAAGCTGGGGCATTTTAGAGGGGTATGGTTGTTTTCGAGTTTTATTCTAAAGAATTTATTTATTTCCCTGCATTAAATCTATAGGAAAGCTCTCAACACAGAAATCAGACCAGCTCCTGGCAAAATCAGCTCAAAGAGGGTAAGCAAGTGAGAAAACCCACGCAGGGACGGGACTGAGAGTGATGCCTGTAAATGTTCTGCTCACTACCTCCCCTCAGCCAGCACATGGCAGTGATATCCAGCCCTGCACTTTCTCCCCCAAATTTTGAACCACCCTAGCAGATGTGCTCAGGATCATGCCACAGGTCAGGCTTTCCCTGATAAAAATTTGGTTTTCATCTCCTCCTAATCTACAGTGAGCAAAACACAATTCTCACAGGCAGTCTGACTTCCCTCTGAGGTGCAAAAGGTTTCATTTGCACTCCTGAAATAATTCCTCCACAACGGCTGAAACCTCAGGACTCAATGCTGAGAGAAAAATCAAACATCAAGAACCAGCAAAGAGCTCATTTATCTTTACCTCTTTTATTTCATCCAGCTGCAGAACTGTGAATATTGAACCCTATTAGAGCAGGACTCTTGCTCTGCTCGGATCTCTCACCCGAAAACAGCCACGCTGCTGTAAGAAATTATGGAAACTTTTACATCTCTAAGATGAGTTTATCTCTTGTTCTCCAAAAGAAAAGACTAATAAATCTTTGGACTTTTTGCCACAGCAACTGGAAACACACAGGAGTCACCCCCAGCTTGGGAAAGGAGCTTTCCCTGAGTCAGAGAGGAGAGAGAATGTGCTCAGCACCACAGAATTAATGACATGAGCAGCAAGGTACCCACCAGACACCTCGGTAGGTGAGGGTCTGAGAAGTGAGAAACGGAATTAGCCGGGAGTTATTTTGTAATTATTTGGTTTTAACTGTAGACAGGGCTAGGGAAGCACAGTGAATTGCTCAGCTAACCCCCAGGGGGGACCCCAGCGCTGGATGCTTTTCCTCCGGGGCTGGGTCTGCTCCACTCCCATGGAAGTGCCAGCACGTCCATGAGGGCACAAACAGATCCATTCCACATGGTGCAAACCTGGAGAACTCCTTACCCGTGCTCTGTGACACTCAAATCACACTAAATTCCATGCTGGGAAATCATCCCAAATCCCAAATCATTTCTTCCCCTAATACCTCCATGATTCCTCAAGCCCCTGGCACAGCCCCTGGCCAAAGGACTCTTTCCGAAGCTGCTCTGTCCTCACCACAGCAGCAGGGGCAGGCCCCAGGCCTTTAGAAACAGGATTGCTTTTTCATATTCAAGAAGAAACTCTGCTCAATATCAATAAGTCACAGCAAACCAACACAAACTGCTCATGAAACACTAACCTGCAGATGTTTGGGATGCTTCCCAAGGACCTTGAACCTTGCCAACTTCCTACCTATTTCCGTAACTGACATGGAATGCTATGTTTAAACAATTCCCTCCACTCCTCTCATTTTGCAGTGCTTCTATTTTATTTTTCCATGGATAGATTGATACAAAGAGCTTGTAATAAATCCACACACATGTATCTGGCTATAACTGGTTGTGTTTCCTGTACGATCTGAACAGACTTTCAGCCTTTCAGTCGTGCTAAAACAACAAATGCTCAAGCTCTGAACCAAGAAGTCAGCCCTGACATGAGCCACTCGCCCTCAAACCTCACAGAAAGGACCATTCTCCCTTTTATTCTGCTTTTCTTCTCTCTCTTCCCATGATCAGCACTGGAAGCTTCTCCATTTGTTCCTAGCGCTGGCTATTATTAACCCAGAGGCTTTCAACTGTAGCATTAACTGTTTCACTCACTTTTCCCCCCTGGCCCAAAGAAGAGTTGTTCTGATGCAGAAAACTAACTCCAGGCAGGAAACCTGACAGAATTGTGTTTCTCTCTCTCTCTCTCTTTCTCCTGTTTAATCTTAAGTGAAAACTCCAACACTGAGTGCAGGGGGTGAACATCAAGCACACCAAAGCTGTTATTGAGACCAAACAACACGAAGGTTCAAGGCTTGCAGGATGCAGAAGAAAGATGGGAATTGTACAAGCCCTCAGCAAAGGCCACCCCGAGCACTGCCAAGCTCAGGGGGCTGGGCTGGATTTTCTCTGACAGCTCTATCTGCCCTGGCTGCACAGATTAACCCTGAGGCTGGGGTTACTATCACTTGTTACCAGATGCATGTCACAAATTTGAAATATCATCGGTCTCCACGTAGCCATACACATGGTGTCTCTTGGTCGAAGGCACGTTGGCAGATGGATTTACAACACCCCCTTTTCTAGATCCCAGAGCACTATTGCTCTTTGTTGAGCTAAGCAGTTAAATCAGGTTATTTTGTTACTCCTGGCCCACTGCAGTGAGTTCTGAGGGCTGGGAACTCACGATTGATCCCTATCTGCATTAAAATTCCTGTTAAATGGGACAACTCTGTCAAACTTTGTCTAAGGACACACAGCGAATGTTAAACCACGAATGAGAGTGACAGGGACCCGCCTCAGTTCGGACTGCCAGACAATCTGGGGAGTTCGGGAGAGGGCTGGGCCGAACATGCAGCGTGACAGGACCCTCAGCAAAGAAAACACCCACTATCAGGATGTAAAGACATCAGGAAACAGTTCCTTACCTGATAGATCATGACTTTGAAGTTCCTGCGTTTCAGGAGCTCCGCTTCGTTGGCCTCCAGCTTCTTGATCTGCCCGGCTTGCTTCTCCAGGTTCTGCCTCACCGTCTTCACGTTGACGCTCACCTTGCGCACCTTCTCCAGCATTTTGTTGACGGTGTTGCTGGTGGTGGTGTGCGCCTTGGTCAGCTTGGTCAGCTCTCCCTGGATGCTGGTCACTGCGCTATCCATCTCCTGCTGTCTCTCCTCCAGCTGCGTTTGGGTCAGCTGGATCTGATCCACCGCTCCGATGATCTTGTCCAGAAGGGTCAGCACCATCACGCCGTTGATCTGGTCCGTTTTGATGGGCTCCTCGGGCGCTTGCTCCTCCGAGGTCTCAGAAACAGTGGGCGGCTCGATGATTTGCAAGGTGGTGTCCTCCATGGTCGCTCGGGAGTCCTGGCTCACCCGGAGAAGCTGTCACTGCAGGGAGAGAGCAGGGAAAACTGAGCCCGAGCCTCGGCTAAACCCCGCGCTGGGAGAGGCGCCAGGAATGGGGAGCGCAGTGAGCGAGCGTCTGTGCTGAAATTCAAATGGCACAGCCCCGCTCAGCCGGCCACGGGAACTGCCCTGCAAAATTTTCCAGGCTTGCAGGTCATTGGCTGACTCCACCTCGGCTATAGAAAAGGAGCCGCTGCCAAATGCCTGCTGACCCACCCTTCTGAAATGATTAAAATAGTTGGAGGGGAGACGATGGCTCTGCATGCGAACACAAGCACAGCCCAGCCAGGAATGCGGAGCTCTGGAACTGCAGCCACCCCTTCTTCACTCTCAGTCGAAAGGCGCTGAAGTAACAAGAGGAAAAAACAAAATCCTTTAGTAAACGGCTCGGGAAGCTGCTGGGAAGAGAGTGGGAAGCAAGCAGCCCCATCTGGCACAGCTGTGTGCACTGAAGGCTGGTTTAAACAGCTGCACACGCTGAAGTTCAGCTGGAAGTTCAGACCTTTGCCAATACTTTTGGGTTTTTTTCCCCCAGGACTATGAGAGCCTGAATTTCAGTATTTAAAGAAATGCTCCAATTTGAATTCAGTAGTTACAGCACGAAAAGTGGACTGGAATCTGAGATACAAGTCTGGATCTTAGGAATGCCCCCTCCCATGTACCTGAATGTACAAGAGGCACGCATGGAACATGCAGGGTGCAACACGTCTCCACACAGATTTAACTCAAGAAGGATAATTCCCTCCTGAAGTGTGGCAGCTGGGCACTCCCCCTAAAGGAGCTCTCCCAGCTCTGCAATCCTTGAGCCCTCTGCAGGTCCGGTCACCAGATTTTAAATATGGGACACTGCTTGTAAACAAAGCCCAAATTACTCATGGATTTAGTGGTAAAAACCCCAAATTATTCAAAACAGGGAGACACGTGGGAGGTGCCACCACAGACCCGGCAACAACCCAGCTGAACATGCCAGGAATGTGGAGAAGGAAAGTTCAGCTCTTGGGAGTGACCCTGTGCCAGAGCCTTCTCTGCTTCTGGAGTTGGCTCAGCCAGAGGGAAGCCAGTGCCCGTGGACGGAGCTGCCACTTGGGAAGGCAGTGGGCACACTGGGAGGGCGGCAGCTTCCCTCCTTCTCCAGCTTTGACAAGGGATATTCGCCCTCAGCACTCCTGCCAGGCCAAGCCTGCTCCCAGCCTTTGCCAGCCCTGGGCTCCTCCCAGCTCAGCTGCCTCAGGGCAGACCGGGCGTGAGAAACGCCAGGCACTTAAGATTTTAAAAGTTTAATAGGAATAAAATGGTTATAAAATAGTAATATAATTAGGGTAATAAAAAAATTGGACAATTTGGATTAGCACAATATGAGACAATAAAAACAAAGAGTTACCAGGTGCCTCTTTCTGGGCAAAATAAGCCCAAAAAAGGACCCCAGTTAACAGAGGATTAACCCTTAAAAGCAACAGCCTGTTGCAAATTCATACACCTCATGCATGAGGCATAAATTCCATTCAAAGAAAGGATTCTGTCTGGTTAGCATCAGCTTCTTCCTCTGAATCCTTATGGTGTCTTCAGGGCTGAGCAAGGTGGGAAGAAGTTAATTTCTTCTGATAATCGAGCAATAATTCTCTTTCTCTGCAAGATTTAGGTGTCTGCTGTCTGGTGCGAGTACCTCATTCCTTTCTTTAAAAAAATATCCCACACACACAGTTTCTATTTTGACATTATGTTATAACCTAAAAGTACATTTAACACACTACTTGAGAAAATTAATATAGCATCACTTTCTAACATAACACATATAGCATTCATTCTAATATTTGTGAAAAACCAATCGTAAAATGCACATTTTTCACAGGGGGAGGAATGATCCAGCCCAGCTACACAGCGGGCAGCCCCAGGCATGCAGAGGGACATTGTTCATGCACAATGCTCACAGCAGTCAGCACTTTCCCTGCTGTGCCCCTGCCCCGTGACTGCTCAGTGTCCCCACTGGAGCTGGTGGCTCTGGGCTCACAGCACTGCACCCTGTGCCCCCACAGCAGCCACTATGTCACGGGGTGAGAACAGGCTGCTCTCTGTGCACTGCTCTTTCCTTTTCCCAGAGCCTTTATTTCCACTGTTTGCTGCTGCTGAGAGTCCCGTGGAAAGAAAAGGCCCCAGAGCTGTTTGTCCCTGGGGTCACCTGCTGCAGGGTGGGCTTCCACGGCTACATGTGTAGGGATCCAGGCACAGGACACGCGCGGAGCAGAGCTCCTTGAATTTCTCTTCAGAAATTCTGAATTTATGAATTCAGCCTCTGAAGTGTTGCGCGGAGATCCATCAGGGTCATAATACCAATTCCACTGAAGTAATCAATTAATTAATTAATTGAGCGCTTGATCAAAGCCTGAAGCTTTCAGAGGTCAGCTGTGGAGCAAAGCTGATATTTGGAGGGTTCATTCCATGCGTGACTCCAATGCCTCTGTGTCCATTTGGGAATAATAATTTTAAAAAAATCTGCTGGAGTCGGTCAGTGTGGACAGAACCAGACAAAGCCACAGGGCAGGGGTGTCCATCTGCTCCTGGGGCTCTGTGAGCTGAAGTGCCCCACTCACAGCAGTTATCCTGGGCTGGAATGCCCGTGGGCTGGAATGGCATGAGTCATTTTCTGTGTGAAAAATGTGTATTTTATGATTGGCTTTTCGCAAATAATAGAATGAATGCTATATGTGTTATGTTAGAAAGTTATGCTGTATTAATTTTCTCAAGTAGTGTGTTCAATATAGTTTTAGGTTATAACATAATGTTAAAATAGAAACCATGTGTGTGGGATATTTTTTTAAAGAAAGGAATGAGGTACTTGCACAGACAGCAGCCACAGGACACCTAAATCTTGCAGAGAAAAATAATTTATGGCTCCATTATCAGAAAAAATTAACTTCCCACCTTGCTCAGCCCTGAAGACACCATCAGGATTCAGAGGAAGAAGCTGGTACTGACCAGACAGAATCCTTTGTTTGAATGGAATTTATGCCTCATGGATGAGGTGTATGAATATACAACAGGCTGTTGCTTTTAAGGGTTAATCCTCTGTTAACTGGGGTCCTTTTTCGGGCTTATTTTGCCCAGAACAGGTACCCAGACCGTCAATAACTCTGTTTTTATTGTCTCGTATTGTCCTTATCCTAATTGTCCAAATTTTTATTACCCTAATTATATTGCTCTTTTAATAACCATTTCATTACTATTAAACATTTTTAAGAACAAGTGCCTGGCGCTTTTCACATTTTCTGTGTCTGGATTAAGCCCAGCTCAGCCCCTCTGGCGCTGCGGACTCCCAGGGGCAGCGGGGCTGTGAATCTCTCGCCTCAGCCCGGAGCCGATCCCTTCCAGCGGACCCCGCCGGACCTGGCGCCGCTCCTCGCTCTGCCGTGCCGCGGATCTCGGATGCCGCTGTCCCGGGCCCTCACCGACACCGGGCCGGCCCGGCGGACAGGCCGCCACACGCTCGCCGTGACGTCACCGCTGCGTCACGCCGCCGCTCGTGACGTCACGCACCGCGGCGTGTCGTCGTCCCACATCATCACTTCCGGGGCGGGGCCGCGCGGTCGCCAGGAGACGTGCGCGTGACGCCGCCCCGCGCGGACGGTGACGCGCGGACGGGAGCCGGCCCGGGTCAGGCGGCGACAGCGGCGACAGCGGCGGCGACAGCAGCGGCGGCCGGTAATGGCGGGGAACGGAACGGAACGGGGCTGGATCTGATGGGAACGGAACGGGATGGGATGGGATGGGGACGCCGGGCCGGGCTCCGGGTGCAGCCGGGCTGTGGCGCGGCGGCGGAGGCGGCGAGGCCTCGGTCGGTGCGCGCGGCCCGCTCCTCACGGCTGCTCTCCGCAGAGGCCGCGGCGGCAGCGGCGCCGCCATGGGGGAGCTGTTCCGCAGCGAGGAGATGACCCTGGCCCAGCTGTTCCTGCAGTCCGAGGCCGCCTACTGCTGTGTCAGCGAGCTGGGCGAGCTGGGCAAGGTCCAGTTCCGCGATGTGAGTGTCCCGGGAGCACCGGGGGGACCGGGCCCGGTGCGCTGGGCGTTCGCTGAGTGCCCTGTCTCTCCCTGCAGCTGAACCCCGACGTGAACGTGTTCCACCGTAAATTCGTCAATGAGGTCCGGAGGTGCGAGGAGATGGACCGAAAGCTCCGTAGGTTCCCGCGGGGGTCGGTGCGGCTCTGACTCTGCAGGTTTTGGTTGAAAATAAAATAGAACAAAAGCCAGTGAAGGCAGGCTGAAGCTGCAGGCAGCGTTTGGAACAGAGCAGAGGGGTGCTGAAAACGCCAAACACTTGTTTTTAAATTTTTTAAAGTTTAATAGAAATAAAATGGTTATAAAAATAGCAATATAATTAGGGTAATAAAAATTTGGACAATTTGGATTAGGACAATATGAGACAATATTTTTCTGGGCAAAATAAGCCCAAAAAAGGACCCAGGTTTACAGAGGATTAACCCTTAAAAGCAACAGCCTGTGGCAAATTCACACACCTCATCCATGAGGCATAAATTCCATTCAAAGAAAGGATTCTGTCTGGTCAGTGTCACCTTCTTCCTCTGAATCCTGATGGTGTCTTCAGGGCTGAGCGAGGCGGGAAGAAGTTAATTTCTTCTGATAATGGGGCAATAAATTCTCTTTCTCTGCAAGATTGAGGTGTCCTGTGGCTGCTGTCTGGTGCGAGTACCTCATTCCTTTCTTTAAAAAAATATCCCACACACATGGTTTCTATTTTAACATTATGTTACAACCTAAAACTATATTTAACACACTGCTTGAGAAAAATTAATACAGCACCACTTTCTAACATAACACATATGATATTCATTCTAATATTTGTGAAAAACCAATCATAAAATGCACATTTTTCACAGGGCTGAGGGCACAGGCAGGGCTCGATGCCTCCAGGGATTCCCCTCCCCCTGGAAAGATAACTCTGGCCAAAAACAGACACCTTGGAATAGGAGGTGGAGCTGCTGGGGCCAGGTACAGGTTGGGGGAACTGTTTGACACTGAAATGTCTGTCATTAACACTTCGAATGCTGTCTTGGCAGGGTTTGTGGAGAAGGAGATTAAAAAGGCAAACATTCCTATCATGGACACGGGTGAAAACCCAGAGGTGCCTTTTCCACGTGACATGATTGACCTGGAGGTAATGATGTGTTAAGACTTAAACTGCCATTTGCCTCTGGATGGGAACAGGGGAAATTGTCTCTCTGTTGGTCAATGCTTGCAGGGTTTCGTGGCAGGGGGGCATCAGCTCAGTCTCCAGCTGTCCCTGGAAGCAGCTCTGCCAGCTCACACTGGCCAAAAACAGAAGTGAGAGCCCTCAGTAGGGATTTCACCTCTGAAATGAGCCAAAAACACATGGTTCATGCTGGTGGGTCATAAAGTTTATTACAGTTTTATTGATTTGAAGAAACTCTGTCAATCCAGTCCATAAAAGTCTGGCTGAGCATGAGAAGTGTGCAGTTGCCTGCAGATGTGGATCCATGCAGATGGGGTGGGGATGTGAAGCATCTCACTTGCCTCTGTGTGCTGACAGACTGAACAGCACTTCACCATGGAATTAAGTCCTTTTTCTTTCTTTCTCCTTTTCACATCTTCCAGGCAAACTTTGAGAAAATTGAAAATGAGCTTAAAGAAATCAACACCAACCAGGAGGCTCTGAAGAGAAACTTCTTGGAGCTGACAGAATTAAAGTTTATACTGCGTAAAACTCAGCAGTTTTTTGATGAGGTCAGAATACCGGTGGGGTTTAACACTTGGGGAGCTGGTTCTTCTCATAGAAATTACCATTTTTATTCTCAAATATGTTTTAGTTGCTGTTCTGGGCAGCAGGGTCATTTTATGCTTTGTTTGAGAAAGCTGCACAAGTTGTTTTCCATTTTTCATGCAGTGCACATAGCTACCCATGATTTACCTCCTCCAATGCTGATTTGGGCTTGTTCTAGTTAAGCAATGGTTTGTCTAAAAATGGTGTCAAATAATTAAGATGTGAGCAGTTTTGAAAGCACATCAACACCCCCAAAATTTGATGCTACGGTGAGCACTGTCCCCAGTGGGTCAGAGTTTCTTTGGTGCACGTGCAGAGGACTTAAAGTGGAGCTGAATTTCTCTTCAGCCTTTAAAGTGTTATGTGGAGACTCAACAGGGTCACCATAGCAAGTCTACTGAGGTGATAGGTTAATTAATTAATTAATTGAGCCTTTGATCAAACCCTGAAGCTTTCAGAGGTCAGTTGTGGGGCAGAGCTGACATTTAAAGTCTTGGACATTTTGTCAAATACCATCTGGGCCAGGAACTGGCAACTTCCACTGGACCTGAGAGCAGCTTCTCCAATGTCATTCATGGCACTGACATAAATCCTGCTTGGGAGAAGACATAACCCTTCCTTGTAAAGCTGAAGTATCTCAAGAGTCTTGGCAGTCCTCTCAGAGAGCTCCTGTGTGTTTTTCAGGACGTGTTTTTGCTGAGTAGATGTCCTGTTTCCTCTAATCTCGGGATTTGATCAAAGAATTCTTAACGGAAATGGCTCCTGGTAGTTACAAGGGCTATTGTCAAGTGGAGCTGGGCTCCTGCACACTTCAGGCCATTTATCTAACAGTTTGTTTTTTGTTGTTTTGGCACAAGGTATTGCCTGCTCAGGCCCCAAGGTTGGTCCTGTGCCAGTCATAGTCACTGCTGGCACAGATAGTGCTGCTGGGGTGAGGGCTGCTGGGTTGTGGGGTTGATTTCAGTACAAAAAAACCTTTGTCATGGAGTGTTGGGTGTTCACTTAGAAGTGTCCCTTGGACAAACAGGATTAACCTGGTAATCCATTACTTCGCTGTGTTAAAGTAGCCCTGCCTATTCTGAGTAACATGTAAAACCAAGTGCTGAGCACTTCTATATCTAGAATGCATCCCAAACTGGTTTGGGGTGGGAAGGACCTTAAAGCTCATCCCCATCCACCCCCCTGCCATGGCCAGGGACACCTTCTACTAGATCAGGTTGCTCCAAGCCCCATCCAACCTGCCCTTGTTCATTACTGTCCTCTCTGCCCGCTGCTCTTCTTCAACTGCGGTGGGATCAGGCTAAATTTAAAGATCAAAACCAATTTTCTAAACAGTCCATGGCAGTCACCCACAGCCTTACACAAAGCAGCCACAGAAAGCTTAGATGTGTTCTGCTTCTCTTTCTTTACTGTTTTCTGTAGTAATAAAATAAAACACACCAAATAACATGTGCTGTTCTACATAAAAGCAAACGGAACAGCTCCCAGGTGATGTTCAGTAAAATGTAAGTGTGGACAGTTTAAACCTGTCCCAGCTTTCTGTGCTCAGCAAACAGCTGGGGGGAGCCCAGAGCTGCTCTGCTCATCATCCCAGAGTGGCCAGCCAACTTCCTCCGTGCTGCCCTTGCGCAGCACTTTGAACACTTGAAGACTACAATAACTTGTAATTAAGACTGTGTTGTTCATAGTAATGAGTTGCACGAGAAATGGCTGACTCTGCAATTCCTTCGTGCTTGGCATTTGCTCTCCAGGGTTTGAACACGGTGGGAGGGAGGGTGGCAAAAGGTGCCCTTGTTCTTCCTGTGACCATTGCAGCCCAAGCAGCCATTTCTTGTTCCAACACACCATGTTGATGATTATGCTCCTTTTCTCAGTCTTCTTGTCCTTGCTTGTGAAGAGCCATATGAGCTGGAGAGATTTCTCAGAGCTTTGCCTAGAGTGTGAGCGTAAAAGAAGACTGGAAAAGTAACGGTTAATGGCATGCAGTCCCTCCTTCCTCCCTCTGACTCTTCTGCCATCTGCTTTTCTCTGTTTGCTTTGCATCTGTCACTTCTGTCTGGCTCTGGGTTAATAGATGGTGACATGAATCCTTTTTAGTTCTTGTGAACGTTGATTTTTGTCCTGTTTGTGACCTGGAAGGGGCTTGAATTGTATGGGTTTGTACTGGACATCCAGAACTGTCACAGGGCAAGACTGCAATCATCAGTGGAGAAAATGAACCTTTATTGAGATTAAAGGTGCTGATCTGGATGCTGATCAGGGGATCAATAAGCAATTTAACAAGGTTTAATAATGAAAGCTCTTGTGTTATGCTTCTTGATTACTGTCATGGAAATGCTTGGGAGATTCCAATCCTGAACAACCTCATCCAGTAAAAACTACTCCACAGTAACTCTGACATTTCACTCACTGCTGGCTGAAACTCATATCCAAAGTCGATTCCCAGAATCCTGTTTTCCTGCACTGGAGCTGGGTACCTCTTCCATTTCCACATAGTCTCAGTTTTTTATTTCTATTAAATTCCCCCAGCAGTGCTTTAGTTATCCTTCCTGCTGCACAGCTGCTGCTGCTGTGCCATTTCCTTTCTAGAATCCTTGTGCTCATCAAATCAGAGTTGTTGAGAGATTACTTTAAGAAACATGGAGTTTGTAATGCAAATAATCCTTGCAAAAGCATGTTTTCTTTTAGTTAAACTAGTCTAATCCACTTTAATTTTAAATTGTTTTGCTTCGTAATTCCACCCCCTCTACGCAGGACTTGTCCTGAATAAAGGACACAGAGCCCAAATGGGCCAAGCTGATATTAAACATATATAACAAATTCTCTCTCAGGTGAGGCAAAGCCAAAGGTGTCACATTGTCCTTCCTTTTTCATGAGTCATCTGCTAAAATGTGGTGCACGTCACAAAAAAAATACCACAAACAGTGTCTTGGTTACTGGAAATACAATGCAAGCCTCTAACAATTGTAACTTACTGTTCTTCAACATCCTGAAATCGAGATGTCGAACAGTCACTGGGATGTTTGGTCTGTGTGTTCCATTTTCAGGTACCAAACTTTCTTGTTTTGGTTGTGTTCTCTATGAACTGAATTTCCGTTCCGTTTTTGATGTTGCAACAAGTTGCCTTAAAGTTGAAAGGATCAGGGATTCCTGTGTTGCCTTTCCAAGCCGAGTGGAGGGCTCCCTCCCTCATCCCAAGCTGCAGCAAGTGTGTGTACAAGAATTTGATGTCAGCCTTGCAAAAACTCTCTTGTATGTGGCAAACACCTTGATTTGACAAGCAGGTGAAGTGTTGGGGAGATTTTCACTCTGACACAACTGTAGCCCAGATACAGAGACTGGGGCTAAGTTGCTGCTCTTGCCACAGGTTTTGCAAGGCTGTGCTCTGTGTGTGTGCGTGGATGTGATGTGTCCTTGGGTCAAACTCTGCCTTCCAGTGGGATTTAACAAGTTCCCTTGGTGGCTTTGTGGGAAATACCTCCTGCATTCCACAGAGGGTAGACTTTGGCCCTCTGGTTGTGCTCAGGAACTGTAATCTGTGGCGTTTCATTTTTTAAGCTGCAGAGGTAGAACTAAATGTGAGGCGGGGTTGAACAAGTGTGAAGATGGTGCACAAGAGGATATGAATTGAGCATTCTTGTCCTGAATTTCTGACACTTACAAGCCATATTCCTAAGAATTTTAGCCTGCAAATTGGTTGCAAAGAGGGACAGTGTAAAGCTGTCCTGTTTTAGTGCTTTGCTGGCCAAGAGATGAGCCGTGTTGCCAGCCTGCTCTGAGCAGTGTTTGTGTCTGATGGTGAACCATATGGTGAATAAGGATAAATTAATTTAATATCTGGGGAAATACATGAGTCAAGTGTGTTTCTCTGGTTTGTGCAATTAAAAAATGTTCTTGGGAACATCACTTGTGTTTAAAACTTGAATTTTTTTTTAATTTTGCCTTTCTTCAGACTTATGTATCTCCCAGCCCCTTTGTTGCAACAATCCTCAAGCCTTTCTTGTATGGAAGCCCTGCTGAGCCATTCCATTTTTCCTCTTGTTTTTCTCCTTCCATGTGTGATTCTTGCTGTCTTTTCTGTCATCTTGTACCTCTTTTTGCTGTCTTACGTTTGCTCTTCCTTTTCTTTTCTTTCCTTTCCTTTCCTTTCTTCTTTCCTTTCCTTTCTTCTTTTCTTTCTTTGTCTCCCACAACTATCTCCTGGCTCCTCATTCCCTGCATGCCACTAACTGGTTTCATTAGATATTAATTGATTTGTGAATTCAGGCTGAATTGCATCATCAGCAGATGGCGGATCCAGACCTGTTGGAGGAATCCTCTTCACTGCTGGAGCCGAGCGAGATGGGAAGAGGTGCCCCGCTCCGACTCGGGTAATTGCAGCTCGGGGTTGCTGGATTAGGGGTTAGCAGCCCTTGGAAGCAGCAATGCTTTGAGCACAGCTGTGGAACTTACCACGCCAAGCAGATGAAAGCTGATCTAAAAGTGGCTTTCTCTTTTCCTGCCCATATTCACTTCCCAGTTCATGTTTGTGCTGCACAAGTTTCTCTCTGCACCAAACAGTTAACCCAGCTTGTTCCGTGTAAAGCCTGTCTGGTTCTTTCCTCTGACATTCTGAGATCTCAGAGCTTTGTTGAAAGTTGTGACTACTGTGGGCACATAATGATCTGAAATAACTGTAGAGCTCTACATCCTCTTTATCAGCTGCTTCCAGGCTTCCTTGTGCCTTGTGTGATGCTTTATCTGGACATGGGGTTTGGTCCAGTGAGGTCTGAGCCCAGGACAGAGTCACTGCCAGCCATGGCTGCTGTAGCCCTTGCAGCCAATGTACCAGGACTGCAGGGGAATGAAGGCTAGAAACTGTATATCTAAATGCATTTGTTTCTCCTGTAAGCAGTGATTTATATAATTTTTAAAATATTGTTTCATTCTGTTAAAAAAAACAGAGCCTGTGCTGTACTGCAGTTATTTTGTTGTGTGTTACCTCAGTGTATTTAGAGGCCCTTCCATTTTGCTTAATTCACATAATTCACAGAATTACTGGGTTGGAAGAGACCTTCAAGATTATCAAGTCCAACCCATTCCCTGACACCTCAGCTAAACCCTGGCACCCAGTGCCACATCCAGGCTTGTTTTAAACACACCCAGGGATGGTGACTCCACCACCTCCCTGGGCAGACCTTTCCAGTACTTGATCACTCTTTCTGTAAAAAACTTCTTCCTGATATCCAACCTGTATTTCCCTTGTCACAGCTTGAGACTGTGACCTCTCATTTTGTCAGTTGCTGCCTGGAGAAAGAGACCAACTCCCAGCTGAGTACATCTACCCTTCAGGGAGTTGTAGAGAGTGATGAGGTCACCTCTGAGTCTCCTTTTCTCCAGGCTAAACAACCCCAGCTCCCTCAGCTGTTCTTCACAGGGCTTGTGTTCCAAGCCCCTCACCAGCCCCTTGCCCTCTATTGTATTTGTGTTGCCCCCAGATGAAGGCAGCAAGGATGAATCTGACTCCATGTTCTCAGAAGGCTCATTTATTATTTTATGATACTATATTATGTTAAAGAATGCTATACTAAACTATGCTAAAGAATACAGAAAGGATACAGACAGAAGGCTGAAAATATAATAATGAAAACTTCGACTCTTTCCAGAGCCCCGACACAGCTTGGCCCTCATTGGCTAAAGAGTCAAAACCATTCACATGAAACCAATGAAACAACCACCTGTTGGTAAACAATCTCCAAAGGAGCAAAACACAAGAGAAGCAAATCAGATAATTATTGTTTTCCTTTTTCTCTGAGGCTTCTCAGCTTCCCAGGAGAAAAATCCTGGCAAAGGGATTGTTCAGAAAATGTGAATGTGCCGGCCCTCTGCACGCACTCAGTAACGTTAAACCAGGACTTTCACAGCTTTCACTGTGGTGCCAGCCCTCAGTTGCCAGGCGTGCTGGCTGGGGGGGGTTCAGGTGCAGCCCCTCAGGCCGTGCTGTCCCCTTGCAGGTTCGTGGCTGGCGTGATCAACCGCGAGCGCATCCCCACCTTCGAGCGGATGCTGTGGCGCGTGTGCCGCGGGAACGTCTTCCTGCGGCAGGCCGAGATCGAGAACCCCCTGGAGGACCCCGTCACGGTAAGGGAGCTCCTGCTGCATCTGAACAGCATCTAAACATTGAAGGATCTCCAGATAGAAGCCTCTGTCCTGTGGTGGTTGAGACAGAGACAGCAGTGTTGAATTTGCAGGCAACCCCGACGAGGGGAGAGATGAGAACTGACTCCATGTTCTTAGAAGGTTATTTTATTGTTTTGTGTTACTATATTATATAAAAGAAATGCTATACTAAAACTATACCAAAGAATACTTACAGAAGGTTTAACAAGAATGATAATGAAAACTCCTTCCAGAGCCCTGACACAGCTGAAAGGTGATGGGCCATTAAATACAAACAATTCACATGAAACCAATCAAACATGCACCTGTGGGTAAACAATATCCAAACCACATTCCAAAGCAGCAAAACACAGGAGAAGCAATCAGATAATTATTGTTTTCCTTTTTCTCTGAGGCTTCTCAGCTTCCCAGGAGAAGAAACCCTGGCGAAGGGATTTTTCAGAAAATATGACAATAACACAACACAGAGCAGCACATTCCATTTTCAGAAGGCTTCAAATGCATGCTTTTTATTCATTCTTACAAAACTCATAAGTTTACTCATTGGTTACAAAAGACAAAGTGCTCATTGGAATAGGCCACTGCAGGTTTTTCTCATTTATTCTTCTTTCTTTCTTGGTTTCTGTGTCAGTCACCTTGGTAGGAAATTCTTTCAGGGGTAAACATGGATCCTCTTCTCAACCTTCTCTCTGGCTCACAGAAGTCACTGCCAAACCTCTTCCACACTGTTCCTCAGTGAGGTCCATCCCAGCACCTGCTGCAGCCTCTGGGCTTCATCAACAGATCTTTTCCTGTTTAATTAAAACAAAAATGGGAGGCTGGATGGGGAGTGCTGTTGGGAGGGGGAAAACAAAACATGGAGTGCAGCAGGGCCTAGGGATTTCTCTGGCTCAGACTGCAATGAGTAGTGATTCTCTGTGAAAGATGCTCTTTGGGACATGAGCAATGTGTAGCTCATTTCTCTGAACTTGAACCTTTTGGTTTTTTCTTAATTCACTAATCAATAGTTTAAACATCCACCTTAGAATTGTTCACATTAGTATAGAAATAAATAATAAATGTTGTGATTGGACCTGGTTTTACATCCAGTGTGTCCTCTGCTCAAATCAGTGGGCACTGCCCAAACTTGGGGCACCCTTACCTGGTAAAAGGCTGCCCTGGAGCACAGACCCAGGAGGTGAAGCTCAGTAACATCACCTTTCTCATGTGAGGCTGATGTGTTCCCTTGTCCCACCAACCACTGGTAGCTGACCTGTGGAATCATCTATCTGCTAGGAGAGACTTTGTTCTTATTGTGCAGAACTTCCTTAAATTGAGGTTACACCTAATGGAATTATTCTTGAAACATGATGTTAAAATTTCCTAAGTAAGGTAGAACAATAACTTGTCAACAAATGCAGGAAAGGGGCCCTGGCTGCCCCCACGGACACAGCTGTGCAAGGAATGTGCCTCTGGCCTCCCTGGGAACCACACTGGTTAAAATCCACTTTTTTTAATCTTCATTCACTCTTTTGGCTTGATTCTGTAGGTGAGCTGAGTGCACTAAGTGCTGATAAAATCTTGGTTGTTTTTGGAGATCTTTCCAGGCTTTCCCATTTACTGGGTTGTATAGAATCAATAATGGATAACCTGGGGCATTTTGCTTCAGTGAACACAAATACAGTGCAAGTATTCTGTACTGAGGCTGAGAAAATTGTGCTCCTTGTGACTGTTCAGTGTTAATCAGGAACATTTCTTGACCTGCTGTGCATATCTGAGCTCTGATGGACAGGCTCAGCGGAAGGAAAATTAGAATTCTGGTAATTAGCCAATGCTAATTTCTACAATTCTTTCCTTTGTTCTAGGGGGATTATGTGCACAAGTCTGTATTTATCATCTTCTTCCAAGGTGACCAGCTGAAGAACAGAGTCAAGAAGATCTGTGAAGGGTATGAAAGTTTGTAATTGAGAGCTGAGCAGCTCGCAGTTATTTCAAACACGCTGACATGACTTTATATCGATGTTTCTCAACTCCCTGTTTCCCAGTGGCTGCAGGAGCAGATATTTAGACAGCAAATGAAATGTGCCATGAGTAACTGAAACACATTTTTCAGTCTGACTTGCCACTCCCCAACCTGTAATGCTCAAAGTACACAAGTGCTGTGCTAGGGAATGCCAAAAACCAAGGCAGTGGTGAGTTCTGGGGCAGGCCTGATGGACATCAGTGGGATATTCTCAGTGGAGACAACAGTGACTGCTCCTGTCAGCAGTTGCACTGGTGTGACAGCATCCCCCCTCAGCTGGATGGCTGCCCAGCCTCGTGACAGTGCCTGGAGACACTGGCAGCACAGGGAGCAGAGGATTCTCTCCCACTTCTGCTTTCTTTAGCACTCAGCTTCTGCCTTGGCCTAAAGCACTTCTGCTTCCCTTTGATGTAGGGGCTGGAGCTCTGCTTGGCAATCTCTGCTGATCAGAAACTTCTCTCGAGGTGCCTCTGGCTCACCCCTGACTGATTGATTTTCTTTCCATCTCTGTCACTGAGATGCTTCCCTGTCTTGCAGGTTCCGGGCCTCCCTGTACCCATGCCCAGAAACACCCCAGGAGCGGAAGGAAATGGCTTCTGGTGTCAATACCAGAATTGATGACCTTCAGATGGTAAAATAACTGGGGCCAATGACCTTTCTTTGGTTTTGGTGGTTTTGTTTTTTTTTTTTAAATAATGTGGTTGAAACCTATTTAGAAACTTTGGATCCTGTTAAAACAGGAGAATTTTTGCCCCTAAGAGATGACCATGTTTTCACCCTCAGGTAGCTTGAGACCAGCAGTGCAAGAGAGATGTTTGGGGACTGCTCATTTGTTTCTGTGTCAGGATTTGGGATGGGTGGTTTGATCTTTCTGGAGGGCTAAACAATCTATTATAAACAAATAATTACAGAGAACTCCATACCAGGGAGAAAAGAGGAACCTTGATCTGGGGAGATCCTGTGGGTTCTGACTCTGACAGCATGTTGTGTAACTGCCTGCTTCATCTGCAAGTACTTTGAAAACATTTAAACTTTTTTCAAGCTGAGATGCAACAGTGCTAACATTAACTTAGCTCTTCCTTTTTCTGCCTGTCTTTATATTTTCACGTTGTGCTGTCCTAAAGAGCTTCTGCTTTACAGCTAATCTCTGGTGCCTCAGCCTGAGTGTTGGTAAAAAGTAATTAGTACCCAGATCTTGTTGGTGCCACCTCTGAAATGCCTGGTGCTTGCTTCAAGGAAGAAAGGCAGTATGTGATAATGTAGAAAGATTTAAGGGATTTGAGACAAAAATTGAGAAAAGGTTCAGAAACTAAAAGGAAAAAGGGTTGAATTTGACCAGCTTATTTGACACAGAAGCTGTCTCAAGCGGGGAGTTGTGCAGTGTAGCTCAAAAGATATTTTAAAGTAGACAGGAACTCAGAAGCAATGTAACTGTTGTAAGCTGCTTGTGCCTTGTGTCCTCACTTTCCCTGCAATCTAAGACTTTCCACCCTGGAAATCTGACTTGGCCTGAGTTTGATATGTTCCAGTTGGAAAACACCCTCAGTAGGAAGCACTTTCTCCTTTTCCCTTCAGTAAACAAGTCTTTCAGGGTAATTTGTGTGTTTTTTCAAGGCAGCACACCCTTTACTTGCAGAACTCTTCTCTGCTCTTTTAACCTGGGTGGAGGTAAAACTGTGATCTTGGCACAGTTAATTGTTTAAAACAACCACTGACCTTGGAGCTGGAAGAGGAAAATAATCAGAAAGTGTCCCTGAAAACAGCTCTTAAGCCTTTCAGCAGAGCTAATTACTCTGGGAGCTAATTACTACATCACAGACTGCAGGCATGGGGTGGGGGAGCAAGCTGTCGTTCATCCTCTGTGGGAAAGGCTTCTCTTGTTGGTGCACCTTGATTTGCCCAGGATTTGGCCTCATCTTTCTCCTGCTTGTCTGAAAGGTGCTGAACCAAACTGAGGATCACCGCCAGAGGGTTTTGCAGGCAGCTGCTAAAAACATCCGCGTGTGGTTCATCAAAGTGAGGAAGATGAAGGCGATTTACCACACCCTGAACCTGTGCAACATCGACGTGACACAGAAGTGCTTGATTGCTGAAGTGTGGTGTCCTGTTGCTGACCTCGACTCCATTCAGTTTGCTCTCAGGAGAGGCACTGTGAGTAGGTGCTGTGCCAGTCAGCTGTGGCAGCACCGCGTGGGTTCATTGCTTTTCTCTTTGTGAGCCTCTGAGCACCATCCCCTTGGGCTGTTGGGATCACAGAGGACAGCTTATTTAGCATGCAGGAGTGATGGCTTGGAGATAAAAGAAGTAACAAATATGTTGTGAGAAGCCTAAAGTTCAGGTGAATGCTGGGATGGTGAGGATTTTACTGTGTGTGAGGCTTAGTTACCCTGGCTGGGCTCTGCAGTCCTGGTGTCTGGATAGAGGAGCTCTCCAGGATGTTGGCAAACTCACCCTCTGCTCAGATAGTCAAGAGACTTGGGTTTCTTGACGTCCTTCCACCTGCTTTTTGGTTTTTTGTCTGTCCTACACAACGTTCACCTTTACTCCTGCTGCACAAAGTGGAGAGCAGTGGAATCCTGGCAGCCTTCCTCAGCTGCTGCAGTGTCTCATTGTGCAAGCACACTGCAAGCACTCAAGCCTGCAGTTTTCCAAGTGCCAGTGGGGACAGCTGTGTTGGACTTCATCCTCCAATGCTCTGAGGGTGGGTCTGCTGATCTTCCCTTTGTTTTTCTCTAACAGGAGCACAGCGGATCCACTGTCCCATCTATTTTAAACAGGATGCAAACCAATCAGACCCCACCCACGTACAACAAAACGAACAAGTTTACTTCTGGCTTTCAAAACATTGTTGATGCTTATGGCATTGGGACATATCGGGAAATAAATCCAGGTAAATTCAGATGCAGAAAAGTCCAAGACTTCTGTCTCAAATTTTTTACTCATGATGTTTATCTGTATTGCCTGTCCTGTGTGGAAATCTGCAATAGAGAATTTTAGTAGAGACTCATCAGCTTTCAGTAGCAGAGGGGAAGCTGAGGAGTTGTATTTGCTAAATTGCCTGAACTGCACCATGGTGAATCTGGGCTGAGTGACACACAGTGCCCTGGGAATGCTGTCTTTTCCCTTACAGCACCCTATACCATCATCACCTTCCCGTTCCTGTTCGCTGTGATGTTTGGGGATTTTGGCCATGGAATCCTGATGACTCTGATTGCTGTCTGGATGGTGGTGAGGGAGAGCAGGATTCTGTCCCAGAAGAGTGACAATGAGGTAAAGTGGCAGATCATGCTGAGCTGTGCATTTCAAACAAAGAGCTGCAGCTTGGTTTACTCCCATCCTTTTCCCCTTGAGCTGACAATGCCCATTTCTCCACCTTTGGAATTTTTGAAGCACGTGGACAGGCTGGGAAGCCTGAAGAGCTCATACACACACACTTAAGTAGTGTAATTTCATAAAAGTATTGAGTTCCCTTGATATTTCCTTTTGTATATTTATAGGAAATTATTAATTTCATTTGTCTGAAGGAAATTATCAAGTGTAGTAGGTAAGTTGGTGTAAACAAATCACCCCAAATTTAGCTGGATCATAGTGGGGTTTAGCCACTGCAAAACTCCCAGTTCCTGTAGATTTGTATCCCATCCCTGACATTTCTCCTATTTGCTGCTCAAGGTTGGTTTTGCTGGCTCAGGGCTGACAGGAGCTGAAGCAGAGTTAAGATACACTGGCAGGGCTGGAGGAGGCTGACAGGGTCTGTGCTCCTGGTTCCAAACCCATGCTGCCAGCTGGGAGTTGCATCAGGCTGTGCAGTGCAGTTTGTCCTCTCCAGCTGCTCCAGGGTCCCCTGTGGAGATCCACGCTGCCCCTTTATCCTCATTATCTGTGCTGCTCTGCCCCCTCTTGCACCTTTAATCCTTGCCAAGGGGAAACAGAGATTTTGGTCTCTTGGTTCATGTGGCCGATGTTTGTCCCACAACAGACTGATTTCCCTGGTTTGGCTTTAGGAGTGACCTTCCCTTGTTGGTTCTCTGCTTGTTTTTTCTACCTCCATGGAGGCTGGGAGTGAAGGCACTTGAGACAATAGTTCACTTTCAGACTCTGGTGTTTATTGTTTCTTATCAATGTTACAGTCTCACAGCAGTGAGTTCTGCAGTATTCCACTAACAAGGCACAAAATGGTCAACTATCTCTTGTTACAAGGCCTTTTAAGACTAAACTCTCCAATTCAGAAATGACACCTAGATTATTTTCCCTTTTAACCCAATAACTGATCCCTCAAAGCCTGCAATGCAGACTTTTCTGTCCAGTTACAAAATACCACCCAAACCCATGGAGAAGAAGGAAGAAAGAGATAAAGAAGAAGAACCACTCTCCACCCTAAAACCTCCATCTTGCTTCATATTTATTTCTATATTCTAAATCCCCAAAGTCTTAAGTTTTCCACCCTGTGATGTTGCACACTTCTAACCAACTCCACACCCATAGTCCCAATGCTGTTAATCAATTTTGGATACCTTCTCCACAGCCTCAGGTCAATTGCAATGTTCTCTTGCAAGTCTGTGCCTTTCAGCACAGAAAGTTTAAAATTCTCAGCATCCAGGTTCCCCACATTCCCCGTTCTCATGGACTTTTTGTTCCTTTTTGGGTTTTTACACCAGATGTTCAACATGGTGTTCAGCGGTCGATACATCATCCTGCTGATGGGGCTGTTCTCCACCTACACTGGCCTCATCTACAACGACTGCTTCTCCAAATCCCTCAACATGTTTGGTTCCTCTTGGAGCGTCAGGCCCATGTTCAATAAAGCCAACTGGTCGTGAGTAAACCCTTGGTAACTTTGTAGACACAGTGAGAAGCAGGTGACTTGGCCTTCCCCATTGTCCTTCCAGCTCAGGAAAGCAAAAATTTCTGACCTCTGTCTCAGGTAGATTTGGAAGAGGGATGTAAGTCGGATGATACATGCCAAGATTCAAAATGCTTTTTTTTCCCCAGAAAACTTACAAAGATGCAGTTTCTCACCTATTTCCCCATAAAAATTTCAAGATTCCTGTCCCCTGCACCTGTCTTCCTTGTGACAGAGTGAAAGGTCAAGAAACAGGGTTTTACTCCCTTGGGAAAATCTCTAGAACCATCCAGGTTCTACAGCCATGAGGTTCTCTCAATTTAAGCTATTCCTTGCTCTCACAAGGGAAGAGTGTTGTTAGTTTTTACAGAAGGAGGGTGGCATTGCTGTTGTTAAAGTTTGTATATCTTGTTCCCAAACAGAGATGCTTTGCTGGAGACCACCCCCCTGCTGCAGCTGGATCCTGCCATCCCAGGGGTGTTTGGTGGGCCCTACCCATTTGGCATTGACCCAGTAAGAGCTCATCCTTCCTCTGCGGGCTTTTGGGCAAAATCCTCTGTGTCAGCAGAAAGAAAAGCACCTGTCTGTTCACTGTTCTGTGAAATATCTCCCAGCACAGCCATTCCCTTAGCAAGCCCCTCAATGGCAGGAATGCTCCTGAACAATGGAACTCCTACTGAGATGCCACATTTGGGATAGAGACCTTGTTTTGAGGTCCATTAAAGTCTGCTTTCTCACCCTTTCTAACCTGCAGTGCTTTAATCAAATCTGATTAGCCTTGAGAATCACTTTCTGAAGTTACTTTTTTACACTGGGGAAAGTTGTTAATCCCTTTTTTCAGTCACCCTTGGAAATGTACATTTCCCAGTAATTCTGCCACTTTCTACCTGCCTGCCTCAACACCTCTTAACTCTGCTTGTAGCATGTGACAAACCTTGTGTGGGTTCCTCAAGGTGCAGGAAATCAGACCTGTGTATAATTGTTCCTTTAAATGGATAATAATATTCTCTCTGTTAAGGATTCGGCCTCTTTTCTCCTGCACCTTTGAGGTACATGAAAACAGGTTTGATTTCTGCTCAGTGGTGGGCTCAGTTATGGTCAGGCTGTTCCCAGCTGGAAACTTGTCTGCTCACTTCCCCAAAAGACATCCATAGGACAAACACATCTTTAAAAACTTGCTTTTTCAGCCTCACACTTCCTGACTGGTTCATACTGTTTAGCTTCAAGGGAGTGTTCTCCTTCTCCTGTTTTCCTTTCCCTGGTATCTGACTAGGTGTTGTTTTTCACAGATCTGGAATATTGCCAGCAATAAGCTGGCTTTCCTCAATTCCTTTAAGATGAAGATGTCTGTGATTCTTGGCATTTTCCAGATGCTCTTTGGTGTCGCGTTGAGTCTCCTCAACCACATGTGAGTGCTTTGCTCTGGTTTTCTCCTGGTGGGGGCAATGGAATGGCTTTGGGTGCTGTGTGGCTGGGGATACCTGTCAGCCCTCACCTCCTGATGGAAGGGGCAGTGCAGTTGTCTCTGGCTGCGTGTGGAGCTGTGCCTGTCAGGCAGTTCCTGTGCTCCAGGCCCAGCTGCTGTCGAGCTGCTGAGCCCCTCCACTCTCTTCACACTCTTATTAAAAGCTTTTGCCCTAATTCTAACCAAATCTAATATAAACTTTTTTTTTTTCTTCCCTGTAGCTATTTTAAGAAGCCACTGAACATATACCTTGGATTTATCCCAGAAATGATTTTCATGTCCTCCCTCTTTGGATACCTTGTTATTCTCATCTTTTACAAGTGGACAGCCTACGATGCTCACACATCCAAGGAAGCCCCGAGCCTCTTAATACACTTTATCAACATGTTTCTGTTCTCCTATGAGGACACCAGTAATAAGATGCTTTATAGTGGGCAGGTGAGTGCTCTTGCTAGGACAGAATCACAGATGCTTCGTGATACTGGAGTGTTTCATTGACCTTGTCATAATTGTGAAATCAAGCATGAAACATCTTTCCTTTGTGACAGAGCATTTCTGAAGGCTGATACCATGTAATGTTGAAGAAAGAAAGAATAATCCCTATACCAGGGAATTTTATTTGTCTGATCATAAGCTGTGGCTTCAGAACATGCGGATCCTGATTAATTGTGGAAAGCAATTAGGAATATTGTCACATGTCTGCAATGTGATTCCTCTCAGCTTAGCTCAGACACCAACTCTATTTCCTCCCAGCAGTATCAGACATCTGCCAAATTCTCATTTTCTGCAGGATCTTTCAGATTTTTCCCCAATCTGACCCAGTCTGAGCATTAAAGCTGTGCTGTCAGAGGTGACAGCTGCAGGCATTAAGTACTTAATTACATTCCCAGAAGAGAGAGAGGTGGTGGAGCATCCACATGCTGGGAATTCAGCCATTCTTTCTGGGCTCTGTGTGTGTTTGAGCAGGGGCTGCAGCTGAATTACCTGAGATTTGTTTCTTTTGCAGAAAGGGCTGCAGTGCTTCCTCGTGGTGGTAGCCTTGCTGTGTGTGCCGTGGATGCTGGTGGCCAAACCCCTGGTCCTTCGCCAGCAGTATTTAAGGAGAAAACACTTGGTGGGTGACTCCCTTTTGTATTTTACGTATGAAAACTGTTTATGGTTGAAAAGCTGTGTTCTCCATCCTGAGCTTGGATTCTTGGGTTCACACTGCATTGAAACCTGTCAAGTGTTTTTGCATATTCCTGGGCATACTAGCAGGTGGGTGTTACTGGAGACAGTGTTGCCTGCCTGCTTCCCAGATCTGGATCCAGCATCAAACCTGCTTTTACAAATCCCTTATGTTGGTAATGATCAGAACAGTGTCTCTGGCTTGGGCTTTGGTAGCTGGTTTAGGAACAGCCTCACTGGCTGCTGGGTGCACTTCTGTGGCTGGGCTAGCTGGCAGTGGGAAACAGAGATGGAATTGGCTGGCAGATTTCTCAGCTACCTTTGTTAAATCAGCTTGGATGGTTTAAAAAAACAATTAAAAGAGACTTAGAGACTGATGTGAGAGGTTGTCTGCTGGGGTGCTCTGTAGGTTTCCAGCTGCACTGTACCCGTGTGCGAGGTGCAGGAACGTGGCGCCGCAGAGAAGTGCGAGCGCTCCCTGCACGTCTGGCAGCGCTGCGAGGATGTGCAGCGAGTCAAAGATCAGCTCAGTTACAGACACTCCCTCTCCCTTCTCTGACCACCTTTCATCCATCCTCCCACGTCCCCTCCATTCGTCTCCCTTTCTCTTTTTGTTTTCTTCCTCCTCCCTCTCTCTTCTTGCGTCCACCCCCAGGAAGGGCAGCCCGAGGAGGCCCAGGGCAGCACGAACGCGCAGGCGCTCGAGGCAGCAGCGGCTGCAACAGTGAGTGCACTTCAAACTCGCCTGATGCATTGCAGATGGGAGTTGCCTTTGTGTCTGGTTATTACTGAGGAAGCATGGAATGTATCTGAACTTCATAAGGGAATGGCAAGTGCACCTTTAGGGTGAAAAACACTTTCTCTTGGAAAGAGCAAAGTTTAGCCAAATTGATACATTCTGGATGAACACCCAGGCTGGAGGATGGTAGTTGTGCACGGAGACACTTCCTTGCAGGAGTGCTGCTGAATCCAAGCTGCAGAGCAGCACAGGATTTCCTGCTACCACATCCCCCCATGTTCAATTCCCTTTTTTTCTTCTGCTTGTGTATTTGTTTAAGACAGATTAGGGTTCTTCTCAGTGCAGCATTTCTGTTTGCATTACGTGTTCCCAAACACACAGTGGTGTGATGGCCTCCAGCAACTCCATGTCAGTAATCGTTGAATTTGTGACACATCTGTCCTGTACACACTTTGACCTGCAATTATTATAAAATGATTGTGTACAAACAAGCTTCTTGGTGGCAGTTGTTTTGACTTACATGTTTCTAAGTTTACAGATGGCTCTTTGCTGCCAAAGCTTTCTGCTGAGGATTGTGGCAGCCCCAGAACTTAGTCCTTTCCCCAGCACTGTCTATTTCAGCTACATTTTTGTTCTGAGTCTGCCTGGCTGACTAGAAGGTGTGAATCTCACTGATTGTGTGAAGCACATCATGCTCTCCAGGTGCCAGAGATGCTGGGAGGGACGTGTCAGCTGGTTCTCTCATGACATTTTAGTCTCCTCCCAGAAATGTCAGAAATGAAAATGGACCTTTTGTGCAGGATCCATCTAGCATATGAGATGCATCTCCATCAGGAAGCTGTGAGGAGAGGCCTTGTGTGAAGGGTGCTTAGAAGGATCAAGTAAACAATCGGAGCTGTTGGAGCTGTGTTTAGGTTGGCTGGGTTACAGGGAATGGATATGAGTCAAGTGCAAGGGAAAGGCTGCTCAAGTGCAAGTTCACACAGGCTAGAAATACATAAATAAAATATTGACAGGAGTCACCAGTGACTTGTGGTGTTTCAGAGATACTGAAAATCCTAATAAAAGCATTGTCTTGGTTGTTAATATGGAGGGGGTTTTTAATTTTATTTCTGTTTTCAGACCATAAACGCCTACCTAATTTGTTTTTAGAAACCTGTCAAAATCTCTAATTCATAGCTGGTGTTCTGAGCATATTTATAATTCAGCCTAAAATAAAAGCAGGCTTCTAAGGACAAAGGAGGTAGAAGAACTCAGAGAAGCTGTTCTGGTCTGTGCGAGCACCAGGTCGTGGGACCTTCAGCCTCTTTCACCTGCATGAGCATCCCTGGACTTCTGCAGTCCAGATGTGGCAAGTCAGGTCCCATCCTGTGTCACAGGACAGTGCTGAAGCTGAGCACAGGGTTTATTTCTATCTGTGGTGTTGTGGTTTGCTTTCCAGGGGTCAGACTCAGGGGTCAGGTGGGAGCTGCTCCCAGTTTCAGCATTTCAGCTCAGTCTGTGCATTGTTCTTCTCTTTTACCGGGAGGTGCAGCTGAGGGTCACATGCTGAATGTCAGAACAAATGTCTCTAAAAGGACCTGCTTGCACAGCGTAGAGTTTCCAAGCAGGGCAAGATCTGGTTTTCCATGCAGTGTTGGTGTGCCTGAGGCTGGTGGGAGCACGTGTGTGTGTGTTTGTGTTAGCGTGTTCAGCTCCGTGACCTGCTCCAGTACCCAGCAGTGCTGTGTCCATGCTGGGCAGGACGTGGGGCTGTTGCATCTCAGAGCCAGCAAATGTCCTCTGAGAGGTGTGCCTTTATTGTCCTCATGGTTGCAGTTACACTGTAGAAATGTGCCAAAGATTCACTCAGACAGACTTTTTTTTTTCCCCCCAGCCCCAGCAGGAATCAGCACCTTTCCCATCCAAGCTGGGAAATAGAATTGTACCTGCTTTAATCTGGGCCTTAATATTTAATATTTTGTTTTCCTCTGTGAGCTGCTGCTGCACATGGAGCCATGAGAAACCTGCACTTTTGCACTAAAACCCAAACAACACTTTGCTCTTTCTTTTCTGCATGTGTCAGGGCACGCACAACTTTGGTGGGATCCGGGTGGGCAATGGCCCAACAGAGGAGGATGCTGAGATCATTCAACATGACCAGTTATCTACCCATTCTGAGGAGGGGGAAGAGGTAAGCACCTGAGCATCCTCGCTCTCAGGGCACTGCACTCGGCAGCAGGATGAGCTCACTGGGACTGGAGTTACTTCTTTCCAGGCTGTTTAAACAGCAACATTCCCAGTGAAGTGTGTTCCTAGCAGTTTTCTCACTGACTGTCTCTTAATCACTCCCAGGACTCCAGAAAAAGCAGCATAATTTGTATATCCTGGGAGATGTGGCTGTGTTTGTCCCCAGAGTGCCACCATCTCAGGGGTGCACAGCACTCCCGGGTGCCACATGTTACCTGCTTCTCCCATGCCAGTGGAAATTCAGGGGCTGTTTTTCTGCAGCACTGAAATTTTGTGTATATATTGATTTTGACTGCTGGGGGTAATATGAATTAATTCCCTTTCCTCTGGGAGAGGAGAAAACCAGTGGAGCTCAGGTAGCTGGGGAGTTTCCTGATGCCTCAGAAGGGCTGCAGCAGATCCTGCCTCTGTAGTGCATGGGATGTGTTACTGCTTTCTGTGCTATGCAAAGGAGGGAATTGCTGAATGTGTTCATGATTCGTGTGATCCAAACTCTGCACTAAATGTGAATTTGTGTTTTCAAGCCTACAGAGGACGAGGTGGTAAGAGCACGGCAGCTTTGCCTTCATGTGTACCTGGGCCATTTCCCATCGGTGTAAAACGTGCTGAATGGAACTTGTTATGTCACAGCATCTTGTTTTCCAAAAGATCTTGCTGTTTTCATGTTACAGGCCATTTTTAATTCATACACACACACATCCACAGACTTTTAATGACTTCATCTAAATAGCTTGTCTGTCTGATCCCCTGTCTGCAGATTGTTCCCAGTTACCTGGGAAACTGTTCAGCTGGAGGTCTGAAACTGAAAAGTTTTCACTTTTGAGCCTCCAGAGAAGCCTCAGCTTTTTTATGAGGCTTTCTTTTTGGTGGCTTTCTTAATTCTGTGCTGCAGCAAACTGTTGAAAGAGATCTCTTTCCACAAACTATCTGCCATGTTAAGGGTGATGCTGCTTGACCCAGAGAGCAAATGCAGCACAACCAGTCCAGTTTCATGGAGTTCCAGAAACTGAACTGTCCAGAGGCTTTGTGTGAAAGAGAAGCTCCATTCTGAGAAACTGCTCATTCAGAAGCACTTGTAGCAGGTGTTTAAAAAGTGGGGGTATAATACTGATGCAGAATTGAGTGTAGGTTTCAGCACTATCAGGTAACCAATTTTACTACAAAAAAAAAAAAAAATACAAATGGCATGAAATCAGAACAGCTTGACCAGGACACTGCTGCTGAAAACGGTGCTGAGAGTGGTTTGCTCAGAGCTCTGCTGTGCACAGGCCTGGGTGGAACAGGGGGGAAGAGGAGGGGCACGGGGTTCCTGTTCTGGTGCACCTGGTGTCTCCCTGAACCTGGGGAAAATGTGTCAACCCACAGGCACTGTCCCACAGCAATCCCAGTGCTCCCACTCCTGGCTCAGTGGTCGCTGTCTCTGGCACTTGCACTCAGCTTTGAAAGGTCGTTGTTTAAACATTTCCCACATTCCCTCCTGCCTCGTGTGTCCAGAGCTGGAACTGTTGGCTAGGGCAGCTTTTAGGGAAGAACTTCATACCTCACGTTCTGTGGAGAAAGGATTAGGATTTTGACAGCTAATTTAACTGAATTGTTTGAAATATTTATTGCCTTGGATGTACTTGGGGAGAATTAAGAATATAAATAGCTTTGTGTGCATGCCTAGAGCATTAGTCACTGGATGTATTTAAAACATCATGTTCACTTAAATCTGAGCAGTTTCTGAAGCATGGATTAAATCCAAACTGCTGGGAATGCTTTCCCAAGCTGCAGGATAAGAAACTGCCCTACATGGCAGACTTCCTTGTAAATTCTTCTGTTATTGCAGAAAATTACCAAGGCACAGAGGCTTTGCCAGTGAATGGTACACAGATGTGACTTTTTCAGGGTAGCTTAATGCATGATTTTTGCTTTCAGAAAGGGCAGGTTCATGTCCTGCAAAATGCTCCTGTAGCAGAGGCACTCACAGTCCAGCTTGGGGCACTGCCTCCTTCCTGCAGCAGCACCTCTGGCTGTCCAGGGAGTGCACTCCAGCACCACCTTCTGCTGAACAGTCTTTTCCTGGCTAAGCCCATGGATGAATTTGGAATATCTGACTCTCACGTGCCAGAATAAGAAAACAATATTCACATCACAGCATTTGTCATTCTGCAAAACCTGTCAGGACAAGATCCATTTCTCGTTTGTGGCGCTGGCATGCCAAACCAGGAGAAGACAGTGTCAGTGTGCAGTGTCACACGCAGTGTCCCTGGTGACAGCAGCACTCCCCCTGCCCCTTCCCCACCCAGCCCGTGCTGCCAGCTCCCCTGTGCTCTGTTCCTTTGCAGTTTGACTTTGGGGACACCGTGGTGTACCAGGCCATCCACACCATCGAGTACTGCCTGGGCTGCATCTCCAACACGGCCTCCTACCTGCGCCTCTGGGCCCTCAGCCTGGCCCACGCACGTGAGTGTGTGCATTTCTGCACGTGAGTGTGTGCATTTCTGCACGTGAGTGTGTGCATTTCTGCACGTGAGTGTGTGCATTTCTGCACGTGAGTGTGTGCATTTCTGCAAAAGCAGCTTCCCATGAGCTCTGTAAAGAGCAGCCAGCACATGAGTGTGTGCATTTCTGCACGTGAGTGTGTGCATTTCTGCAAAAGCAGCCTCCCATGAGCTCTGCAAAGAGCGGCCAGCCACGAGTACAGCCAGGCTGAAAGCAGCAGCAGGCACCAGAAGAGTGCACAAATAACTGAGTGGCAGCTGAAAGCAAAGGCTGTTGTCCAAGTTTGCACTAGTTAAAATGATTTAAAAGGAAGTTTTGCGCTAAAAAAGTTCTGTAAATGATTGTTGTGTTAAAAAGTTGTTAACCTACCTCTATATTCAAATCATATATAACCAAAAATTTAAAGCTTACCTAAGAAAACACCTCACAAAATCAATCAGTTTCTTTGTTCACTTCTTTTCTACTAAATTGCTTAGGTGGGACTTTTGGGCTTTTGTCTAATTAACGGTCTTTAAAATAAAGTCCCCTAAATCCTTTAAAGTATCTTTTCACTTAATTAAAAAACACCTTCAAACTTCTTTCCTTTTAAAAAAACAAAAAATAATTGTATCACTCCACCAACAAAAACACACTCCTACATGTGAGTGTCCCTCAGGAGCTGGGCTGGGACTCTGTGCCTGCTCAGCCCCCCCAGTGGGGTGGCAGCAGCACCAGAGGCCTCCCAGGGCTCCCCTGGCGCAGTGCTGTGTGTGCATTGCCCAGGAGCAGTGAGCTCCCACACCAGGGTCTGCTCCCACAGCTCTGCTGAGGGAGAGGGATGGAGTTAAAATCACAGAGTAAAGCCAGGAGCTGCTGAGCGAGGACTCTGCCCTGCCCTGTGTGGCAGCTGGAGGCGATGTCCTGACACACTTGGCTGCAAAAGCTCTTGTCCCTCTTCAGTTTCCACCTCGCTGTAGCTGGGTTTTGCTTGACTTTAGTTTTTGCTTTAGCAGTGAGCAGCCCCTGTTTTGACCTGAGTCTCTCCCCTTTCTCTGGCAGAGCTCTCGGAGGTGCTCTGGACCATGGTGATCCACATCGGCCTCAGCGTGAGGAGCCTGGGGGGAGGCTTGGGCCTCTTCTTCATCTTTGCTGCTTTTGCCACGCTGACAGTGGCCATTCTGCTGGTCATGGAGGGGCTTTCAGCCTTCCTCCACGCTCTGCGCCTGCACTGGTGAGTTACTGGGACACCCAGACACTTGGGGAGCTCTTCATAACAAGAAAACTGATGTCATCTGCACTGTGCAGAAATGCCATCTTCTAGAAGGCAGAAAGTCTAAAAAAGGGTCAGAGATTTCAATTCTGTTTGTAGTAAAACACCTCCCCCCAGTTGTTGTTTAAAGTTGTGGAGCTCTGCTTAGACACAAACACTGAAAGATGAAAGCTTAGGCCCCAAAGCTTTGGGACCAGGGCTGGGGAGGCTGTGCTGGCTGGAGCAGCGTGCTTTGTGGCTTTCAGCAGAACTTTCTTGTTCCATTTCTTGATCATTTCCCTGCTTCCTGTGTGTGTTGTCGTTTGTGTGCAGTAGCCACTGACTGCAGGTTCCTTCTCCTGCTCCTGTTCATTGCTGTCAAGCCTTGCCTTGGACAGGAGTGGCTCTGCCTTCTGCCCTTGGGGTACTTTGGGATGGCCGTGAGGTTTTCCTGCTCTTGCTTTTAGAATTTGCTTTTGCAGGCCCTTCCCTGTCATCATGAAGCTCCTGTGTGTGCAGCCAGCAAAGCAGAAGGAATTACTCTGCTCCCAAGTATGGAAAAAATTCAAGAGCTTTCTCTAATCCATGTTTAAGAGCGTCCATTGTTCCACTTCAGATTCCCTCTTAGTGCACTGGTGGGATCAGAGGAGCAACTGGGAGCAGGATTTTCTCAGCCTGAAATGTAGGAGAGCCTGTGCCTCTCTGGGGGTCAGGCTGCTGCCACCTCCTCAGGCTGCTGATTTCCTGGGGCAGGGGGGCCATGAGAGCAAAGGGAAGATCACAAGAAATACTCTGTCTTGCTTAAATGTTGGGAGCGCTCTGAAAGTAGTTCTCTAAGTGCAAAAGGAAGCAAGTGCCTCTTAAAAAAAAAAAAAAAGGCAAGAGAAAATCAGCATTTTTGCACTTTTCCCCTGCTTGTGGGGAAGGAAAGGTTTGGCCTTTTGCCCTTTGCCTTGGCAGCTCCTGAGGTACAGGCTGGGGGGTGCAGGCTGGAGGCTCCTGGGGGTGCAGGCTGGAGGCTCCTGGCTCCTGGGGGTGCAGGCTGGAGGCTCCTGGGGGTGCAGGCTGGAGGCTCCTGGTCCACCTGTGTCTGTAGCCAAGTGAGCCAAGCTGACCCTGGGGTGAAGCCATCTTGTGCTGAGGGAGCAGGGGGGGCACTCCTGGAAATGGCTGCTGGATGGTGCCTCTGTTTTTCCTGGCATCCAGCCTGAACCCTGCAGAGCAGTCACTCCAGAGCTCCCTGCTGGCTGGCCACAGGTCCCTCGTGCTCTCCCTGCTGTCACCGTGCTGGGCCACTACAGCAGTGACAGCAGGAGCTCCCCAGACCCTGCTGGGCACTGAGAGCAGTCCAAGAGGAGCAGAGGGCAGCCGTGCTGTAACTCCAGATGTGGTGGGTTTGCTTTGCAATTCCTTGAGGATTAGAGGATTTCCAGGGCTGTGCCTCTCTGGGCTGTGGAGCTGCATGGCCATTTCTAAGCAGGAGCAGGGGAACAGCTCGGAGCAGCTGCTCTAGACAGGCTCCATGGAGCAGAAAACACATTTTTGGGGAGGTACCTGTCTTGTGTTAATCACAAAACTGCACCTCCAGGTGTGGTCGGACACCTGGAACAGGGCTGAGCTGGAGGTAATGGTTCACATTTCCTAAAGAGCCACTGAAAAGCCATCTGTGTTCGTGGCAGTGAAATGGCAAACGGGCAAAGCCAGGGGCAGCAGCACTGAGAGCAGGGGTCACTCTGCCTGTGCAGGGCAGCTGTGGGACTGCAGTGCTTGACAAAATCCTCTTTTCCCTAAACTTTTGTTTCAAACCTGCAAGCCTTTCATGCTCAGGCTCTGAGAGAAAATCTGTTCAGGCTCAGAGCCCAAAAGCAAGTTGAAGGTTCTATTTCAGACTGCAAGTGATCTGCTGAAATGATTTTGAGCTTGCTGGGTGTTGGTTATCAGAGGGAGGCACCTGCAGAGGTTCCAAAGAGCACACTGTTCACATTCCTTTATGCTCTTGAACTAAAAACAGGGTGTTCCAATGGCGGGTGCTCCCTTTTTAGGAAGAGGAAGGAAGAGTGGAGGTCAAGTAGAGCTGTCCTGGGAGGAGCAGATGGGATTTTCTGGCTATGAGAGAACAGTCACCTATCAGGAATTTGAGGTGTGGGTGGTTCAGCCTTCCTGGAAAGGAGGAGGAATTGAGAATGTGTTTTACTGGTCAGGGAATTCACAGGTTGTTCCACATGCTGTGCCTGGCAGTCCCAAATGGGGGAGGTTTATTTTGTGCTTTTTCAGTGTGCATTCTTTGAGCAGGTTGGGCTTTTCAGGCCGTTCTGGGGTGGAGGCAGCCCTCTGGGTTGCTGCCAGGATTGCAGGGTGTGAATTTGGGCTGCACTGCAGCTCTGTACATGTCTCAGCTGCCATGCTGACAGCTTCTTTTGCTGTAACTCTTCTGAAATGTATCACCCTTCTGAAATATTCAACCTTCCATTTATTGCTTTTCAGTGAGGTAGTTTCACATGAACATTCAGATTAAAGCAGTTTCTCCCTTTTTAAGCTAGTCACCTCTCCTAATGTGAGCCAAAACAGACTGTGCCCAAAAGAAAAGGTTTGTAACTATTCAGGGTGCTGCTTCCTGAGGGGCTTGGGTGTGTTGGAGCTGCATCCCACTCTCAATCCAGTGAGTGGGAGTGGTGGAGTCCAGCTGCTCACCCACCTGCCAGGATTTGATTTTCCTTTGTGAATGGAGGGGAAAACTCCAAGGGGCAGCCACAGCCTCCTGTCAGGCAGGGTGGATATCCCAGAGACACATGTGGTACCTCTGCTCTTTTTGGGAAGGAGTGACTGCAGCAGTCTCTGCACAGACACCCCAGTGGGTTCTGTCTGTCAGGTGTGCCACCCTTGAGGTGGGCCTGCTTTACACCTGACCCCAGGCTCTGGCACCTTCAGGGACACAAACACAGAGTGGGAATTTGCAGTTGTACTGAGTGACAGTCGGGTTCCTGTTGCACTTTTGCCTCCTGCTCATGGGACTGGAGCTGCTGGTTTGCCAGTGTTGTTACCCTGACTCTGTGGGGTTGGAAAAAACGACAGCCTGACAAACACTGACACTAAAAAAGCTGCAGAGAGAGTCTCCTGGAGCACTGCTGCTGCCAGAGGACTCCTGTCTGTTTGCTGCTAATGCCAGTGTCTGTAAATTCTCTGCAGATGTGAGAACACACAGAGGGGCCAGCAGTGTGAGACACACAGAGGGGCCAGCAGTAAACTGGGACACGTAACAGGCAGTGAGCCTGGCAACAGCAGTGCTGCCTGCTGGGTGTTCTGGACACACCTGCAGAAAACCCCACTGACCATCCACACTGATTATTTGGTTAAATACATTTTCTGGCTAGTTTTCTAGCCTTAGGGCAGCCTCTCTCCCAGGTCAGCCCTCCAGTTGTAGGCAGTTGTAATGGAATGTCCAAAGGGAGGTTTTGGATGGTGAGGCCAGCTGGAATTGTGAATCATCAGGGTTAACATGTCAGTCACAGTGAGCTTGGGTGACTCACATATCTCAACCCTCTGCCTCTCATTTCCCTTTGCTTACAGAACAGTTACTTAGTCACAGGATACTTATGGAGATTATCAGGGTTCCTGAAAAACTGGAGCATGTTGGCACAGAGCCCTTCCTCCCACATGGAAAATCCTGCTCATCCTGGGGATCCCTTGGCCTGTGAGGCAGCAGAAGATACAGGCTAAAGCTGGTTTTCCTGAGCATTTCCCTCCTGGGCTCTGTGGAGAAATCATTTTTTGCTAGCTGAATCCAGCAGCTCTGGACTTTGCCATGATTCCCCATTTGGGGAAAAATAATTCAAGTTTGTCTTTTTTTTGCTGAAAAAACCCTTCTCCTGAGCTGTGTTAAAGGCTCCCCAGTTTGCTGTCACTTGCTGCCTGCAGGGACTTTGTTTTCCAGCAGATTGTGCAGTGGAAAGTGTCTGTGAAGCCTGGGCTTGTTTTTGCTGGGAGTCAGGGGATTAGTTTTCCCTGTCCCTATTTGGCTGTCGCTGACTATTGGGCAGTTCTCTAGAATAATTCTTTTTTTACTGGAGCTCATTAGGGGCAGCAGCAAATGGGGCTGAGCTAACGCTCGGCTGGAGCTGGCGGGCACGTCCCAGTGCAAATGTGCTGCAGGGAATCAACACAAGTGCCTGCTGGGGAGTCTGAGTTCACTGTCACATGGCTGAGGCTTGTGCTAATGAAAAAGGGAACTTCAGCAGCTGGTGTAGAAAATGCTGTCTCTGCTCCTGTGCTTCCTGGGACACAAGGCCAGCCTTCTGCTCCTGTTGCCATTTTTTGTCCCTGAGGATGGGATCGAAGTGTCCAGGCAGCTGCACACATAGATGGGGGGGTTGTGCCGAAAGATTCATTATGTTATAATACCTCTTTTTCTCCTTAAAGCTGTTTATAGTCAGTGATCCTACTTTTAATGGAGTCCTTTCTAACTGTTCCTATTGAGAGCCGCCTTTCTAGTGAGTAATCACTCTTTTGTCTCTTGCAGGATTGAATTCCAGAACAAGTTCTACACTGGCACTGGGTTCAAGTTTCTCCCTTTCTCCTTTGACATCATCCGCGAGGGGAGGTTTGACGACTGAGGCCCCCCACTCCAGCAGTGTTAAACGTTGTGTTTGTGTGTGTTTGTGTGTGAGACTGACCCTCCCCAGCACCAGGGGTGTGGCTGACCCCTCCCCGTGTGTGTGAGTCGTGTGTGTAGTGACAGTAACTTATTGCAGCACCCTTGAGCGTTACCATGGCATCCCAAGGCCAAAAGCTTTGACGTTCTGGGGTAACAACACTGGATCACAGAAACTTTTCTTTCTTTGAGTTTACTCCCAAAGGTACCAAGTGCATGAGGTGTCTGTTTGGTGTGCAGTCGTGTGCTCCCTGTGTTGTGCATTGCTTGGCAGCTGATCGGGGCAGAAAAGAAATGGCAGCTGTGCTGAGGAGACAAAACAGCACGTGGAGAAAAGGCCCAACGACCTCAGCTCGAGAAGAGTGAGGGCTGTTCCCCCTCTTACTGCTGGAGGTGAGGAGTCCTGATGCACTGGGACTCAGCTGCCTGACTGTGGCCTGGGGCAGGAGGGGGAGGGATGAGCCTTGGTGCACACTGTCACTGGTCACTGCAGGTACTGCCACTGGCAGTGAAATTCTTGAGCTTTTTGGTTTGAAACCAAAGCCCTGGAGGCACATCAGATGGTGCCTTTGTGGGCTTGGCATCGCTGGAGGCGGGTGGAGGTACCAGTGACTCACATTGTCCTGTGCACTCTCTGGGGAGCCCCTTAAGGGAGAGCAGTGGCCCAGTCTTGCCAAAACAGCTCCGTGGCAGGGGGGTCTCTGTGGCGTGTCCCTGCATTAGCTGTTGCTTTCTTTCCTGTCCGAGCTGTCAGTATTTCCTTGCACTCCTCAACTCGATGTAGCTGTAGCAGCAGTGGGCTGTGTCAGTGCTGTGTGTGACTGTCGTGTCCCATTCTGGCAGTGGAGATGAGTATTTGTGTAAGAATGGATTAGAGCAGTAACGAGACTCACTAACCTGGAAGCAAGGAGGAAATGCCTCGAGGTGCCAGGCTGCTTTAAATTAGGTGAGAAGGTTATGTGTACCTTGCACACTGCAGTGTGTACGGGGCACAGGGACCCTTGTGTGCACCCAGGCAGGCCCTGGGCACTCGCTGTGTCACAGGAGGGTGTGCTGGGCATTCACAGAGCTGTCTGCAGGCTCAAGGGTCATTTGGCTGCAGGTGGAGCTTTGACACCAGTCCTGCTGTGTTCTGCTGCCTGGGTGAAACACATTGGTGACAGTCACTGTATAAATTAAATTAACTCCACAACAAACACTGTGGCCTGTTTTCTGCTTCCTCAGGGGACTCGGGGGCAGCCCCTCATCCCTGACCTACCCCGAACACAGCCCCCAGAGCTGCTGGGGACTGCTGGGACCTTGGGCATTTCTTTCCAGGATCCTGCCACCTCCAAGGCCAGAAGCATGGGGTGGGCAGGGCTGGTTTGTACAGCGAGACCGGCGTGACTCTGGGCTGGATGCCTCTGTGCTTATCGAGCCCCGGCGATATCCTGAGCAAAGGCCGGGCCGGGGCCGTTTGTCCCGGGGCCTCCTGCCCTCCCTGATAGACCCCATGAAAGTTAAACAAGTTTTCTTGTTTAACCCAGGTGCTGTGGGTACCATTCGAAGGGCAACACGCTCTGCGTGCCGGGGGCTGTGCTTTCCCGGCTCCTGCTTTCCCCGCTCCCCCCGAGGGCCGTGTTTACTCAGGCCCTTCCTGTCCTCCCACAAGTGCGGGAGCAGCGGAAGGGAGGGTTCTGCAGGGTTTTGCCGATGGTGTTGCTCATGTCCGTGTGTTTCCCCTCTCCTGATCTCTCCGGGAGGGCGAGAAGCCGCACTGAGCCGCGGCCCCAGCCTCCCGCACCTCTTGGACGAGGAACCGGCTTCCCGCCGGTCCGGGGAATGGAGCTGGAGGTACCGGCGGGACTGTATGGACCCCGGGGGAATGTTCTCTGTCGCCTTTCACCGTTCTCATGCAATCACATTTCTGCCCGTTTCCATGGCTGGTGCTGGCAGGACACGCTGGCCCCCCGTGTGCTGCACTGGGGGGGCTCGGGGAGCCCCGAGTTCCCCCGTCCCTGCCTCCTCCGGGCCGTCCCGCGGCGGAATTCTGTCCTGGAAATGTCTACGAATTCCCCCTGCGGCTGAGAGAGACCCGGGCAGCCTGAGCCCGTTCCCCGGGGGCCGCTGCGCTGCCGGGACGCTCCCCGGCCCGAGGCACCGGCGCTGCCCGGTCTCGCGGCGCCCCCGGCCGGCCGGAGCGGGTCCCGGTCAGTCCCGGGAGCGCCGGGCTGATGGATGGCGGGGCCGCCGCGGCTCGATTGCCCCGGTGGTGCGGAGCCGTCACGGGTGGAAAACGAGAGACTAGAAACACCTCGGAGCCGCACGGTCCCGCTGCCCCGAGCAGGAGCTGCAAACCCGGTCCCTGCTCGGGCACCCGGAGCGGGCGGGGAGCGGGCCCGGGGCTCGGGGAGCGGCTGTCCCCAGCCGGCTCGGGACATCCCTGCTCCAAGGGGCCCAGACCCGCCCGCCCCGCGGAACCGGCCCCGCTCCGCTCGGTGGCCGGTAACCGATCGGGCCCGGCCCCCGCCACCGGCACCGCCCAGCGCCGCGGGGCCGTGAGAGGCGGGACCGGCGGCGGGCGGGACCGTACCGGAGAGGCGGGGCCGGCGGCGGGCGGGACCGTACCGGGAGAGGCGGGGCCGGCGGCGGGCGGGACCGTACCGGGAAAGGCGGGACCGGCGGCGGGGCAGGCAGCGGCGATGGCGGTGCGGCGGGGGCCGGAACCGGGACCTGAACCGGGACTGGGGCCGGTACCGGGGCTGGCGCTGCCGTTCCTGCTGCTGCTGGCGGCGACGGCGGGGCGAGCGGGGGACGCGCGGCAGGAGGAGGCGGTGCGGGCGCTGGCGCGGCGCCTGCTCGGCCCGCGGGCCGCCGCCGTGTCGCTCTCGGTGGACCCGGCGCTGGCGGCCGGCGGGCCTGACATCTACCGGCTGTGGTTGCCTCCCGGCGCCGGGGTGGCCGTCGCCGTAGCGGGCTCCAGCGGCGTGGCGGCGGCCGCCGGTCTCTATCGCTACCTGCGAGACTTCTGCGGCTGCCACCTGTCGTGGTCCGGGGCGCAGCTCCGCCTGCCAGACCCGCTGCCGCGGCTGCGGGCCGAGATCCGCGCCGCCGCCCCCGGCAGGTAACGGGGACGCGGGGCCGGGCGCCGCTCACGCCTCGTTAGCGCGGGACAAGGCGCTGTTATGTAACGGGGGCCCGGGGGGCGCGGGGGGCCCGGGCGCAGCCTCCGCCGCTCCCGCAGGTACCGCTACTACCAGAACGTCTGCGCCCAGAGCTACTCCTTCGCCTGGTGGGACTGGGCGCGCTGGGAGCGGGAGATCGACTGGATGGCGCTGAGCGGCATCAACCTGGCACCGGCTTTCGCGGGGCAGGAGGCGGTCTGGCAGCGGGTGAGCACCGGGGCGAGGGGCGGCGGGGACCGGGAGGGCGTCGGAACCGCAACCGACAGGATGGAGGTGGCGGGACCTCTGGAACCGGGAGCCGTGGGACCGGCTGACCCCCGGCGCCCGGCGCAGGTTTATCGTAACCTGGGGCTGAACCAGTCGGAGATCGATAAGTACTTCACGGGCCCCGCGTTCCTGGCCTGGAACAGGATGGGCAACCTCCGCCGCTGGGCCGGGCCGCTGCCGCCCGCCTGGCACTTCAAGCAGCTCTACCTGCAGGTACAGGGGGCGGCCCCGCCCGCCCGGGGCAAACCCCTGTCACCCCCCCGGTCCTCCTGGCCGAGGCTGCCCTCACGCAGCCTCGGGGAGCCCCCCGCTCCGCCCCGAGCTGCAGCAGCGCCCGGGCTCCCCTCGTGGGAACCTGGGGGCTTCTCTCCTTCTGCTCCTTCCCTCCCTCTCTCTCCCAGTACCGGATCGTGGAGCGGATGCGCTCGCTGGGGATGACCACGGTGCTGCCGGCCTTCGCGGGCCACGTGCCGCAGGGCATCCTGCGGTAGGTGCAGCCCCTGCCCCGGGGGCTCAGCCCCGGGCCCTTCCCGGGGTCTCACCTCCGGCAGCGCCTCTCCCTGCGGCTTCCCCGGGAGGCTGCCCAGTCCCCGCACAGGCACGGTGGTCCTGTCCTGTTCTTCTCCTGATCCCCATCTCTGCCCTCTGGTGCAGGGTCTTCCCACGTGTGAATGCCACTCGCCTGGGGCACTGGAGCCACTTCGACTGCACCTACTCATGCATCTACCTGCTGGACCCAGAGGACCCCATGTTCCAGGTGATCGGGACCCTCTTCCTGAAGGAGCTGATCAAGGAGTTTGGCACAGACCATGTCTATAGTGCAGACACCTTCAACGAGATGACCCCCCTCTCCTCCGAGCCTGCCTATCTCTCCAGAGTCAGCAATGCCGTTTTCAGGTCGATGACAGGAGGTGGGTCCGTGTGTGGTGCTGGCCTGGCCACACGGGCCCAGGTGGGATAGCAGGGGCTTGGGGTGGTGGCTGTGGGCCCCATGCAAGCACAGAACCCATGGGTGCCAGATCCCCAAAACCCCCTTGAGGGGCGGTTAGTGGCCCCAGGGCCTCATGAGACACCCACCTGTGGGCCCTGCTTAGAGAGGATCTCACTCAGTGCTCTTCTGTCCCCAGCTGACCCCAAGGCGCTGTGGCTGATGCAGGGCTGGCTCTTCCAGCACCAGCCTGACTTCTGGCAGCCAGCACAGGTGCGGGCCCTGCTGCACGGAGTGCCCCTCGGCAGGATGATTGTTCTCGACCTCTTTGCCGAGTCCAAGCCCGTCTACCAGTGGACAGAGTCCTTCTATGGGCAGCCCTTCATCTGGTGCATGCTGCACAACTTCGGGGGCAACCACGGCCTCTTCGGCACCGTGGAGGCCATCAACCAGGGCCCCTTCGCAGCTCGACGCTTCCCCAACTCCACCATGGTGGGCACGGGGCTGGTGCCCGAGGGCATCGAGCAGAACGACGTGGTGTACGAGCTGATGAACGAGCTGGGCTGGCGGCAGGAGCCCCTCGACCTGCCCAGCTGGGTGACCCGCTACGCCGAGCGCCGCTACGGCGCCCCGAGCGCTGCCGCGGCCGCCGCCTGGCGCCTGCTCCTGCGCAGCGTCTACAACTGCACCGGCGTCTGCGTCAACCACAACCGCAGCCCCTTGGTGCGCCGGCCCTCGCTGCGCATGGACACGGAGCTCTGGTACAACGCCAGCGACGTCTACGAGGCCTGGCGCCTGCTGCTGAGCGCCGGCGCCGAGCTGGGCTCCAGCCCCACCTTCCTCTACGACCTGGTGGACGTGACGCGGCAGGCAGCCCAGCAGCTGGTCGGCGACTACTACCTGAGCATCCGCCAGGCCTTCCAGAGCCGCGCGCTGCCCGAGCTGCTGACGGCCGGCGGCGTGCTGGTGTACGACCTGCTGCCGGAGCTGGACAGCCTCCTGTCCAGCCACGGCCTCTTCCTCCTCGGCCGCTGGCTGGAGAGCGCCCGTGCCGTGGCCACCAGTGACCGGGAGGCTGAGCAGTACGAGCTGAATGCCCGCAACCAGGTGACGCTCTGGGGGCCCAGCGGGAACATTCTGGACTACGCCAACAAGCAGCTGGGTGGGCTGGTGCTGGACTACTACGCTGTGCGCTGGAGCCTCTTCGTCTCTGTGCTGGTGGAGAGCCTCAACTCGGGCCGCCCCTTCCACCAGGACCAGTTCAACCAGGCTGTCTTCCAAGTGGAGAGAGGCTTCATCTACAACAAGAAGCGCTACCCAGCTGTCCCAGCTGGGGACACGATGGAGATCTCCAGGAAGCTGTTCCTCAAGTACTACCCCAGCGCCCTGCGGCGCAGCTTGGCCGGGCCTGCGTGACTTTGGGTTCTGCCTCGGAGCCTCCTGCAGAGAGAGTGGACAGAGCCCCTGCATCCTCTCCCCCCGGGCTCCTGGCCTGATGGCTGTGTCCTGGAGGAGGGGCACAGTGGCCCTGGTGGCCCTCAGCCAGCCTGGATCCACCCATTTTTCTGCAAGGGCAGGATGTGCCCCAAGAGGGGCAGGCACGTGGACAAGGGGCTGGCAGATGGGTGGGGGGAGGCTGTGCTCCAGGGTCCCATCCCACACCATGCTTTGTGCTCAGCTCTGCCCTGAGCCTGTTCCCAGGAAACCTGAGCTGCCCCGGTGCTCGCAGCTGGAAGCTTGGTGGGACACTGCAGAGGGACAGGACAAATGTGTCCCTGCTGTGGGGCCTTGGCTGGCTAGCAGGGGCAGTGATGGGGGAGAAGCAGACAGGGAGGCCATCGGCAGAGGGGCAGGGCAGTGTTGGACCTCAGTGCCTGTGGGGTAGGCCTGCATGACCCTGCCCACATTTGGTGCCTTTTGTATCATAAATTTTGCAGTGTTGTCGCCTTCAGTGCTGCTGGAGCTGGCGCTCCCCAGGACGGAGGTTTTGAGGCCTTTTCCACAGCTGGGGCTTGGGCAGAGCCCAGCCGTGGAGCCAATACAGACTTTTCTCCCATGTTTGTCCAACTCCTTTTGCTAGCACAGGACCGTGTGGAACATGGGGGCAGAGGAGCAGCTCAGGCCTGAGCCTGCCCAGCAGGAACACCCTGCCAGACGTGTCCTGGCAGCTGGGATGCCTGGCACAGCAAAGTACAGCTGGGGCAGACCCCTGGGGCTGCGGCTCCCCTCGTGCCCCAGAGCCTCCTCCAGCAGGGAGGTCCTGGCTCCGTGGAGTCTTTATCTCAGCACCTGCACGAGGATCAAGGCGCAGGGAGCCCCAGGCATGCGCAGGGAGGAGGGTGGAGGGGCCTTGAGATAAGGCAGCAGACACAACACGGCGGCGTGGGGCGGGGGGACCCCCTTCCCAGCCCTCTTAAATGGGGTGGCCCCGCTGGCCAGCACTGCCAGCCATGGAGAGAACCACGGTGCTGATCACGGGCTGCTCCTCAGGCATCGGCCTGGGGCTGGCTGCACGCCTGGCAGCCGACGCCGCTCGCCGCTTCAAAGGTACAGGGGCCGGTGCTGCCCCGGGGGTCCCAGGTGCTCTCACCAAGGAGAGACAGAGCCTGGGCTGGGCTGGGGTGGGTGCTGCCCGTGCAGCTCGGTGCCGCTGCTGCCCACGGCCACGCTCTCTCCCCAGTTTATGCCACCATGCGTGACCTGGCCAAGGGTGAGCGGCTGCTGGAGCGCCTGGGGGGCTGCTGCCCCGACACGCTGGAGCTCCTGCAGCTCGATGTCACTGACCCGCGCTCGCTGGCAGCTGCTGCACAGCGGGTGCAGGGACAGCGGCTGGATGTGCTGGGTACGGCTCTTTCTGGTGCCCCCCGGTGTCCCTGGGGTGCCTGTGACTCTGTGGGGTGCAGGCAGTCCTAGGGCTGGGACAGGACGTGTTTAACGGGGTAGGGGTGCAGTAGATGGGTTTGGGGGTGGCAAGGGCTCATCAGCAGGGAAACACCCCCCCCCATTTCTGCCTTCTTGGTGGTGTGTGGGGCTACAGTCCCCGGCTGGCTGCCCTGTGCCCAGCTGACTGCAGCGTGCCTGGCAGTCTGCAATGCAGGGGTGGGACTGATGGGACCGCTGGAGACCTGCTCCGAGCAGGCCATGAAAGCTCTCTTCGATGTGAACCTCTTTGGGGCTGTCCGCACCATCCAGGCGTTCCTGCCGGCCATGAAGAGCCGCAGGGCCGGGCGGATCATTGTCTCCAGCAGCATCGGGGGGCTGCAAGGTGGGACCCCCCAGCACCCTGTGGCACACGGAGCTTCCTGTGGGGAAGAGCTCTGGTGCTCAGGGTGCGGCTCTGCCCCCAGGGCTGCCCTTCAATGCTGTGTACTGTGCCAGCAAGTTTGCAGTGGAGGGGCTGTGTGAGAGTCTGGCCATCGTCCTGCGCCCCTTCAACATCCAGTGAGTGCTAGCGATGCCGCGAGGGCTGGATCGTGCCCACCGGGATGGGGGAACGCCATGGCAGGGGCACGGCGGCAGCTCATGCGCTCCCTCCCGCAGCCTGACGCTGGTGGAGTGCGGGCCCGTCCACACCAGCTTCCTGGCCAACCTGCAGCGCCCCGACCCCGAGGGCAGCGAGATGCGGGGCCTGGACGCCGAGACACAGGGGCTGTACCGCCGGTACCTGGGGCACTGCCAGAGCATCTTCCGCGACACGGCCCAGGAGGTGGAGGAGGTCCTGCCGGTCAGTCACCGCGGGGCGGGGGTGGCCGTGGGGCCGTGCCAGGGGAGGCTCTGACCCGTCTGCGGTGCCAGCTGTTCCTGGAGGCCATCGGCAGCCCCTGCCCACCCCTTCGCTGCGCCAGCACCCAGCTCCTCGCCCCGCTCTGGCGCCTGCGGCTGAGCAGCCCCGATGGCTCCGCGTACGTCCGCGCCATGCACGACTTCGTGTTCGGCGGCAGCGATGCCGGCGGGGACCAGCCCTGAGCGGAGCCACGCCAGCACCGGAACCGCTGCCGCGCGAACCCCCAGCCGGGCCCGTTCGCGTGCTCGGTGCCGCCGCGTCCCCAATAAAGCCCTTCGCAGCCGCACGGCTCCGGCTCCGTCCCCGTCACGCCGCGGGGCTCGCTCCGCGCTGCGGGGCCGCGCTGCGGCCGGGCGGGCCGGTCTCCTCCCCCGCGGGCGGAGCCGGGCGCGCCTCCCGCCGCGGCGGGGCTGCCCGGGAGGCGGTGCTGTTCCGGCCCCGTCGCCGGCCCCGTTCCGGTCGGCGGCGCTTCCGGCGGGGCGATGCCGCCCTTCGCCTCGGGGCTGCTGGTGCTGACGGCGCCGCTGCCCGCGCTGCCCCGGCGGGCGGCGGGGCTGGTGGCGGCGGCGGCGGGGCTGGTGGCGGGGCCGCTGTACGTGCATCTGCAGCCGGGGCTGCGGCTGGGCGGCCCCGCCGCCGGCCCCGCCGCTCCGCCCGCGGGCCCCGCGCTGCTGCGGGCTCTGGCCGCGCTGTACACGGCGGCGGCGGCGCGGCGGGGGCTGGACCTGCGCGTCCTGCTCGGCCCCGGCCGCCGCCTGGCACGGCAGCCCCGCGTCCTGCTGGCGGCCGCCGCCGAGGCGCCGGGGCCGCCGGAGCCGGTGCAGCTCGGGCTGCAGCGCCTGGCCGCCGCTGTGTACGGCTGCCCGCCGAGCCTGCCCGCGCTGCTGCTGGGCGAGGACACCGAGGGGGACCCCGAGGGGGACCCCCAGCCGGATCCTGACGCGACGCTCCCCGAATTCTTGGACGTGGCTGTTGGCGGCACCTTCGACCGGCTGCACGGCGCCCACCGGCTCCTGCTCAGCGCCTGCTGCCTCCTGGCCCGGCGGCGGCTCCTGGCCGGGGTGGCCGACGGAGAGCTGCTCCGCCGTGAGTCCGGGGCGGCCGTGGCACTGCGCGGGCACCAGGGCCGAGCCCGGTGCTCCCCGGGGCAGGGCAGTGGTCTGGGGGCACAGAAACAAGTGAAGTCCTGGCAGCCACCCACCCAAGGCGGTGGCATCCGGGCAGAGCGTCAGTGGGGATCCAGGGGGGACCCGGTGTCCTGCCCACAACCAGCGAGGTGTACAGGTGCAGCGAGGGCAAGGGAAGGGGGAGGCAGCGTTCAAAGTCCCATCTCTTGGTCTCTCTTTTCTCCCATCTCTTGGTCTCGCTTTTCCGTCACTCTTGTGCTTCTCCGCCCTCCTGGCGCTCGGCAGACAAGGTCCTGCCAGAGCTGATCGAGCCGTACGAGCTGCGGGCGGCGAAGCTGCGCGAGTTCTTGGAGGATGTGAAGCCCTCGCTGTGCTACGACATCGTGCCTCTGGCCGACCCCTTCGGCCCCTCAGTCACAGACCCCGAGCTGCAGTGCCTGGTGGTCAGCGAGGAGACCCACCGGGGAGGGGAGGCCGTGAACAGGAAGAGACTTGAAAACGTAATTCCCAGGCTGGAGATCCCTGCCCACCCTCTCGCCCTGCCTGATACTGCCTGGGGGCAAATGTGGTCTCGAATCGCCCCTTCCCTCTGCTGCATTCTCATGGCTGACGGCCCTCGGGGCTCCCTTCTCTCATCAGGGGCTCCCCGAGCTGGCTCTGTACGAAATCCAGTTGATGAAGGACCCTGAGCACAGTCAGAACGAGGAGGAGAAGATCAGCTCCTCCAGCCTCCGGCAGAGGCTGCTGGGGACCCTGCTGCAGCCCCCACGGGTGAGGGGGGCCTGCAGAGCCACGGCTGCAATGGGAGTGCCCGGGAGGAGGGGTGGGAGTCTCAGAGGCAGAGTTTGGAGAGGCTGCCTGCTGCTCTGCAGGGCCTTTCATGGCCATCTCCAGGCTCCAGCCCAGGGTGTCAGGATCCTTCTCCAGCAAAGCCCAGTTCTCCATCTGCTGCCACGGCTTTCCTCTTTCCCCCAGCGAGACCCAGCTCTGCCGCTGCGCCCGTACGTGATCGGGCTGACTGGGGGAACTGGGAGTGGGAAAACCTCCATGGCCAAACTCCTGGGGCAGCTGGGCGCCTTCGTCATCGACGCTGACCAGCTGGGCCATGCTGTCTATGTCCCTGGTGGCCCGGCCTACGAGCCAGTGGTGGCAGCCTTTGGGGCAGGTAGAGTCACTGGAGGCTGCAGGGAGGAGGAAGGGGAGGGAGGGTGTCCCGGTGTCCCAGAGAGCCCTGGCCTGTGTCCCCCTCCCTCCCGCCCATGGGTTTTGGGCTCCCCGAGTGTTGTGTGCCCCATGTCAGAGCTGCTCGTGGGGAACGATGAACCAGGCTGTTGTTTGCCTGGAAAAAGCTCTTCCCTGTCCTTTTCAGGAATCAGGTGAAGAGCTGCCAGGTCAGGTGTTTGTGTGTTGAGAGCCCTGTGCCAAAGCCCTTTCCCCAACCCAGGCTTGCCACAGGGATGGGAGTTGTCCCTCCCAAACCTGTTGTGCTTCTGCCTTGCAGAGATCCTGAACAAAGATGGAACGATTAACAGGAAAGTCCTCGGGGCCAAAGTGTTTGGAAACCAGGTAAAAGCAGGTTTATTGTAAATAATGCTGTGAGTGTGGGCTGTTCTCTTGTGACAGGGGTTTTGAGTTTTCAGCCCTTTGAGATGGTGACACTTTCCTGGCTGTATTTTCTGGCAGTGGCATGGGGCCAGGGTGGGACAGATCACATCTCTGCAGCTGAATCAGCAGCTGTGCTGGATTGCTCTTGCCCTGTTCCCGTCTCCCTGTCCCCGTTGCCCATCTCCTCCATCCTGTGCTGTTCCTCCACCCAGCTCAGAGCGGCACACCTGACAAACACAGCCAAGGGTCTCTGCCCCTTGTGCCCCGGGGGTTCTGTGGCACCTGGCCTTTACAGGTGCCCAGCCTCTTGCTCCGCTGCTTCCCCTGCCAAGGTGGAGGCACATCAAGAGGTTCCCTGGAGGGACATGACTTTTGTGGGACCTGCTGCATGGGGAGCTTGCCGTGCTGTGGAGCAAAGCTCCTCTCACAGCAGAGACTGAGAGCTGTGCTAATAGCAGGGCCCTAATGGCAGGACAAGGAAAATAGCAGGAAAAGCAGCCTGGCCCTGGCAGCAGGAATGGGAGCCTCTGGCCAGTGTGAAAGCTTTCCTTCCTGGTGCTCAGTGATGGGCTGAGCCTACCTCCCCAGCCCCAGTGGCTCCTTCCTGGGTGTCCCCTGACTGCTTACACCCCCGCTCTCCTGGCTGGGTTCAGAGGGGTTCTGAGGACAAGGGACTGCATCTCAAATCCTGCTGTGGTCCTTTCTAGGAGCAGCTGAAGAGGCTGACGGACATTGTGTGGCCCAAAATAGCCCAGTTGGTGAAGGAGAGGGTCAGGGAGGCCGATGCTCAAGGTAACGAGGGCAGCTCTGCGGTAGTGAAGTGTCAGGAAGGTGGGAGTGAGCGCAGGCTGCTGCCATCCATGGCTGGGCACTGAGGAATGCCCTCGTTCCCTAGGGAAGGCCGTGTGTGTGCTGGACGCTGCCGTGCTGCTGGAGGCCGGCTGGCAGGACATGGTCCACGAGGTGTGGACAGCCATCATCCCCGAGGAGGAGGTGGGCAACACCCTGGGCCCCTCACTTACTGCCAGGGCTGCTCCTCAGCCTGCCCCGAGCACCTGAGTGTCCCCTGTGTCCCCGGCAGGCCGTGAGGCGCATTGTGGCCAGGGACGGGCTGACCGAGGAGGCCGCTCGCCAGCGGCTGCAGAGCCAGATGAGCAACAGGCAGCGGGTAGAGCAGTCCCAGGTGGTGCTCTGCAGCCTCTGGGAGCCGCACATCACCCGCCAGCAGGTGAGCCGGGGCTGCTGCAGTACCGGGGGGGGGCTCGGGGCGGGTGTGACAGCAGCTGCAGGGCTCGCTGCGTGCTCGGGCCGTGCCCGGGTGCGCTGTTCCCCATCGAGGCTGCCACAGCGGCTGGACTGGGGGTGTGAATTCAGCCGGGAGGGAACAGGCTGGGACTGCGGTGTGGGGCAGGAGAGGCTGGGACTGACTGAGGTGTGGGGCAGCAGAGGCTGGGACTGCTGTGGTGTGGGAGAGGAGAGGCTGGGAGTGAGGTGTGGGGCAGGAGAGGCTGGGACTGACTGCGGTGTGGGGCAGGAGAGGCTGGGACTGCAGTGTGGGGCAGCAGAGGCTGGGACTGCGGTGTGGGGCTCCTGCCCGCTCGCCTTCCCGCGGGCTCTGAGTGCCGCCCGGTTCCGGTGCAGGTGCAGAAGGCCTGGGACCTGCTGCAGCGGCGCCTCAGCCCGGAGCCCGGCCCGTGAGGGCCCGTCCTGCCGCCACGGCCGTGCCGCGCTCCGTGCCCAGCCACCACTGCCCACCGCGAGCGGACGGACTGAGCAGCGTGGAACCGAGAGCACCGGCCCCGTCCAGCTCCGGCGAGGGTCCGGGGCGTCCTGCGGTCCCCCGGTGAGGGGGAGCCCTGCAGGGCTGAGCCCCGCTGGGTGACAGTAAAGAGGCTGCTCCTGCAGTGCGTGTCCGTGCGCCCGTCCCGTCCCCTCCCCGCTCCCGTTCTGGCCCGGGGGCCCGCGGTGCCTGCTGTGGGACTCCCGGTGCCTGGTGCGGGACTCCCGGTGCCCAGGATGAGATTCCCGGTGCGGGATTCCCGGTGCCCGGTGCAGGACTCCCAGTGACGGTGTGGGACTCCCGATGCGGGACTCCCGGTACCAGTGCGGGACTCCTGGTGCCCGGTGTAGGACTCCCAGTGTGGGATTCCCGGTACCGGTGTGGGACTCCCGATGTGGGACTGCCGGTGCCCGGTGTGGGACTCCCGGTGCCGGTGCGGGACTCCCGGTGCCCGGTGCGGGACTCCCGGTGTTCGGTGAGGGACTCCCAGTACGGGTGCGGGACTCCCAGTACCGGTGTGGGACTGCCGGTGCCCGGTGCGGGACTCCCGGTGTTCGGTGTGGGACTCCCAGTACCGGTGCGGGACTCCCGGTGCCGGTGCGGAACTCCCGGTGTTCGGTGTGGGACTGCCGGTGCCCGGTGTGGGACTCCCGGTGCCGGTGCGGGACTCCCGGTGCCGGTGCGGAACTCCCGGTGTTCGGTGTGGGATTCCCGGTACCGGTGTGGGACTCCCGGTGCCGGTGCGGGATTCCCGGTGCCGGACTCCCGGTGCCGGTGGGTCACGCCCATGACGTCACGCGCGCGGGGGCGCTCCCTGGCGGCGCGGCGCGGCGCGGCGCGCGCTCCCGGGCGGTCACATGACCGGGCGGGCGGAAGATGGCGGAGCCGCCGGGCGCCGCCGCCGAGGACTCGTGGGGGAAGGTGGGGCCGGGATCGGGTCGGGCCGGGCCGCCGGGTGCCGCGGGGGCGCAGGGCGGCGCGCCGGGACGGGGCTCGTGGCGGCCGGGCAGGGTGAGCGCCGGGCTGGGGCTGCGGGGGCGGGGAGCGCGCACGAGTCAGTGCCCGGGCGAGGGGCGGCGGCGAAGGCCCCGGCGGAGCCGCGGCTCGGGGGTGGCGGGGGCTCCTCGGGCTGACCGAGCTCCTGGGGGCGGGGGGGCTCCGGGGCGCGGGCCGCGGTCGCCGCCCCAGCCCCGCTGACGTGTCTCCTCCGCCCGCCGGCCCCGCGCAGGTGGACGCGGCCTACGGCGACAATGGCCTGGACTCCGGTAGGTGCCCGGGCGGCGCCCGGCCCGCGCCACCCCCGTTCGTGGGTGGCGGCGGCTGCCCGGGGACGCCCCTCACGACCCTGCGCCCGGTCACACCCCGCGCTGGGCACTGACCCCGGGACGCTCTAATTCCAGCGCTCTTCATGGAAAATGCCCGCAAAGGCAGCATAGTGTCCCGGGCCAACAGCATCGGCTCCACCAGTGCCTCTTCTGTCCCCAACACAGGTGGGGTTTGCTCTCCGTGACAACGAGTTTCTGCTCGCTGGGGAATCCGGCACGTGCCGGGCTTCAGGTCTGCCCTGCACCGAGGGGGTGAGCGTGGCTGGGCAGGATTCCTGTCCTGAGGAGAAAGGTGGTGGGAACAGCATCAGGGTTCTGTGGTTTCCAGCAGGGTTTAGAGTCGAGAATCACTCTGGTTTTGACACCTTTCCAAGGCAGCTGCCAGCACCCCTGGGAGATTTCTCCTGCCCAGCTCCCTGAGGAGAGGGAAGGTGTTGCCAGGGCTCCTTGGAAGGCTTTTCTTCTGCCCAGCCTGCTGTAGTTGAATGGGGTGGGGGCTGTGCTGGGCCTGGCTGCAGCTGTAGCGGTCCCTTGAGCTGTCTTGTGCCCCTCCTGGTGCCTCCGTGTCCCCACCCCCAGCCACGCTGTGTCCCCACAGACGATGAGGACAGTGACTACCATCAGGAGTCCGGCAAGGATTCGTACAAGGACCAGCGCCGCCGGGCGCACACCCAGGCCGAGCAGAAGCGCCGAGATGCCATCAAGGTGAGCGAGGCACGAGGCAGCAGGCACTGCTGTGGCACTCAGCTCTCCCAGCACTTCTGTTCTGCTGCTGCGTCTGCCCTCCCTGCTCACGTGTGTGCTGGGAGCTGCCCTGGCTCTGGCAGGGAGCTGGGAGTGCCCCTGGCCTCACGGGGTGAGCCCACGCTCTGGTTCTGCTTCCCTGCAGAAAGGCTACAATGACTTGCAGGCCATCGTCCCCACCTGTGAGCAGCAGGATTTCTCCATCAGCTCCCAGAAGCTGAGCAAGGCCATTGTGCTGCAGAAAAGTGAGTCCCAAGGGCAGGAAGGAAGGAGGTGCTATCAACCCCCAAAGCTCCGCCCTAGAGGTGTGCAGGGCAAAGTTCAGCACCTTAGAACCTTCTGGTGTGACGAGGCTCTGGGGAGCTTGGGTGCTGCTCAGCTGCACTCCTTCCCCAAGGGAACTGGGTCAGTGGGAGCTGATGGTGCCCTGGTTCAGGCACCTCCTGTGGGGATTTCATGGCTGCTCCCAAATCCTCACTCTGTATTTTCATGCTCAGCTATCGACTACATCCAGTTCCTGCACAAGGAGAAGAAAAAGCAGGAGGAGGAAGTTTCTACCCTCAGGAAAGATGTGATGGCCTTGAAGATCATGAAAGTGTAAGGGAAGAGCTGTTGGGGTCATGTCCTCTGCTTCCTGTTGTTCCCTCACATTCTTGTGGGTTCTGCAGTGGTTTTCCATCTGGGGACAGGCCTGGAGCTGGGAACCGGGAGCAGGAGCTGGTGTGGGAATTCAAGCTGGGAGCAGGAGCTGGTGTGGGAATTCAGAGCTGGGAGCAGGAACTGGTGTGGGAATTCAGAGCTGGGAGCAGGAGCTGGTGTGGGAATTCAGAGCTGGGAGCAGGAGCTGGGAGTGGCAGCTCGGAGCCACGTGTGGAGACCTCACTGCTGACCTTGGTGTGCTGTGCTTGTTTCAGGAACTATGAGCAGATTGTGAAAGCTCATCAGGACAACCCAAACGAGGGGAAGAACCAGATCTCTGACGAGGTGAAGTTCAATGTTTTCCAAGGCATCATGGACTCCCTGTTCCAGTCCTTCAATGCCTCAGTGTCTGTAACGAGTTTTCAGGAGCTCTCAGCGTGTGTCTTCAGCTGGATTGAGGAGCACTGCAAGCCCCAGGTGAGTGCAGGGCTGCAGAGGGGCTGGTGCGTGCCAGGGGGGCACAGACAGTGGCACAGGGGTGGCTGTCCCTCCACAGACCAACTGACCGTGTCCTCTCTCTGCCTCAGACGCTGCGGGACGTTGTCATCGGGGTCCTGCACAAGGTGAAGAGCCAGCTCTACTGAGCCTCCCTGCCACTTCTGTGCCCGTGGGGACGGGGCACTTCTGCCAGAGGCCGGGGTGCCAGGCACCACCCTGGGCCCTCTCCCTTGTGGCTGTTTTTAAGGTTCTCTGAATTATTTATTGTATTCCTTCTGAAGCCCAACGGTGGCTGTGCAAACACTGCTGCTCCACTCGGTGCCATCAGATCTTCACAGGGACTGGGCAGGAGGGGAGGGAAAGGTGGGGAGCAGAGTCTCTGGCTCAGGCAGAGCCGTGGGTTGCCTGTGCCACCGACTCTCCTTGCAGAGCAGATCCCACAGCAGCTCTGCTCTGTGCCCTCAGGCCTGTGACAGCCCTGCTATCCCCAGGGAGGGCAAATGTGACAAATGCATACTAAAAACAATGGGTTTCTGGTATAGCAGTAGGAATTGCTTTTCCCTGACCCTCTGGGATGTGCCCTGCCCCTCTGAAGCAGCTGTTTTGGGTCAGCTATTGCATTTTGGAGGAGCCTGGCAGTGCTGGCAGTGGGATGAGCCCATCAAGGGCTGGGAGCTGCAGCCCTGGCAGCACATGCTGGGGCCTTGATGAACCCCAAGCATGCTGCAGCCGTGAGTCCCTGGGAAGGAACAGAGGAAGTTCCTGCAAGTGCTGGAACATCTCTCCTTTTCAGAAACTGTGGCTGTACTGCACAGGAACGGTCTGCAGCTGTAGCATAGCATGGCAACGTGCACTTGCTCCTCCTTACAACTTTTATACACACACATACATGACCAGCCTTGATTTGATTTGGTTATTGTAAATTTTGAAATGGTCCCAGAGTGCTGCCTGTGCCAGCTGTAGAAGCAGCCGCTGTCAGGGACATGTTTGACCCTGTCCCACACCCAGCCTGGGTCACAGCTCTGCCTGGGTGAGGGCTGCGCACTGTCCAGAGTGATGGGACCAGGGTGCTGCCAGCAGCAGGGTTTGTTCTCCATAACCATGTTTGTGCTCCTGCTCCAGGGGCACTTCCAGGGAATGTTTATTTCGGGCAGTTTTTCCAGCACTGAGGAGGGAGCGCTGCCTCCTGCCTTGGGAAGAAGACGTGGAATTTTACAGACCTCACACACAAAAGTGATGTATTTTTCTATTGTGAAAAGTAATTAAATAAATTTCACTGAATGTTTTAATGCTTTTTCTGATGCTGAGTTCCTGGAGCTGTGCCCTAGAGCTGGTGGTTTCCAGAAGCCCATTCCAGCCCCTGTGGCTCAGGTTACCCTCTCCTCACTCCTGCCCTCCCCACTCCTCAGGGCCTAAACCCTGCCCTGACACCCTCTGAAGAGACAAACAGCGCAGGGATGTGCAGCTGAACCAAAATCCTGGTGTTTAATGGATCATATTCTCATGTGACCGCTCAGGCACGCAGCAAGAAGCAGCTAGAACACATACAGAGCTCTGCAGCTCAGACAGTCCCTCGCTGCCTTTCCTTGCCACAACACCAGGGACGCAGCCCCCGTGCCCCCACGTGTCCCCCCAGCCAGGCAGCTCTGTGCACCGGGGGCAGGAAAAAACATTCCACTGCAAGGAGAGAGCCAGTGCCAAGTTACTCCTACCCACCACCCTTCCAACTGCAAAACATTTCAAAACAAAACCAAATAAATACACAGGACAAATCCCAGTCCTGCAAAAACAGAAAAAGAACAACCCAACAGCCAAGTTTCAGCGGCAGCTCCGCAGCAGCTTCTCCCCAGAGCAAAGGCTCCCCCAGCACCTCACGTGGTCGCTGGCAGCTCGACGCCGTGGTCCTCATCCGTCTCTATCCCAACCTCCTCCTGCACAGCACCGAGCAGATCAGAACAGGCTCAGCGTCTGGCTCGGCAGCCATGGGCACGACCCAGCCTCGGTACTTACAAAGAATTGCTTCTTGCTCTTGGGATAGCCCTCCAGGATGGCATCCAGCAGCTCGGTGGCCTGGCGAGACAGGGCACGTGAGGGCTGTGGGCAGCAGTCCCGGCAGGGCCCTCGCTGCCCACCCGCAGCACAGCCGCTACCATCCTCTTCCTCCGGCGCCACTCCCGGCGGTACAGCTGCTGCTCCCGGCACACCTGCAACAGCACCGGGTCAGAGCCGCCCCGCGGGGCTCTCAGCAGCCCCGGGCAAGTGATGCCTGTAGGGGAAGTGCTGGATCCTGGATCCACACCGGCGCCGGGTTCATGTTCACCTTCTCTTTTTCCTCTGGCGTCACGTGGTTGGTAGCAGATTTAATCCTCTCCAGTTTCTCCGTGTAACTGGCACAGTCCTTCCTCAGCGCCTCGATCTCCCTGGCAATCTCAGGGGTTGTCATGGAGCTATTCAAGTCCTTCAGCTCTGGGAAGGCGGCACCGATCACCGGCCGGGCTGCCACCCGGCACCAGGCCACGGCTGCCCGTGCCCCCGGGGATGCCGCGGCGGCTCGGGGCTGCCCGGCCAGGCACACTCACCCGCCTCCATGTGCCGGCAGCTCTGCTGCAGCGCTTGCAGCTGGCCGGAGCGTGCGGCGATCTCCCCGTCCAGCCCGCGGAGCTCCGCATCGCTGGCGGCCGGGAGCTGCTCCTGCGGGGAGCGGCGGGTCAGGGCTGCGGGGCCAGCGGGGCCCGCGGGCGGCGGCGGCGGCCGGGGCTCACCTGGTCGGCGAAGTAGATCTTCTGCTTCCCGTAGACCTTCTCGCGAACGCGGCCCTGCTGCGCCAGCTGCTCCAGCGCCTTCACCACGGCCTGCGGGACGCGGCGTCAGCCGGGCCCGGCCCGCCCCGCCCCAGCCCGGCCCGGCCCGGCCCTGCTCACCGCCTTGCCCAGCCCGTGCTCCCGCTGCAGGTTCCCGAAGGCATCCTGGGCGCTGTACGGGCGGTTCTGCTCCCGCAGGTAGCGCAGCAGGACGGCGGCGGCGCCTCCTGCGGGACCAGCCCCGGTCACCGCGGCCTGCTGGGGCCGCCCGGTGCTCCCCCGCCCCTCCCGCACTCACCGCCGGCCGCGGCCTCCCGCCCTTTGCTCATGCCGCCGCTCCCCGGGCCTCCAGCCCCGCTCCGTTCCCGGTTGGCGCCCTTCACGCACTTCCGGCGCGCCGCCCGCCGGTCGCCAATGGCGGGGCAGCCCGTGCCGGGCGGGGGAACGCGCGCCGCCGGTACCGGCCCGCCCCCGCGGCAACGGGGCCCGCGCGCAGCCCGCGGCGGGAGCGAGCGGGTCAAGCCCGGCCGGCGGGGGGCTCAGCGCCCCCGGGCAGCCACTCGCCCTCACCGACCGGAGCCGGCGCTCCTGCCGCGGGGTGAGAAGCGCAGCCCCCTCGCCCCTCCACCTCCGCACCGGACTCGGCCAGCGAAGGTGCTCCGGCCCGTACGGAACAAGCCGTTACCGACCTCCCGTTCCCGGCTGAGGCCGCCCCCCGCCCCCGCCCTCAGCCCCGGCACGGCCGACGCAGTCGGACAGGCAGAATCAGACAAAGAGCAGCCAGTAACGGGGTCCCTGACGAGGTACGTTCTTGGCTGCACAAACGTGATCAGAACCGGCTCTGTATGGCTTAGGAAAAGTAACGGGGGCACGCGGTGGGCAGAGGGGGTGGCTCGCCCTGGGGCTGCTGGTTTGTTCACAGGACCGTGGCAGGCACGACCTCCTCAGTCACTGCTGGTCCGGGCTGCTGTCCCTGTGCGGTTCCCACTGCTGGGCTCTGCCTGCACAAGGCCGGAGGCAGCAAGGGCCCAGGGGCACACCACCGCCCTGTCAGCCCTGCTCCACCTCCTCCTTCCTCCAGGAAAACTGTGGGGGGACGCACTGGAGCAGCACGGGGGTTTCTAGCAAAGTGTTAGTTGGCTGTTAACAAAAGCTGTTAGTTCAGAAAAGCAACACAAGAGCAGGGGCTACACATGGATGTTCTTGTAGGTGGTCTGATGGTCACAGCAGGTGTCTTATTGCCATTGAGCTCTTACAAAACAGCATCACGAGGAGCTGGAGCCGAGGGAGCAGCCAGTGCAAGGAAAACATTGCGGCTGCTCAACATCCACAGTGGAGCAAGGGGCTTGGTTCCACCTGGAGTTGGATATTGCTGGGAGAGAAGACTTGGATTTGTGCACACATTAGGATCCGGGGAACAGCTGTCAGAGACAGAACAGCATTGAACCCAGACACCACGTCTGAGGGGCTCTGTCCTGCTCCCCTGGTTACACATCAGTGCCAGAACTCAGTGCACAATTGTTCCTGGCGATGCTGTCAGTCCCACTGGACTTGAGAGCTGCAAACACCAGATTTATTGTCTTAGAGAAAGTTTGGAGCAGGCAGCATCATGTCAGACAGTGCAGGGTGATTGTGGAGCTATCCCATCAACGCCTCTTCCCTACAGATTGCCAGTGTCCTTTATTTTAAGATCCAAGCGAGGCTACGGAGTCACAAGTCACAGTGGTGCACCCAGCCAGGAGTGGCTGTCACATCACCCAGACTCACAGGAGACGATTGAGAGAACTGTGCAAAGCTTTTCCTTCTAGGATTCACTCCATGATGCGCAATAGAAAACCAGAGGGAAGGGACAGGATGGTTTACTGGCCCCGGGAGCCAGTGGGATCCAGCTGGTTCAGCTCAGACTGATCCAGCAGTTCAAAGTCATCCCCTTCAGCATCAGTGTCCAAGTCCAAACTGGCCGCTCTGAGGTGAGTCTTTGCCCCTCTCTGGGGGTTGGTGCTGCGTGAGGAGCCTGGCTGAGAGCCTCCTGACAGTGCCAGCTGGATCATGCCCCTGGTGACAAAGCCAGCGATGTTGTTGGTGAGATTCTGCACCGATGGCAGTGTGCCAAATTCCTCCTGCTCGTATGGGAGCTGCAGATCC